>NC_091473.1:144751019-145106019 GCF_036971445.1 Narcine bancroftii
TACCACCAGCACTCCTCCCCCTCCCTCCGCCCTCTTCTCCATCTACCACTTCCCTGCACCCTTTCCCTGACTGCCTTCCCCATTCCCCCTGCTTCACCTCACCTCCTTCCAGATGAAGGCGTCCTCAATCTGGCCAGAACCATCCCTGTGGTTTCAGTGTCTCCGTTTCCGGAAGTGCCTTCAACGCTCGCTGCTGGGCAGACATCTTGTCTCTTTTATTCTCTATCATTATCATTAAATTAAAAAAATGGTTTCATTTTTTGTAAAGATCCAACTCAAAAGACTGGTCCAGAGACACCTTTTCATTCTACGGACCCATCCAACTCGCGTTGCATTGTCAATCTCACAGCCTGTGGGAAGAAGTTATTTCCCTGCCTGGCAGTCTTTATTTTGTTCCTCCATATCTCCTTCCTGATGATCGTGGGACAAAGACATTGTGAGCTTAACGTCTGCAGTTTTATTGACAGGTACCATCCCTGCAGACAATCAGATGCCGATTGCTTCGAAGTCCCAACTATGTGGCCTCTCCCTCAGCACTCCCTTGTCAAAACGCAACTGCCCCCTCCTTACGCTCCTCTTCCAGCCCTCAGTATCCCCACGACACTTCCAGTCACCTGTTAGGTCTGCCCTTGATGACCTGCGCCCCTTCTCATTTGGGCCCTGGCCTCACCTAAACCATTGGAACGACCAGCGCCTTCTCCCCTCAAGAGCCCGAGGGAATCCACACCCTCAGCAACATCCTGCTGGCACACCATCGGATGCACTTCATCCCCCTTCCACTTGGGTTCCCTGCTCTTCTTGGGCTCCTGGAGAGACTCCACCCTTCTAAAACTACCCGTGATCTCTCTATAACTCTGCCTTCTGTCCAGGAGTCTGGGTTGTCTTGTGGGGCTGGTGGAGAAGAAAGCCCCAATTGCAGGAGACAGGGAGCAGTACAGACACCCCCAGCTGGGGTTGACTGGCTGTGTTGTTCACGTCTGGGAGTGAGTGGGTCAGGAAGTGTACAATGCTATGCTTCTGGCAGGCAGCATGTCAGACCATGTGGAAGGGCATCATTCCCCTTGTCTTCAAACGGGGGTTAAGGAGGGTATCGAGAGTTGGAGACCCATATCATAATTAAAAGCCAAGTATAAAATCCTGTCCAAGGCATTTGCCAATCGAGTCAAGTCTACTTTAGGGCAGATGATCCACCCAGACCAAATCTGCATGGTTCAGGCAGGAAAATCTTGGACTGCCTTGTGCTCCACAGGGATACAATCACCTTTGTGCAGGAGAGGAGGGTGTACACCTGGTCAGCTTGGACCAGGGAGAAAACGTTTGATTGGATATCGCACACATAAATGATGGACATGCTCTCCAAAGTGGGTTTTGGGGAGGGAGTCCGAATTAGATTAAACTGCTCTACACGATCAACCATAGCACAGACCAAAATAATGGGTGGGAAACAAGCAGCTTCCCCATCAAGTCTGGAGTTAGGCAGGATTCCCCAATCTCTCCAGTCTTATTTGTGTGTTTGCGCGAAGTCATTTGCTGAATCTATCAGGAAGGACGAGGCCAGGAGTGACGTTGCTAGGCAGCGGAGGCACTCAGGTCAAGGCTTCCCTGTACATGATCACCGTCTGTTCAGACACATGATCAGTCTACAGACTGATCAGCATCTGCAATCAGTTTGAATCTGCAACGGGAACCAGAGAAAACTGGAACAAGAGGGAAGCAGTGCACTTCGGTAAACAGTCCGCTGTCCTCCAGTCAGATCTGATGACCTGAAGGTGTCGGGCCACTTGCTTGGAGGGGCCGAGGCGTGGAACAGGAATTGATCAGAGCGGATTGTCAAGGTCCACCAGAAATTGGGTCTGTGCCAATGGCACTCCCTCTCAGTAACGGGGAAGAACCTGGTCATCAGGTGCAAGGTGCTCTCGGTACTGCTGCACATGGGGCAGGTGTGGCCCATGTCCCACCCCTCCAACCTGGCAGCTGCCAGAGCTGTTTCCCTCTTCATGTGGGGTCCAAAATGGATAGAGTGGGAAGAAGGACCATGTTCGTCGCCAGACAATGGGGGTAATAGTGTAACCAATGTGGCCCTCATTGTGTGCGGCTGCATCAGGCTGAGCGTGGAACCAAAGTACAAGGGCACCAAATGCCGCTATGTGCCGAGGTTCTACCTGTCTCAGGTGTTCTGAAGGATTGGCCTGGTCCCGGTGCCAGTCAGCTGGACAATGCCACATCACCTTCGTGGAAAAGTTTTCAGAGACAAACACTTTTGACCACAAGGCCGTCAGGCAGTGGTCAGGATGGAATTCCTGCTGACAGAGAGACTAGGATACTACAGGGTGGAATACCAGCAACTCAGTTTAAGATGCCCTGCAGTCCGCCTAAAACCCAGATGGGAATAGCAAAAAGTAGAAGACATCCGTACAAAACAAAGGGAGGAATGTTGAGGGGAGATATCAGGGGAATTTTCTCTTACACAGAGTTGTGGGTCCCAGCAATGCCTAGCCAGGGGTGGTGGTGAGGGCTGAAACATTAGGGGCATTTAAGAGGCTATTAGTCACGTGGAGGAAAAAAGAATGGAGGGTTATGTGGGAGGAAGGGTTTAGTTATTTTTTATTTTGGTAGGAATACATCGGACAGCCCAACATCCAGGGTCAAAGGGATTGTACTGTGCTCCGTGTTCTATGTTAAACCTATTGGTCTTTCAGCACGCGGAGATGTGAGTGAGGGAACCTGCCAAGTGGCACATTCCAGGCTGCATGCTGAGGAAAACACGGAGTCTTGGTGCAACCAACACGAGGGCACGATGGGGATGGATCATAATCCTCCCTTTGCTGGGCATGAGGGACTGAGACCAAGGGGAGCCCCTCCAACAACAGAGGGAGGGTGGGGGCTGTAACCACAAGGTGGTGGCAATGCAGCTAAACAGAGTCCGTATGCAGCAATATGCAGTGAAGGGAATATATGGATGCAACACGAGGAGGTGAAAAACCTTGGAACGGTCTTCCTGTTTGGAAATAATTTGTGAATAAAATCCATTTTGGGGAGTGGGGGGAAAGAGAAAAGCCCTCACTCACTCAACTTTGCTTCATGAGAGACAATCCAGGAAATCTCCTCTGAACCCACTCCAAAGTACAAGTTCAAATTTATTACCATTTGATTGCACAAGTAGAACCCAATGAAACTGGATTCTTGGGGGAAGCCCATGCAAACACACAACCAGATGGACACACATACAGACAAATGATGCAGGTGAGGTCCATCGAGAAAAATAACTCAGTGTTGTTCAATCAAGAGTAAAGTCGTGGTGTATTTGTCTGAGCAATTCATCAACCATTTAACATTCTCCCTGCCCTGTTCCTGGGGCTGCTGGTATCGGCTCTGATATTCTTTGATCTCTTTCCCGAGGGTAACAACTGGAGATGCTGTTGGCCGGGTGGAAGGGTCCTCGACGATTTTGACAACGATCCCGTTAGATCACATCGATATTTGGGGTGGCGGAGAGCAGGAGGGAGTCCCCAGTGTTGCTCTCTGCCACTCGTGGTCCTGTGGATTAAACTCTGATCGTTTTAAAACATATATTATTGATCTATTTAAAACCTCAAAGGACAAATCCAACACAGATCCCGAGATGATAATGCAAAGGAGCCGGGAACTAAGTGTCCCAATTTCCAAATCTCCTCTCTTTGCTGCTTCGACTTGAAGAAATGTCTTGAATGAAAACGTAATATCCTTGGGATTCTCCATCCTGGAGATTTGAAATTGGGCTCCATGGACTTGTGATGCGTTTATTGCCGTCCACATTCGTGGAGGGGACAAATGCATGGAACTTCGATGCAGAGACTTTGAGAAAAGTAGAGGACATGAAATGGAAAGTGGTGATAAAAAGGAACAAAGGGAGAGAATCAATAGTCTCACTTGCATTTGGAGTTCAATTTATTTCTTGATATCAGAGGAATCCTGGAGCTGGGATAAAGAGAAACTGTGTTTCACCAGAATGGGATTGAGTTGTTGGGGTAGTTGAGGTGGAAGGGCCAAAGGGTCTCCTTTGCCTGCCACTGTTTTGTGTCTGGAGCTTCTCATTGGGTGCACCTGTGAGTTCCCTCGCTTGCTGATTGGTTGGTTCAGTGGCGCGAGCCAATGGGTTGACTCGGTGAGGTGGCGATTGGATTGGACGCTGAAGCAGGGTTGGATTGATGTGAGGATTCATGTGCTGATTGGCCCTTCCTTTGAGAGGGCAGGATGGAGAGGGCGGACAGAGTGTTGGCGGCGGCGTCGTCTGCTCAGGGTCCGTCGCGTTGCTGTGGTCTTGAACGGGAAGCAGTTGGCGGCGGAAACCGGCACCTTCCTCAGCTGCGTGGTTACGGGAAAGCGGGCGAGTCGCAGGCAGCTGGGTCGCACCCGGGAGCGGCTGGGCCGGCGGGGGTTTGGGGTGGTGTCGAGGCGTCGGTGCACCGCCTTATGGCACTGACAGGGCGAGGCGGGAGGACGCGGGGGAACGGGGAGGGGGAGGTGCGGGGCAGGGCAGAGGGTGTGGCCGGGCAAGGGGAGGGGCTGGGCAAGGGGTGTGGGAGGGGCCGGGCAAGGGGAGGGGGAGGGGCCAGGCAAGGGGAGGGGAGGGGAGGGGTAAAGGGAGAGGGGGCGGGGAGGAGAGGGGAAAGGGGAGAGGGGTGGGGAGGGGAGGGGCAAGGGGAGATGGATTAGGGACAGGGGGAAGGGGTGGGGCCGGGCAGGGGAGAGGGTGGGGCCAGGGCAGCGGGGGGTTGGGGTAGTGTCGAGGCGTCGGTGCGCCGCCTGGTGGCGCTGACAGGGCGAGGCGGGAGGCTGCGGGGGGAAGGGGAGGGGGACGGGTGGGTCAAGGGGAGGGGGAGGGGCTGGGCAAGGGGAAGGGAGGGGCAAAGGGAGAGGGGACAGGTAGGAGAGGGGCAAAGGGAGAGGGGACAGGGAGGGATGGAAAAGGGAGAGGGGGCGGGGTGGGGAGGGGCAAGGGGAGAGGGATTAGGGACAGGGGGAAGGGGTGGGGCCGGGCAGGGGAAGGGGGTGGGGCTGGGCAAGGGGAGGGGTTGTGGCCGAGCAAGGGGAGGGGGTAGGGCCGGGCAAGGGGACGGGCTGGACAAAGGGAGTAGGAGGGGCCAGGCAAGGGCAGCGAAGGGGCAAAGGGAGAGGGGGCAGAGGAGGGAAGGGGCAATGGGAGAGGGGAGGGGAGAGGCAAGGGGGAGTGGAGGGGCAAGGGTGGAGGGGGAGGGTCAGGGCAAGGGGACGGGCTGGGCAATGGGAGTGGGAGGGGCTGGGCAAGTGGAGTGGAGGCATGGGGCTAGGGGAGGGGGTGTGTCGAGGCAAGGGGAAGGGGTGGAGCTGGGCAAGGGGAGGGGGTGAGGCCTGGGAGGGGGAGGGGCCAGGTAATGGGGGGTTGGGGTGATGTCGAGGCGTCAGTGGGCCACCTGGTGGCGCTGACAGGGCGAGGCGGGGGGCCTCGGGGGAATGGGGAAGGGGAGGGTTGGGGCAGTTGGAGGGGAGGGGCCGGCAAATGGAGTGGGGGGGGCCGGGAAATGGGAGGGGAGGGGTGGGGCGTGGAGGGGCAAAGGGAGAGGGGAGGTGAGGGGCAAAGCATGGGGGCAGGGGCTGGGAGGGGAAAGGGGAGATGGGAAGGGGAGGGGCAAGGGGAGAGGGGCCGGGGGAGGGTAGGGACAAGGGGAGAGGGATTAGGGGGAGGGGGTGGGGCCGTGTAAGGGGAGGGGGTGGGGCCGGGCAAGGGGAGGAGGTGGGGCCGGACAAGGGGAGGGGGTGGGGCCAGGCAAGGGGTGGGGGTGGGTACGGGAAGGGGAGAGGATGGGGCCGGAAAAGCAGATGGGGTGGGTCCAGGCAAGGGGTGGGGGTGGGTCCGGGCAAGGGGAGGGGGTATGGCCAGGCAAGTGGAGGGGGTGGGGCCTGGCAAGGGGTGGGGGTATGGCCGGGCAAGGGGAGCGGGTATGGCCAGGCAAGTGGAGGGGGTGGGGCCGGGCAAGGGCACATGTGCGACAGTTTCCAATCAGCGAACCCAGTGTGCAAGCACCAACTGAAGATTCGTGCATGTGCACAGCAATCAAGACGGCTGCACCCAGCCTATGGACCCCGAGGCACTGACTAACAAAGTAAATACGCACCTTTTGTTTCTGACGTACCCTGTATCCCTGTTAAGCTATGTCAAATACAACATTTGATTTTAAAAATCTGCTCTAAAACTTCAGTGCTCCACACGCGGGGACAAAATTCGAACTTGCGTCCATTTTGAGATATAACTGATCCTTCAGTCTCAATTACGGTCGTAAGACGGAGAGTACCTGCAGTGGTAATGGGGTAGCTTTGTAAGGGATGGAAAACTAATCCATTTTTCTCTGCTCGACAATGCTCATAGAATTTGTCTGATTCAATCAGTTTTTCCTGTTGTTGTATTCCATTCTTAATAAAATTAGATGTCATTTTTTAAACTTGTGTCCCTTGAACAGTCCTTCTCATCCTGACATATCATGTGTTTAAAATCTAATGTTTCTAAGTTGGTTCTCAGAATGCCTTGAAAATGACAGGGACTTTGGTGTAAACAATACATAGTAAAAATTTCACCAATCCTTTTGAATTTATTATCTCTGGCATTTCTGGTCATTTTTTCTATTGAGGTTGATGTAACTTGCACACCTGTGTGGTCGCATCAAGTAAGAATTTCATCCATCATACCGTAGCGTCTGCTGAGGCAGCGCTACCAAATAAAGAGACGTCCACACAAGCTAAGTGTCAAACAAAGACTGGCTTTATTCGTTTGAATTCGCCGCGTGTGCTCGCTGGTCCGCCCACTTCTGGTGACACACCCCCCCGACATCTAGAAGTGATGTCATTGCAACGTGGAAGTGAAGGGCGTAGCGTGAGGCACTGGCTTCTTCTTTGCAGTGAAGTGGAGCTCGTGCCATCTTGGACTGACCACGTGTTGCAGTCATTCGACCTGTTGCTCGTGCAGTGCCTCGGCCCGCCACAATCTCAGCGTTTGTCAGGGGGAAATACTTTCAATGTTTCATTCATGTTTATGACAGAAGACTTGCTTGATTATCTGTGTAACATTGAAGTTTATGGGCTTTCATTATCAGGGATCATGATTTTGCTCTTCATTTGGTGAGCAAATGGATGGGACATTTTTTGTTAATGCGCCATGGGAATCGAATTAAAAATGAAGTGACAAAATTGGGAAGGTTTGTTTAGCCTTATTTTCAAGCAGGATGTCAGGATGATTTTCATCTTGCCTGCGGAATTAAAATGTGATTGGTCAGTTCTCAATGGCAGCTGCCATATTGGCATTGCAAGGAGAGATGGAAAATGGGTTAGGTCTTTGGTGATCCCAGTAATGCAATGCAGGAAGATGTCACGGGGCTGAATGTGGTGTAGAGAGGGAGAGGGTATTAATTTTTAGGAAAGGTATATGGCCAGCCATCTATCAATATTTTCCTCAAATAGGAACTCCTACTGGTAGAAGCCATGTCCGACTTTGAACAGGCCCAATGTCATTATCCAAGCAGATACCACGTAAGGGGCATTTAAGAGACTCTTGGGCATACTTGGATGAAAGAAAAATGTTTTTTTTGGTAGAAATATCTTGGTTGGCCCAGCATCATGGGCCAAAGGGCTTCTCGTATGCTGTAATATTCTGTTATTTCTGTTATTGCTTGACTGTGAATATCTGTCGTAAGCACTGAGACACTTCAATAATGTAAAAAATGTGCTCAGCAACATTGCAGTCGGAAGTTTGTATCTCTTAGTTGACTTGAGCTTTTCTCATTTTTAAACTATGCTTGATAGTTCTGGTCAGTAAGAAAAGAAATATTGTGCGTGTTAAATATGATCTCATGTCTTCCAGTAACATTGGAGAAGAGTCAGTCATGGCTGCTGCAGTTTCCTGATGGGCAGAAGTTATCCGTCAGTGGCCACAGTGAAGTTAAAATGTGGGGAAATTATTTTGTATGTAATTTATACATGGAAAAATTAGCTGTTGTTTGTTTCAATTTCAGGTGGGGTGGTTGCAAAATTATAATTTGTATTTGTTACACATATCGGTAAGGATAGAAAATGGTTGGGAATCAACAACTGGGTCTTGCATTTAATGGTGTGAAAGACGAAATAGATACCCAGAATAAGGCTCATTTGATTTGGCAAGGCATTGGCTCCTACTCTTCCACCAGAATTGAATTTGGAGTCATTTACAGTGGGGAGCTTCAAAGTATGTTGAATGTAAGACAAAATGAAGAGCCCTTTTGCACCTGTCCCTGTTGAAAGGTTGTTTTGTTTGTTAACTAAATCTTTCTGAGAGGATGAGTGGACTGAAGCTGCTTTCCTACTCATTGGTGATGAATTTAGCAGTCAGATCTTTCAACAACTTACAGACTCCTCAGTACCACATGTACAGTACAGCATGTGTTGTAGCCAGTAACTTGATCATTTCGGCCAACTACAACACGATGGAGTTGCATCATCCCCTCCCCACTTTCTGTTTTTGTCAGGGTCTGCTTTCATCCAGACTTTCTAGTTCGCTCATCTCTCCCCACACATTCCTCTCCATTCTTGGGCAATTTTTCCTGCAACCTGCATCAGTCACCACCATCCAGGGACATAAACAACCATTCTCTTGCAGGGTAAAGTTTCACATTCATCTCCACTGACCATGTCCGTGCTCTTCAAGTATCCTCCTCTGTGGCAGTAAATCCAGTTCAGAGAAAATGACAGATAGGCTGAGCACCATTTGATCACAATGGCCATCTTGGCTCATGGTCACAAGCTGTTTCAAGTTCCATTCCATTCCCACACTGACCTTTGTCTTCTGCCTCCTCCACTGTCCGGGTGTGGTCAAATCCAGAGGAACCATCTCTTATGTCATTTGTGTCGTCCTATGACTCAATGGTAACCTGCCCACCCCAGCCCCCCTTCCCCATGTTTCATTCTATCTCCTGCTGATTTACCCAGGTCCCCTCGTATTTCCATTGCAAACCAGATAACTTATAAATGTGGTCAGAGAAATGGCAGATGGAGTTTAATCTGGACAAGTGTCTTGCACTTTGAGAGGACTTGCAGTTGCAAAGAGGGACTTTGGAGTGTAAGTCTTAGCTCCTTGAAAGTGGCAACACAAGTGTACGGTGTTAAAGAAAGTATTCTTTATTGAGCAGGGCTTAAAGTATAAATGTGGTTAGACCACATTTGGAGTATTTCATGCAATTCTGGTTGCTGTATTACAAAAGGAGTTTGTCAGGGTGTTGCTTGGGTTGGAGCATTGGCTCTGAGGAGAGGTTGGACAAATTTGGAAAGTTTCTCTGGAGTATTGGCGGCTGAGAGATGACCTGGTTGAAACTTATAAAATTATTGTAGTCCCAGAGAGGGTAGATTTCTTCTTCCCCCACCCCCGTGGGAAATGTCAAAATACTACGATGCCTAGATTGAACATGAGAGGGGGAAAGGAGAGATGCGAGGCAGGATTTTGCACAATGCGGTGGGGGTCTGGACCAAGCTGCTAGGACAGTGGTGAAAGGAGATGCAATCACCATGATTTAAGAGTCATTTGGTTGGGCACATGAACAAGCAGGGAATGGGTGATGTGTATGGACCATGTGCTGACAGATGGGATGAATTGAAATGAGCTTCATGGTCACGACAGACATTGTTTGCCAAATGGCCTGTTCTTGTGGTCAGAGAACGTGGCCAGAGGTCACTCGTGTTTCATTTCAGTCTCACAAACTGTTTTGGTGGTTTTCAGTTGTAAATGTGGCAAATTCCATTTTGGGAATGGATTTCTTCTCTCATGTTTCATTGATGTATTTTAAAAAATCAGTGTTTTGTGGACTGCAGTTCTTGAATGCAAGTGAGCTGCATTTGTTGTCCCTCCAATATCATCTGCCACCTGAAAAGCCTTCAACCTGGCTTCTGCCCTTTCCAAGCCTTGCTCAAGTGTTTCCTTCGCCTCAGACATACAGACATGCAATAAGCTACCACATAGAGACTCATGGTCTATGAGATGGGGGCTCATCGTACACCTGGATTATGTTAAAATCGTAGAATTGTAATTGCAAGAGTTGGGCATAGTTCACAGACCTGACAACTGCTGGGCTTCACCATTGCATATGGTTCTGGATAAAAACTGGGGATTGGCAACTTTGCAGTGATTATCCTTCCCTGAACAATTCGACCGTGCCTGACTGATACCATATTCCCAATTATCAAGACTTCTCAGCAAACCTCCACGGCAAATATGTATTTGCCAAAATAGATCGAGTACGTGCTTACTATTTGATTCCATTTGAGGTTTCTGATGTCACGAAGACTGTAGTAATGACGCCTTTTGGCATGTTTGAGTTTCTGAGAATACCATTCAGTCTATGGAATGCAGCTCAGGCATTCCAGCAGTTCATGGACCATGGACTCACTGGCCTTGGGTTTTTATTGGTGGTTGATTTCATCAAGGAGATTCTGGTTGCAAGTGTGGATGAAGAGGAGCACCAGTGCCACCCTTTCTCATGGTTCCAGAGGTTTGAGGAATTTGGCATCGTGATCAATCCCAGTCAAGCGTTTTGAGGGCTGCTGATCTTCTATTGTTGGGACATCGAGTTACACAACATGGTATTTTGCCTGATGAATCGAAGGTGAGTGGAATTTGAGAATTTCCTACACCTGTTACGTTTGGCCAGTTGTGATTTTTTTTAGGCATGATGAATTTTTATTGCTGTTTCCTGGTGAATGCCGCAGTATCCCTATGACCTCTTACTGAACTACCAAAAGGATCTGATGTCTGTTTCCAAAAAAGGCCTTAACTTTGGGAGACAATGCTGTGTATGCTTTCCACGATGTGAAAACTGTTCTTACAATGCCACTATGCTCGTACATCAAAAGCCCAATGCCTTGCTCTCTCACCACAGATGCATCTGTTAGTGTTGTGTTGAGCAGTGTTAGAATGACAAGGGTGAGGGCATTTGGAGTCTCTGGTGTTTTTTTTCAGCCAAGCTCTCACCGGCTCAGGCGGAGTATAATACATTTGTGCGAAGACTCTCAGCTATCTCTCTTGCAGTGAAAGATTTCAGTTTAAAAAATATATATTTATAGTTTTGTATGCAGTGCAATATAATAATAGAATCGAATTGAATTAATACTTATAATTATTAAAATAGAATAAAAAATAAATGGTTGTACTGTACATAAAAGTGAGAAGAGAAAAAACGTAGACAAGAAAAAAGAATATAGATTATATGTGCAAATCTACTATAATAAATACCCCCCTCCATGCCCTACCCTCCCAAAAAGAAAGAGGATATTAATAAAATAGTAGAATTAAAGCAACATGATAAGGTTCAACCATTAAGATTAAAGAAAAGGTGGGGTGTAGAAGAGAAAACATTAGCCATCCAAACCCATAATATCTAAATATGGTTTCCATATTTTTAAGTATGTTTCATTCCCACTTCTATATTATAAGTCACCTTTTCTAAGGAAATACAATTTTGCATCTCGTTCCAACAATCAAGTTTAAGATGAGATTCAGATTTCCATGTAATTGCTATACATCTCCTGGCCACCGGCAGTGCAAGTTAAAAAAAATAATAGATTTTTTGAGAACTTGAATTGGGGTTCCAAATCATATACATTTCCCAAAACAAAAAGGTTAGGTGTTGTTTCAAAGACTTGCCCACATCTTTCCAAAATGATGTTACCTTGGTACATGACCAGGTACAATGTATAAACATGAGAATTTCTGTGCCACATCTAAAACATAAATTTGAAAAATGTGGAATAAATTAATTTATGTGGCATTAAATATAATTATAAATAAATTCATAATTAACTAATATATAAAATAAACATTAATTATATCCATCATACTGTCCCAAGAAATGTTAGACCAGCAAATATAACCAATATCAGTTCCCAAATCCAATTCCCATCTTCTGATTTATTCAAATCTGGTTTTGGAGATTCCTCTTGAAGTAGAAGATCCAATTTAGAAATAAGTTTCTTTGTAATTCCATCATGAACCACAATCTCCAAACCAGTATTTGAGGTTTTTATTGGAAGGTCATCCTTTTACCATTTATACAGACCACCAGCCTCTTACACATACTGCAAGAACAAGCACACATCTCTACTTGCCCAGAGAGATTCGGCACTTGGACTTCATCCTACAATTTTCATTGGACATATAGCACCTCTGAGGAGAAGTGAATGCTGTGGCTGGTGTCTAATCCAGCTGCAACATTACATACATCTACTGCCATTGATTTTACTGCCATGGCTCATGCACGGTGCATTGATCCCGATCTTATCCGGTGTCACCAGATCAACTCTGGTCTCCATCTTCAAGATGTGACCCTGGATGAATCAAGTGAAAAGTTGGTCTGTGATTTTGCTTTCCACAGGAAGGCCTAGGCCATTTGTGTGGGAGAATTTTCTCTTCACAATCTCTGTACCTGCTAGAAGAGCATCAATCAAACTAGTTAAGGAACAGTTTACCTGGCTTCGTGTTAAACGGAATGTTGTTTTCTGGGCAAGAACCTGCTTGCTGGGTCAATGCTCTAAAGTATTTATGCATCTGAAATTCAAGCTGGGGGACTTTGCAGTTTTGGATTCCCATTTCCAGCATGTGGACCTTGTGGCTTGGAAGGCCTACTTCCTCCATCTCAGGGATCTACTTATCTGCTCACGTGTGAGGACTAGACGAACAGGTGGCAGGAGAAAATTCCTTGAGCGTTTTTCAGGTGCATGGATGCATATAATGCGCTGGGAGATACGGCTGGGGGGGTGCAGCTGGGACGTTCAGGTGGCCACGGAGAAGATGCCTTTCTGTCATCTGTGTCCGAGCAAATGCCGGCTCCTGTGGACTGTGGCCTGGTCACACCCACGCTGCCTTGACATCATTTGCAGTGCGTCGTGGCTGAAGCTGGAAGGAACATAAGCTGAGGATCATGGAGGAGAAAAGAGAAATGCTTATGGGGATGTTGGCAGCCTGGACGGGACGAGTGTTCAGGACGAGATGTGATTCATTGAGACCATGAAATACGTTGAGGTTCTTCTCGGCTCCATGTAGTCTGAACAGCGCATAAGTGAGATTAGTGGATGATCCCTGCATAAATTGTAGGCCAGAGTGCGGTAGTTCAAGGTGGAATGGCTTGAAAAGTGTACGTGCCTCAGACGGAGGCGAATGCTGCTTGTCAGTCAATTAGCCGTGATAACAAATCGGTCTCTATGGAGGTTGAACAGATCTCAGTAGCTGCATTCTGGAGTAACATTCTCACCAAATTTGACGATGACGAGTGGAGAAGACATTTCCGTATGACGCGTGGCACCAACTACGTGCTGAAACTCATCGAACCTTATCTGCAGCCACATAGACCAGATGCGCAGCATTTATTGGAGCCGGGAATTCGACTGGCTGTGGCTCTGTGGTAGTATGCAACCTCTTGTGAGTATTGACTGTGTAGACATCTGTACTGACATATTTTCCATCTGATGAGCAATCCCTTCCAGAATGGTAAATACAGAATCCAGTCCAGGTTTGATTACTCCCTCTTGAGGCCTACCTTCCTTGACCTCAAAGTAAATTCCTCCTGCTTTGATTCCAGCAATGCGGGACTTCCCTCTTATTCAGCTTCGCTTGCCACTCGTCCAGTGCAGCTCCAGGTCTGCTTCCCCGTCAACAGCGGGCCGACCTAGTCATCCGGGTCCCCCCGCAGCTCACACTTCATCCAAAAGCTCCCGTATGCACCGTGCATGCTTGGGAGCATCGCTGGCTGCGCAGGTGTATCCTCCGACAAAGCGCTGCTCACCCCTAGACCGACCCACAGATCAAGGTTCTCAATTTGAGTCCGCATTGTTCTGAGCTCGCACAGACCCTCTGGGCACTACCTGAAATTACACTATGGCTAGGCATTCCAGGCCAACAGCTTCTTTGAACAATTTCATTGACATCTAAAAGCACCATTGACAGCAGGTGGCGATTCATCTACATGGAGCGAACGTTTTTCCATGATTCTCCTTTGCGTGTGTACTGCTGTTAGGGTGGATCCTGGATGTTTAGTGGTAGAGCTAGTATGTGGCATGATGCTGACCTTGCTAGGAGAGTTGGTGAATCTGAGTCCAGGCTCGGTGCTTAATGAACTGTTTTGTTATCTTGATCGTCTTTGAGAAAATGAGATTACTCCATGTTGCATCCATCATCTACAGTTTATGTGCCAAATGATTTACAATACTGTGCTCGTGTGTTCCTTTGACATGATGTTATTCACACACCACTTTAGCCCATTTATGGTGGTTCTTTCCAGGTCTTATTCGTAGTGTTTTGTGATTGACAGGAATGGAAAAGGCAACACTGTTTCCATCAACAGGTTGAAGCCGGCATATTTCGAATATCCATGTTCTGCATCAGGGTCAGAACCCCTGCCAGTCAGACTGTGCATCGCCTGTCTTGCAGTATCATATGAGATCGGACTAAACTGTCAGCCCTCCAGACCGTTACATTGGGGACAGTTCCATTCAGTCGCCTCCTTGCATAGCTCGGAGGATTGTGGTGAGGGGAGGGCAGTCATGATGATGTATTTACCTTTTCTGGGAGCGGTGCAACTGAAGCAACCTGCTGGAGTAATAGCACACATGCGCGGGTGTGTTAAGCATCAGTATACGGGTGATGGATCTCGGATGCAGGAGGTGCAGAGTGAGAGTGTCAGGGTCACCGTATGGCACTGAGCCTATGAGGAGGTCAAAAGCGTTTGGCTGGGTGGTGTTTGGGGATTTGAAGTATGCAGTGTGTCTGAGGAGGATAAAGAAAGTCGACTCCATTGTCTTCGGAAAGAAACGAGTGAGTGTATTCTTTAATTGGTTGTAAAGTGGGGTATATCAGTGCCGTTACAAATCTAACCCTTCCCTCCCTCACACTCATTATCCTCTATTATTTTTGCATCCATGTGTCTAAGAATCTTTTGAATGTCCTTCTTGTACCAGCCCCCACCACCACACCAGCAATGCATTCCAGACACTGACCACTCTGTATTTTTAAAAAACCAACTTGTTTAGACAATCAAATCAAAAGATGAGTGAAGTTCCATGGCTTCATCTCGTGATCTCATCATCATTTCTTTGCAGGATATGGGCAAATTGAGAGAAAAACTATTTGTGTTAAATAGAGACTATGATGGAGAGGGGAAAGGTGGATCCCTGATTATATCTGCTGTGCAAATACTGCTCGCTGCATTGTTACACCACATAACAATGAATGTCACATATAATCTTCAGATGTTGAAGAATGCTGGGGAATATTAATGATGGAAATTGCCCAAACTGGAAAAATAAGCTCACAATAAGCCTTGTATTCCCAAATCAGAATGAACTTTGGAAGGCAGAATTGAGTTCCCCTGACTTGCCCGTGAACCGGAATTTCTCTCACATGGGTTCTTGCTCATGAGACCATTCTCTTGCTTCCATTTCAATGAAGTTGCCTACTTTCCCTTCCTGGCTCCCATGCAAGCTCACTGTGGCTTCTTTTGTACTGACAGTCATTATGTTGTTGCAAAGCACTGTACACCCATCTTTTCTCAAAATCTGTACTAATCCATACCAATTCACGAAATATTGATGCTCCCCTTTTATTGACTTTCTGCATTTGAATTTCTTCATGTCCAAGCATGGTTCGACAGTGGATGTCACAATGGCAACACTGTTATGGCACTAGTGATAGGTACTGGGGTTCAAATCTTGCGCTCTCTGTGAAGAGTTTGTATGTTCCCCTGTGTGTGCGTTGGTTTATCCCCGGGGGGGTTCCGGATTTCTCCCACTGTTCAAAAAGTTCTGGGGGTTGAAGGTCAATAGGAAGGAACAGGCCTGTGTGCCAAAAGGGCCTGTAACTGTGCTGTAGCTAAACTTATTATCTTGACCTTTGCGGCTATTGGCACAGTCATTGAATGACCTTTCAGCATCCCTCGTCTCTCATGTGAAACCCTATAATTTGGGTGCTTCAGCATTATCCAGTTGTGAGCAGTATATCTGAATGTATAGCTTCGCTAATTGCTCACCATGTTCACGTTTAATGTCCGTCTATACTTGTCTGCCAAGTCTGGACTGGAAAATTGCAAATGTTACTCCACCCTTTAAGAAGGAAATGAGGCAAAAGACAGGAAATTTGAGACCAGTCAGCCTGATTTCAGTGATTAGTAAGATTCTAGTGTCCATTATTAAGGATGAGGCTCGGGGTACTTGAAAGCACGATAAAATAGGCTGAAATTAGCCTGATTTCCTTCTGGGAAGATCTAGCTCCAAAAGTCTGTTGGAATGTTTTGAGGCATTAACAAGCAGGATAGACAAAGGAAAGTTGGTGAATGTTGTTTCCTTGGAGTTTCGAAAGTCCTTTGACATAATGCTGCTAAATCAGACAGGAGCCCATGGTATTACAGGCAAAGTTCTAATTTGGATAGAAGATTGACAAGTAGAAGGCAAAAACTGGGAATAAAGGGGGCCTTCTCTGGCTGGCTGCCAGTATCTAGTGGTGTTCTGCCGTGTTGAGTCTGCTACTTTTTATGGTGTCTGTTAATGTTTTGGATAATGTAATTAGGGGCTTTGTAGCCAAGTATATGGATAATACAAAAACAGATGGATGGGCAGGTAGAGTTGAAGAAGCAGGGAGTCTCCACTGGAATGGACAGGTTGGGAGAATGGGCAAAGTGGCAGATGGAATAAAATGGAAGTGCGCTTTGGTAGAAAGAATAAAAACCAGTTTTAATGGGAAGAAAAATCAAACAGTGGAGTTGCAAAAGAGATTTGGGACTTGTAGTGAAAGGTTAATGTGCAGTTTGATGGGAAAATGCAATTTAAGCATTCATTCCAGGAGGATGAGAAGATAAAATCCAGGATGTAATGCTGAGGATTTATAAGGTGTTGGTTGGACCACATTTCAGGTCAAGTTCAAATTTATTGTCAGGGTAAATGCATGACATCATATACAACCCTGAGATTCTTTTTCCCTGGGGGACCAGACAGAATTTATTCTTATCACTCGTGTAAACTGTATTCAAGTGTAAACAAAGTGAGCAAAGACATAAAAAATAAATTTAGTAATAAATAATGTGCAAAGTGAAAGTCCTTAAATGAGTCTGTGTTGTTTAGAAGTCTGACGGTGGAAGGATAGCAACTGTTCCTGTACCTGATGGTGCAAATCTTATGGCACCTGTACTTCTTTCCTGATGTCAGCAGAGAGAATAAAGCATGTCTTGGATGGTGAGGATCCTTGATGATTACTGCTGCTCCCTGACAGCAGTGTTGCATGTAGATCAGTCGTGTTCAAAACTTTTTCTTTCTCCTCACATACCACTTTAAGTAATCCTTTATTCATCACAGAGCACCTATGGCATAGGGATTACTTAAGATGGGATTTAAGGGGAAAGAAAAAGTTTGAAAACCACAATATATGTTCTTAATGTTGGGGAACCATCTGTCTGTGATAGACTAACTTGTGTGCATTACGTTTTGTAGGGCTTTCTGCACAGCGGTTTTGGTATGGTGATGGATTATGTTATATTTTATATTTAATTTAGGTTTGTTTTGAGGAGATTAAATGGTGGGGTTGTTAGTTAAGTCACACACAGATACAAATACTTCACAAATCTCATTTACAATGCCAGAGCTCTGCTCTCTGCCGGACAATCCAGGCTTCCAATGCCTTTGTCAAGACATTTGAAACTGCTTTGATGACAATGGACAATAGACAATAGGAGCTGGAGTAGGCCCTTCGGCCCGTCGAGCCAGCACCGCCATTTTACAGATCATGGCTGATCACTACTATCAGTACCCCTTTCCAGCCTTATCCCCATAACCCTTAACTCCTTTGCCCACTAGAGTCTTATCTAACTCTCTTTTGAACATAATCAGCGAATCTGCCTCTACCACCCTCTGTGGCAGAGCATTCCACAGATTCACACTTCTCTGGGTAAAAAAATGTTTTCTCATCTCCGTCCTAAAGGGCCTACCCTGTATTCTTAAACTATGCCCTCTAGTCCTCGTCTCCCCCATCATTGGGAACAAGTAATCCGACTTCACCCTGTCTATCCCCCTGATGATTTTGTATACCTCAATCATGTCCCCCCTCATCCTTCTAAACTCCATTGGATACAAATCCAGTTTTTCTAGCCTTTCAGCATATGTCAACCCCGCCATCCCTGGAACTAACCTTGTAAATCTGCACTGCACACCCTCTATAGCTAGTATGTCCTTCCTCAAAATTGGAGACCAGAACTGGACGCAATACTCCAGGTGGGGTCTCACCAGGGCCCTGTACAACTGCAGAAGGGCGTCTCTGTTCCTATACTCCAATCCCCTCTTTATGAAAGCCAACATGCCATTTGCCTTCTTCACAGCTTTCTGAACCTGCATGTTAGCCTTCAGTGACCGGTGAACAAGTACACCCAGATCCATTTGCACCTCCCCACTCCCTAGCTTGTCTTTATTTAAATAATACTCAGCTTTCCTATTATTGCCCCCAAAATGGATAACCTCACATTTGCTCACATTGAACGTCATCTTCCATTCAGCAAGTCCCTCTGCATTTTCCTGACATCCTCCTCACACCCCACAGTTTAGTGTCATCTGCAAATGTGCTCATGTTATTAATAATCCCCTCATCCAAATCATTTACATAAATTACAAACAACTGAGGACCCAATACCGATCCCTGCGGCACTCCACTCGTCACATCCTGCCATCCTGAAAAAGACCCGCTTACCCCAACCCTTTGTTTCCTATTTCTTAACCAATTTCCTATCCATGTCAGCACCTTACCTCCAATACCATGCTCCCTGATCTTGCCCACTAGTCTCCCGTGCGGTACCTTATCAAAGGCCTTCTGGAAGTCCACATACACCACATCCACTGGCTCTCCCGAGTCCACCCTCTTTGTCACATCCTCGAAAAATTCCAGAAGGTTAGTCAAGCATGACTTACCCTTAAGGAATCCATGCTGACTAGCCCTTATACTATTATTTCTGCCTAAGTGTTCTGCTATTGCTCCTTTTATGATAGATTCCAATATCTTCCCCACCACTGACGTCAGGCTGACCGGTCTATAATTTCCCGTTTTCTCCCTCCCAACCTTCTTAAAAATCGGCACCACATCAGCCACTCTCCAATCCTCAGGGACCTCCCCTGAATCTATGGAACTTTGGAAAATGTCTACCAGTGCCTCCACAATTTCCATAGCAACTTCTTTAAGCACCCTGGGGATTTATCAGCCCTCAGTCCCAAAAATTTACTCACAACCTCTTGCTTCTGGATCCGGATATCCATTAGATCCCCTACTTCCCCAGGAAAGTTCCCCAAGTCTCTTGACACCGCATGACCACTACCCCCTAACTGACCATAACCTATATCCTCCTTGGTGAAGACAGTTGCAAAGTATTTGTTAAATTCCTCAGCTAACTCCTTGTTTCCGGTAATAATTCCACCCTTTTCCATTCTTAATGGACCAATTTTGGACCGAACCAATTTCTTCCTCTTCACATATTTAAAAAAGCTTTTGCTATCCTCCATTATATTATTTGCTAATTTCCTCTCGTACTTCATTTTCCCCTCTCTTATGACTTTCTTAGTTACCCTCTGATGCTCTTTGAAGGTTTCCCAATCCTCTAACATCCCATTCCGCTTCGCTATCTTATACTTACTCCCTTTGGATTTGATATTGCACTTGATTTCATTAGTTAGCCACGGCTGCCATTTGCATCTCCTAGAGCCTTTCCTCCACTTTGGAATAAATTTGTCCTGAATCCTGTGAAAAATGTCCAAAAATATCTGCCATTTTTCCCCAGTTGTCCTCCCAGCTAGTGTATCTTTCCATTTTATTTTGGCTAGCTCCTCCCTCATAGCTGCATAATCCCCTTTATTTAACTGCAGTTCAGATGTTTCCGACTTTCTTTCTTTTTCCCTTTCTAATTGCAGATCAAAAGCAACCATACCATGGTCACTATTCCCTAATGGCTCCCCTACGTCGAGGTCACTTATTAACTCTGCGTCGCTGCACAGCACCAAGTCCAGAATCGACTTCCCCCTGGTAAGTTCCTCCACTAGCTGCTCCAAGAAAGTATCTCGTAGACATTCAATAAACTCACTCTCTTGTGTTCCTGCCCCCGTCTGATTATCCCAGTCCACCTTCATGTTGAAGTCCCCCATAACTACCGTATTGCTACCACTTTGACATGCCACTCTTAATTCCTGATTTACACTTCTACCGATATCTGAGCTACTTTTCGGAGGCCTGTAAATGACCCCCATTATGGTCCTCATGCCTTTGCAATTTCTTAATTCTATCCAAACAGACTCTACCCCACCTGTTTCAATGTCTTTCCTTTCAAACGCCTGAATTTCATTTCTTACCAACAGAGCTACCCCACCTCCTCTTCCTAACTTTCTGTCTTTTCTATAGGACGTGTACCCTTGAATATTTATTTCCCAATCCTGCCCTTCCCGCAGCCATGTCTCCGTTACTCCGACAATGTCGTAACCTCCCATTGCCATTTGCGCCTCAAGCTCATCCATTTTATTCCTTACACTCCGTGCATTCATACACAATACCTTGATACCATATCTCCTTTCTCCCTCCACCTTTGTTCTCGATACACTTGCCCCTACTCTCCTATCACTTATAGTTCCCTTTTTCCTTATTGTTTCACCGTCTAACGGAACCACCCCTATATTCACTCTCCTATCTGCTTCCCTATCAGTCCTGTTCCCTTCCCCCTGCCAAATTAGTTTAAATCAAATCCGACAGCATTATTAAACCTAACTGCCAGTATATTGGCCCCCGTTGCATTCAGGTGTAAACCATCCCTCCTGTAGAGGTCTTGTCTTCCCCAGAAGAGATCCCAATGGTCAATGAACCTGAATCCCTGCACTCTGCACCATTCCTTCCCCCTGATTTTATTATTTTTGCCCCCACCCACGCTCAGCACTGGTAGCAGCCCTGAGATTACAATCCTGGAGGTCCTGCTTCTTAACCTCCTTCCGAGCTCACGGTAGTCCCTCTTCAGGATCTCCTCCTTCATCTTATCTACTTCATTTGTACCCACGTGTATCAGGACATCTGGCCGTTCACCTTCCCCCCCCAGGATACTCTGAACCCTATCCGAGATGTCTCACACCCTGGCTCCTGGGAGGCAACACACCATACGGGAACACTTGTCAGGTTCGCAGAATCTTTTGTCTGTTCCCCTGACGATGGAGTCCCCAGTGATCACCTTGTTCCCCTTCCTTTCCGCACCACCGGTTCCCTTGGTGCAACCTCTGGCAGGTTATCTTCCCCAACTACATCCAATGCACTATAATTGTTGCTAAGAGCAGTAGCCACCGGGGTGCTCACCACAGAGCTAGCAACTTTCCCCCCTTCCCTGACAGTAGTCCACTTACCTGACCCCCCCAATCCAGGGGTAAGCACTTCCCTGAGCATTGTATCTATAAATTCTTCACTCTCCCTGATAAGCCTCAGATCATCAAGCTGCAACTCCATTTCTTTAATTTTATTCTTTAATACTTGTGTCTCGTTACAACCCCTGCAGATATGTCCTGTGGGAAGATTTAAGGTCCTGTCACTTACCACCTCACGCTCTCATGCGAGCCTAAGGTCATCAAGCTGGAGCTCCATTTCATCAACTCGGCCCCTAAGGAACCTGGCACATTTGGGAGGGTGGAGGTCACCCATGGCTCCCACATCTGGCAACTTGAGCAGAGCACTAACCCCATAGGCATGGCTCAGCCTTTTAATGTAATGGAATGTACAGTGCACTCACCTAGGAAGGGCTAATAAAACAGCCAACCTTTCTCTCCGCCTGCTTTCACCGAAGCCTGATGAGCCAAAGCCTGGAAGTCCCACTCCTTCACTGGGCCACTCACTCGCTGGGCCGCTTGCTGTCCCTCTTATTTATTGGCCTTTTACCAATTAACCCCAATGGCCGCCTCCGACGCCAACTCCTCTCCGCAGGCCCCGGTAAGAGACTTTTAAAAAACCTTTCTTACCTGCCCCCGACTCTTTTCTTCTCTGTCCTTCTCCTCTCTTCTCTCCTCTCCTCTCCTCTCCCAATGAAATACTTTGCAAGTAGGTGTTAACTGGACATGCCATGGAGTAATGGATTATTGTTTTGCAAAGTAAGAGATGAATGGACTCAGAAGATTGGGTCTGGTGCCGTAGTCTGTCTGAATGCATTTTTTGTTCCCCTGTGGTTTTCTCTGTGTGTGAGAGAGAGTGAGTGAGAGTGGTGACTCCTAGGAATTTAAATTTGCCATCTCTCCACTTCTGATCTGCCCCAATTATCACTTTTTAAGTACTAAACCAGCACCATTGGTAATTCACCAAGACAATGGTATTTTCAAACAATAATTTTTTATACTACTCATTAATAACATAACACTTTTTCCTTAACACTAAACATAACTCGAACCCCACTATGTGCAAATGTGTGTGTGTGTGTGTGTGTGTGTGTGTGTGTGTGTGTGTGTGTGTGTGTGTGTGTGTGTGTGTGTGTGTGTGTGTGTGTGTGTGTGTGTGTGAAAACCTAAACCATTACAGTTCAGACATAATTCTGAATAGATTATTTTAAAGTTCAATCTCAGAAAGCTTTCGTGTTGAAACTCGGTCTTTACTGCTGTCCAAAAACTATTATAGAGTAAGTGTGAGGAATCAGATTTCTTTAACTTGTTGATCAAAAGCAACTGAAGTATTTCGAAACACCATCATCAGTCCTCTTTAAAACTTGTATGAATTTCTTGTATGAAGGAACTTTGGTCTGAAACTTACTCTGAGTAATTTTTTTCCTCTTCTGCATGGAGGATGCAGAATTTGTTCCACATGATGCATCTGTTCTCCTTTCAAAGAGACAGTGGAGTGGCTATTTTCTTTCACAATGTTTTCATCAACCCAGGTGAGAGCTGAACCAAACCACCATTTAAAAATGGTTATGTTTCAAATGCAAGATTACTTTTACTTTATTAATCAAAAGAGACCATTCCCATGGTCACAACGAGGCTGCCCTCTTTATCTTAAAGAGACAGTCAAAAGTTGTCTCCCTCCTTCAAAATTCATTTGTTACTCCTGGTCAAAGGAGAAGAATATGCAATAGTATCTTTTCTGACTACTGTATCTTCAATTCCCTCTTCCCCACAGGATGGACAACAACTTCTGCCTTCAAAATGCCTCTCGTTTGTAATGCTTCTACAAAATGTCTCATCACATGACACGGGACATCTTTTCTGTCTTTGAGGTCCATTAAGCCTCTTCAAAAGTATGAATCATGAGCCAATGGACTCCAGCCTGTCTGTGCAGGTACTTGAATCAAGAACTTGCTTATTTGAACAGCTGCCATCTCTCAGCACTCTATTGAATTAGTTCCAATGTTAAGAACATAGATAATCAACAGATGGTCTCTCGGTTTGACCAGCAGTCTTTCCTGACTACACAAATTCTTCAGTTTTTAATGAAGCAAACATTCCATTGTTCTCATTATCTCAAGAACCATCATAAAGATTTTCGTCTTTCTGCTTCAGATGCAGAATTAGCAGATGTTTCATCTCTACACATGGCTTGCCTTGTGTATCCCTGAATTCAACCCACAAAATAACTTTACAAAGCTTATTTAAAAAACAATGTATGGCTGAAGTTAGCAGATTGGAGGAGATAGAAATTTTGGAAAAGGATTTAGAACAAATTTCTACGCAAGATAAGAAAGTCCACTCAGTTAATATGAAATTACAATATAATTTGTTACAAACTTATAAATTTGAGAGATTATTTGAGAGAACTAGACAGATATTATGAATTGGGCAAAAGAGCTCATAAAGTATTAGCTTGGCAGTTAAAAACAGAACAAGCTTTTTCAACAATAAGTGCTTCACTTATTTTTATGATTCAATAATTAGATAGAAACCTCAGGAAATCAATGATGTGTTTCTTAAATTTTATGAAAAATTGTATACTTCTGATGGTGGGGAACAATCAATTGGAAGATGAAGCCAAAACTGTTAATTTTTAATCTGATTTGGATTTATCCTTTTTGAATGATAAGGATATTAAGGATTTGGATACTTCCTTTACTGTTAAAGAAGTAACAGAAGCACTTCGATCTATGCCTAGTGGGAAGTCTCCAGGAGATGATGGTTTTATTTCTGAATTTTATAAAGAATTTCAGGACTTATTAATTCCTTTATTGATGGATGTATTGAAACAGGTGACAAAGTTTGTTCTTTTCCGGATTCCTTTTCTAATGCAATTATTACAGTTATTCTTAAGAAAGATAGGGATCCATTAAAAGCAGGGTCATATAGACCTATTTCTTTATTGAATGTTGATTATAAAATTGCAGCAAAGGTTCTAACTAACAGGTTAGGTAAATATTTACCAGGTTTAATTCATGTAGATCAAGCAGGTTTTATTAAAAATTGATATTCAGCAGATAATATTGTAAAGTTGATTTCTTTAATGCTTCTCAGGGCAATCTAACCAATCAATGGTTATTTTTCTCAATGCAGAGAAGGCTTTTGATAGAGTAGAATGGAATATTTTATTTAAAATTTTGGAGAAATTTACCTTTGGCCCTTTTTTTATTGGTAGGATTAAGACCTTAGATAGAAGTCCTACTGCTAGAGTTGTGATAAATGAACAGTTATCTTCACCTTTTTTATTAGCTAGATAGACAAGGCAAGGATGCCCTTTGTCATCACCTCTATTTGCATTGGTTATTGAACCTTTGGCTTAGATGATGAGACAAGATAGTAATATTGAAGTTATTGTAAAATCTGATGAATTTATAATAAATTTATTTGCAGATGATGTTTTGATATATTTAACGCAACCTTTGAGTTCTTTGAGAAAGTAAGTGATCTGAGTTGCAACATGATGAATCTGTGAAAACTCTTCAAAGTGAAAGGAACCATGTTGTGGCCGTCTAACAAGATGGAAAAGAAAGACCCAAACTCAATGACTTTTGCATGATAGGCTGAAACAGTATGGTGAAATTTTGGGTTATAAAATTAATTGGGGAGAAAAGTGAGATGATGCCTCTATCTGAAATGGATTATTCTTTGTGTAGGCATTTAACTGGTCAGATCGAATTAAGTATTTAAGTGTTAAAATAGATGGTAATTATAATCATTTATACAAATTGAATTACCTGCCTTTATTGTCTCAAATTAAATATGATTTGAATTGATGGAAAGCTTTACCTATTAAATTAATAGGATGCATTAATTGTATTAAAATGAATATCTTTCGTCAAATTCAATATATCTTTCAGTCTATTCCTTGTAAGATTCCTCAAAAAGATTTAAAAGATTTAAATGCTTTGATGAGGAAGCTTTTATTGGAAAGATGAAATTGAAAGTGTATCATTACAGAAATTCATTTGGAAGTTTGAAACTCCCTAATTTTTAAAATTATGATGAATCAGGACAGTTGAAATTTATTAATAGGATGTTTGAAGTGGATAAACCTTCGACATGGGCTCATATTGAATGATCTCAGCTTGATGAGAAGAAGATGAAACAATTTATTGATAAATGGAATCCTCAATTATTGAGTAATTATAAATTTCCTGTGTTGAAACACTTAATGGATTTATGGTATTAAAAAAATGAAGGGTATTCAAGGTAAATTTTCGTGAAAACCCCCTTTGGTATCAAAATAAGTTTTTTTATTTCACACTTAATAATCAACTTTTGAAGTTGTGGGATCAAAAGGGCATTAAATTGTAGAAGATTGTTATGAAGCAAGATATTTTATTTCTTTTCAAAGAATGAAATAGAAATATGAGATATCTTCAAATACTCTTATCAAATTAAAGCCTTATTGTTGGATAATTTTGAGCATATTTTACGGTTGCCTAGACAGTCTAAACTTGAAATATTACTGACTGAAGATGGCAAGAAAGGATTCTTATCAGGGATGTATGCTTTATGACAGAATAAAATACTTAAGGTGGATGTTTATAAATCTAGATTAAAATGGGAAAAAGATTTGGCTGTATTCAGAATGATTGGATGAATCTATGTGAGGATAGAATAACTAAAATTGTAAATGTAAGTTATCGATTGGTTCATTATAATTTTCTTCATCGATTATATTTAACTCTGGAGAAATTACACAAATATAAGTTTATTTCTTTGGATTTATGTTTTAGATGTCATAAGGAAGTTGGCTCCTTCTTGCATTTTACTTGGTTATGTGAGATGGTGAAATCTTTTTGGAATAGATTTAAGGAATTTTAGAAGCTATTTTTAGTATTTTTGTTGGGTTATATTAAGAGATTGAGTTTGGAGTTAAAATTAAATACATTTCAAATTGCTTTTTGAGAGTGGCTTTAGCTGTGGTGAGAAAATGTTTGGCAATTACTTGGAAAAATTAGACTAACTTGAATATTCAGAGAGAGCATTTGGAAATAAGATCTTGTTTTCCATTGGAAAATATAATATATAATTTACATAATAATTTTTTTTGCTGAAACTTGTAGCCCATACTTGGATTACATGGGGTTGAATTATTAAATTCTCTTTCCACACATTAGTGGTGTTGTTCCACACCATGTCAACTAATTGATGAGTTTTATGTTATGTGATCTCCTCTTTATTTCCTTTTTCTTTTTTGGGGTAGTTTACAGGGGGGTGGGGAGGGATGGGAGTGTTAGGGTGGGGGATTTTAGGGGGTATTATTTACATAAAATATATCATGTATGTATTCTGTTTGTTCTCAAGCTGTATTTTTTCATTGTATGGTTTATCGTGAATAATAAATAAAATTTATTAAGAAAGGGGAAAAGTTTGTGTGGACTAAAGATTGTCAGGCAGCTTTAGAAAATTTAAAGGAGATGCTATGCCATTGCCCTGTGTTAAAATTTCCTGATTTTGACAGACCATTTTCTTTAGCAGTGGACGCCAGTGAGGGGGCACCAGGTGCAGCTTTATTGCAAAAACATAATTAAATTGACCATCCAGTTGCCTACTTTTCAAAAAATTCAATGTTCATCAAAAGAACTATTCCACTATTGAAAAAGAACTCTTAGCTCTTATATTTGCTCTGCAGAATTTTGATGTATATCTTGGTACCTCTCATGAAGCAATTGTTATATTCACTGACTCAATTCTCTGGTGTTTTTGAATAAAATGAAGAATAAAAACAGAAGATTGTTAAACTGGAGTTTGATATTACAAGAATACGATCTGCAAATTAACCATATCAGAGGTCTAAATAATATGATTGCCGATTGCTTGTCAAGGTGTTAAAGTTGCTCATTTATAGAAATGCTCTCAAAATGGAATTACTGTACATGTTATATATTTATGTTATCTCGTTAGTGATTTTAAGACTGTCTAGTTATAACTGAATTTTAACTCAAGAGTTAAAATTCCCTTGAAAGGGGGAAAGTGTGACAGAGTATTTAGAGGTGGTTTGGGAGGAATTGTTAGAGCAGCACACACATTTTAAAACAGAGAATATTTGCAGGACTTTTGCAGAATGCTTTCTGCAGGAGGCAACAAACTATCAACAGCAGCTTGCCTGGGAGAGCATGTGATCTTTGCAGGCAGAAGAGAAGAGTTTTGCTCTCAGAGAGGGAGGGTGTGAAACAGAGAGATGAGTCACAGAAATTATTTCCAGAAGGACAGAGCTGGCAAACCTTCGAAGGCTATCTGGTCAATGGAGAATGGTGGTGTGAAAGGTGACCTGAAAGAAAGAGGATCATCTGGAGAACCCTGAAGGGGGCAAGTTTCGTCAGCAAGACTGATTGAGAAGGAATCAATTGCGGATGTCCTGGAAAAGGAATTTCTCTCTGAAAACCAGCAAGAACCCTCCTGAGTGGTAACCATTTGCCTGTTAAGCACCAAAGGCTTGTGAACTATGTTAATGCTAACATCTGTGCACAGTACAAGAATTGCCTGCAACCAGTGAGATTGGACTGTGATCCAAAGAACTTTTCTAATCTTAAATCTACATTACATACACTTGCGGTTAGTATTAGAGGGGGGAAATAAGTAGTTAGGTAAGTTAAGTAATAAGTTACAGTTCAATTCTGTTTTCTTGTTCAAATATAATTAAAAACTACTTTTGTTTAAGTAACCCTGTGTTGTGTTGCATATCTATTGCTGCTGGGTTTTGGGGTCCTTTGGACTCCATAATAATGGAACAAATTATGAAGATACAAATACCAAAGATCCCAGAATTTCTGCTAGGTGATTTATTTGAAACAGACATTGAATTGATGTTAGATAAATATCAACAAGTTTTTGAGTGAAGCAATAGTGGTGGCAAAGAAGATGATGTGGAGTAACATGGAGTCAGACAATATTGGAGGGTTGGATCGATGGAATATGAAAATACAAAATTGTATACCATTAGAAAAAGTTACTCAGAATTTAAGGAATGAACCAGAATTTTTTTATATGATCAAGAAACCATGTATGGATTTCATTGATAAAATCCATTTCTTCATCCGTTACACCTGCTCCTCCCCATTTAATAGGGTTTAAGATAGAATTAATATGTTAGAAAATATAAATATATAATATATTCAGGTGTGGTTTTTCTTTCTTTTTAGGGAGGGGGTGGGATGGGGAGATAAAAACAAATTTATGTATCATTTCGCCTCGCTTTTATTATAATGTGTTATTCAAGGTGAAGAAATATATGTTTGTATTTGATGCAAATGGAAAATAAAATTAAAAAAAAATAAAAAGGATGAATGGATGAAAATGATGTAAAACTATGAATAGACAATGTGTGGAACAGACGACCAGGCGGTTTATGCAAGGAACCGTGTTTGCTGGTCTGGGATATGTTTCGTAGCCACTTAACTGAGCAGACTAAAAGTAGACATAGACATAGACATAGAAGATAGGAGCAGGAGTAGGTCATTCGACCCTTCGAACGAGATCATGGCTGATCTTAAAGTTCAGTACCCCGTCCCCGCCTTCTCTCCGTAACCTTTAATACCCTTATACTGAAGAAATAGATCTAATTCCCTCTTAAATAGATTTAATGAACCTGCCTCTACTGCCCTCTGTGACAATGAATTCCACAGATTCACCACCCTCTGGGTAAAGATGTTCCTCCTCATCTCGGTCCTAAATGGTTTGCCTATTATCCTCGAACCATGACCCCAGGTTCTGGATTTTCCCATCCTTGGAAACATCCCATCTGCATCCATTCTGTCCAGTCCTGCCAGAATTTGATAGGTCTCTGAGACATATGTCTCATAAGTAGATTACCACTACTTATAGATCACTGGTGGACTGATCTGAAGTTCCAGTGAAAATCAAAGAGGAGTGATCTGAGTTGCCACATGATGAAAACTGTTCAAAGTCAAAGGAACCATGTTGTGGCCGTCTAACGAGATGGAAAAGAAAGACCCAAACTCGATGACTTTAGCAAGGGAACGATTGCTCCATTTTCCATCATCTTATTGAGTCGAATGTGGCTTCGATGTTGTTAGTGATTTGCTACAAGCTAAGAGAAACTGACTGGAAATTACAAATCGATCCTTCGAATCAAAAAATCTTCAGCCAGCATCAGGGGCAAGGTTCCCAATGAAATGACGTCAATTGTTGAAGGTATGTTTCAGATGGTTGATGCATTGAAGTAGTCGTTGAATATGACATACATGTAGCGGGGTATTCCCGACCTGAATTGCATGAAATACACTTGCACTAAATGATTTAATTAAAACTTCTTTTGAATATCTAATGGTTTTCTGCTAATAGAGGGTCGTACATTTTTTTGAAAAATTAAAGTGGGGCCTTGGGCAAAAAAGATTGAGTACCACTACTTTAAAGTGACAATCCACAGTCTAAAAGGTCAGTCAATGGTCCATAACAGCACTGCTGGAGAAGGCAGAAAGATGGAAAACAGGCCAGCATCAGGGGCAGACAGAGAATTAACCTCTTCAGACTTGCGTTCTTGACAATCTTACTCTCAAATGTAAGAATGTTGGAGAAGTAAATGGTTACATGTAAATATTGACTGACAACATCAGAAAATGCATTGAGGATGTCACCGAGATCAAATGCTTCACAACCAGGGCTGAGCAGAAACCACGGTTGGATGGAGAGGTCTGGGCTCTTCTCAGAGCTTGTGATGCTGCCTTCAGGACAGGGTGTAGGATTGACATTGAGATCAGCCAGGGCTGAACTCTTCTGTGCAATCCTGAAGGCAAAACAGGTGTACGCTGTGTGACACTGGTTACTCGAGACACATGTGGCAAGGGATCAACACTGTAACAGAGCTTAAATCAACCTTGCGAGTTAAGGACAACGACGCCTCCATTCTGGACAGACTGAACACCTTCTATGGATGGTTTGATGAGAACAGGATGATGCAAATAAAGCTCTGTGTCCCTCGATGAGTGGGCTCCCTGCATAGCCATGTCCAAGGTGAGGATAAACCTATCCATGGTGAACCCACACAAGGCAGCTTGACCAACATACCTGGTTGGGTCCTGAAGGACTCCATAGACCAATTGATGGGGGTCTTCATGGACATCTTTGAAACCTCACTGCAGCCGTCCCTCATTCCCATAGGGTTCAAGACAACCATCATTATACCAGTACAATAATAGACCTCGATGACTACTATCCTGTGTGACTGACCACCATTATGAAATGCTTTGAGTGTCTGGTGATGGAACTCATCAAAGCACACCTCCCAGAGATACAGGACCCATTTCCATTCACATATATAAGAAAACGTTCCACAGACAATGCTACAGCCTTCTTGCTTCACTCTGTTCTGACCCAGCTGGAAAGCAACACCTCATACACCAGGCTGCAGTTCATTGACTTCATGATCATTCTCCAGAAGCTGGTGGACTCAACGCCCCACTCTGTAAATGGATCCAGGACCTCCTAACTGAAAGAGTACAGTCAGTCCAGGTCTGTCACAGAACATCGAGCACCATCACGCTGACATTGGTGAACCTCTGGGCTGTGTGCTCAGCCCATTCCTGTTCACTCTACTGACCCCGGATTATATTGCCAGACCCAGCTCCAACAGGGTCATCAAGTGTACAGATGACACAAGAGTAATTGGCCTCATCAGCAACAATGACGAGTCGCACAAAAAAGTAGAGGTGGAAAATCTTGTGAAATGGTGCAAGAGGAACAACCTGAGTCTCAATGTGGACGAATCATAGGAGATGATCGTGGACTTCAGGAAGACCAGGAACAACCACCCTCCACTGCACATCAACAACTCTAGCAGAGAGAGTTCCTTGGAGTTGACTTAACTAGTGACCTATCATGGACACTCAGCATCTCCTCATTTGTCAGAAGGGCAAAAAAACAACTCCACTTCCTGAGAAGAGTCAAGCAAGACCTCAGACACCATTATGTCAACCTTGTTTTGGAGCTCTATCGAGAGCTTCCTGGCCGGCTGCATCACAGTGTGGTAAGGTTGCTGCAGAGAAATGGATCGGATGTCAAACCACAGGACTATATGAGGATCTCTGAAGTCTCCTTCCCACCCATCATTCCGATCCACCGGGATCGTTGTCTGAAGAGTGCAAGTAAAATCTTTGAGGACCCCCTTCCATCCTTCACACAGCATCTTTCAGCTCCTTCTGTCAGAAGGGGGCCCATAAACTATGAGTCTTAGGGGGACCCTCGCCAAAAAAAGATTGAGAATGGCTGGTCTACAGGATGTAACAATGCTCAGGCTCGAGTGGATTTGTGTCGTGTACAAAAGCTACAAATGGAATAAAATGAAAACCTTGTTAACTCTGCTCAATTATATAATTAATTTCTTTAGTGTCCTTTGAACCTTTCCTAAATACGAGATTGTTGAGCTGACTGGTGATTTCAGGATGGCCAATTTGCACTTGCTTGATTTCCCTTGCCAATATTTTTGTTCTACACTATTACTGAGAGGTTTTCTCTTCCATAAAGGAGGCACAAAATATTTGCTTTGTCTCCCTGCCTTTTCTTCATCCCTCCATATATTACCCATTTCAATTTGTAACGGAGCCACTTTCTCGTTTCTCCATCATTTTGCTTTTTACAGTCTGTTCTCATTTTTTTTCCCTCGATTACTCTTTTACTTTCTCTTTTCTTACCACTTTTTTTAGCTCTATTTTTGTGAATTCTAATACATTTTATTCCCAAACCTTTCTTTTAAAGCAACACCAGAAGTATAATTTGTGTTGTTTCTGATTGAACTAAATCACATTACAACTCCACGTAAAATGTCTCTTTTCAGATTTGTGTATCAATGGCCTTGCAAATGTCTGAAATGGGAAATGGACTGTAATTATAATAATTAATGTAAGAACAGGCTGAAATTTCCCCCCTCGATTGCTGACTGTAGTAGACACCCTCCTCTTATCCTTTACAATTCACTCCCAGGTTGTCTGTGTGTCACTGGGCAAACTTCTTGCATTATAATAGCAGTTCGAGAAATGCTCAGTGCAGTGAAGATGTTTGACAGATTCCCAGGTGTCCTGTTCCAGTGCATCCTGAATGTTTGTGTTCTAAACTGTTCTGGAGTTACAGTGGTTAACAATGGGTATCGAAATATCGTTATCGCGATAAATCCTAGAATCCAACATAACGCCAAGCTGATTGAAAACATTCAGGTGACTGGTGTCTTGAATGATTTTACTTGAATTGTGTTTTGCTGTTTTGAGGTGAGGATTTGAGAGCCAGAATTTCTTCCCCCTCCCTCCTTCCAGGTGACTAAAAGGCATTAATGCTGAGTTTGCTTTGCAGGAAATGGTGACTGAAGCTTCGTCCTACCTCTACCAAGCGACAAAACATCAACTTTACTTTGCAGATGTAAAAATCCTCCTGCCTGCTTCCTGGCCATGGAATTGGACTCAAGTTCAGAGACCAACGACTTGGTCATTTGAGAAGGTAAGAAAGAGTGGGTTGGGGAAACTAAAATGATTAACTGTGGCTTTCCATCCCTGGAATGTCTCTGCAAAGACCCGGTTGTGTACTTGGTGCTGGAGCAGGAGAAACTCTAAGGACAGACCTAACATTTCTAAAGACTCTTATGTTTATTTTATGATCTCTCTCTGTTTTCCTTTGTCTTTAACATAGGTGATTTATTCAGTAATGATAAAAAAAAATTTAATACAATGTGACAGTACTTCAGAGGCACAGTGTTTGGAAGTTCAAATGATAACGTAGTCAGAACTATCCAGAATGCACTCGGGCCAATGTGGTGCCCATCGAAATCGACATCGTACCTGTGGACACCTGTGCTCCTTCTCCAGGAACACTCAGGCACGAACGTAACCCCAGAAAATTGGCAGGCAGTCAGCCTGGGAACCTCCTTCTGATTTTTTTTCCTTTTACAAAGGTAGTTTATTCAGTGATTACAAGAACCTCCATTGCTAAACCCATCCCCACTGGCCAAGCGCTGGAGCTCCCGTCACCTCCGCCTGTACCCCTAACTGCAAACCGTAGCCCCTGACACCTCTATCGATGCAGGACCCAGGTCCCAGTTCCAACCAAATACATGACAGTATTTCAATAACATACTATTTACACATTCAAATTACAACACGGTTCTCACCATCCAGAACACACTCAAGCCTTTGGGCAGGCAGTCAGCCTGAGAATCTCTACCTGTTAACAGTCTCTCACAGGGTGCCATGGAAGTGCCCCATTCACAATAAAAAGTGCAACTTGCACTTGGAAATGAATAACTATGTTATTGGAGCCATTCAGAAGACCAATTCCAGAACTTTCCCTGTGGCCTCAGATATTGAAGTCCACAGCTCTGTTGCTTTTTCCATGAATTAATTTCTCAATGACTTGAAAGGAAAAACAAAACTGCTGGAAGAATCTGCCAGTCGATATGAGGAAGGGTCGAACCCTTCCAGCACTTCTCATTTCAAGAACAGTCCATCAGGCTCTTGAATCTTCCATTGTTATGAATTGTGGACTGCTCCACCAGCACAAAATGACGGTCTGCACTTTGTTTTGGACCAGGATTACTGTGAATATTTATGATCTGTCTACTTTATGTATTTCTCATCTCTTCAAATTGAATTAAGTTCATTATTAAAGTGTTTCTGACAAATCCATGTTTGTCTGCAAAATGTAAGAATGTACATTTCACAATGTACATGACAATAAACATTAAATGGAGTTGGCCCTTTATCCTGCAGCAGTGTTTCCCAAACTAGGATCCGCGGAAAGGCATAGGGGTTTCGTGGAAGAAATGGTTAGTAATAATTATAACTAATGATAATGGTTTTTATTTAAATTACTTTTGACCTGAGTCTTTAAATCTCTGTTTCTGTGATGGCAGAAAACATTTACCTCAACCCTAACAAAACAAAATGGCATCCTGAGGCCTGACGTTAGCAGCACAGATGCACCATTTTCAATCAATGAGACTCCAATTTCTTTTGGCGCAAAGCTGGCCACATTTTCAAAATTTAAACTGAAAGTTATTCCACGTGTGCAGTACAGCAGAAAAGGCTTTTGCTGACTCTCTGTGGTTTTTCAGTTCCCCACTCCTTCCCTCTCACTCACTCATTGCTCCCTCCCTCCCCCTCACTCATTCGCTTCCTCCCTCCCTCCCTCTCCCTATTGCTCACTTGCTCGTTCCCTCCCTCCATCCCTCCCTCTCACTGAGACTGGTGATGGAGTTAGTTTGATGATGGTTGGAACTGGGACCTGCATCGATAGAGGTGTCAGGGGCTACGGTTTGCAGTCAGGGGGAGGTGACGGGAGCTCCAACGCTTGCCCAGTGGGGATGGGTTTAGCAATGGAGGTGTTGAAATTTCAGGCCTGTGGGCATCACATGATGGAATGCAAACCCACGCCTCAGAAGCCCCACCTGCAGGTAGCCAGGGACAAGGTGGATACTTGCATCAGAGGCACTGGGAGATCCGGCCTGTGCATATCTGGGAATGGGTTGGAAACCTGCTTCTGGAAGGTTGTTGATGGTGGACATTTGGGGTCTGCGAGGTCATTGATATTTGTATTTGGAATTTGGTTAATATGTTCTTGATAGTAGGGAGGGTTTTGTCTGTGATGTCCTGGCCTGTGTCCATCAGTTGAAACAAAATAATCAAATTCTGAAAAATGGAATTTTTCAAGCACTCCCTCAGATTATTGGCATTTTAAGAAAAATAATTTAAATTAGACAGCCATGCTCTAACCAGAAGTTGACACCATTCTGGTTGACTTCTGCCTTTGGGGTTACGCGATTTCCAAGTGCTCCCCAAACGTTTTCTGTGAGCTAATATGTTTTAAGCCCTGACCTAGAGCACTTTGAGTGGGAACAGAGCATTGGACATTGGACAGGACAGAGAAGGGAGGTGAAATGAGATACAAAGGGCATAGATGTCTGTGATACTTGCAGGAGTTAGAACCAATCCCACAGGGAAAATGAGAGATTGGTTACGTACTTTATATGATTGAGAGTTTGCTCAAGGAATCATGATTGTTGAGAGAGTGGAGCCTGGCCACACAGGGGATATGGGGAGGTGGAGGAACAAGTGTCAGGGAGTAGAGAGGAGAAGAAAGGTGATGTTCAGATTTGAGATTTGTTGTCGGAGTACATCCCTGACATCCCATACAGGCCTGAGGTTCTTTTTCCTATGGGTGAGGCAGAATTACTACTTTATGGTAGGGGCAAAAAAGAGCTGACTCAATGTACACATATAAACAAATAAAGAAATGTAAACAAATTGACTGTGCAACTCCGAGAGAGAAAATAAACATCAATAAAGTGCAAAAGTAAGAGTTCTTAAACTGTTTGTTGTTGTGGAGTCTGTGAGGAGCAGCTGGTCCTTATGGTGCAAGTCTCATGGTACCTCTGCCCTGATGGTAGCAGCGAGAACAGAGAGAGTGCTGGGTAGTAGGGATCCTTGATGATTGCTGCTGCTGTCTGACAGCGGCATTCCCTGTATATGTCCTTGATAGTGGGGAGGGTTTTGCCTGTAATGTCCTGGCCTGTGTCCATCACTTTTTACAGGGCTTTATGCTCAGTGGTATTGCTGTCCTCATACCAGACCATGATGTAGCTGGTCAGCACCATTTCCACCACATTTCTGTAGAAATTTGCTTTGATTTCTGATGTCATATCAAATCTCCATAAACTCATGAGGAAGTAGAGGCTCTTATGATGCCATTTGTGTGTTTAGTGCAGGAAAGTTCCTCTGAGATGTGACTCTGGACCTTCAGGCAGTCTTGTCCTCGGTTCTCAGACTTGATTCATTTAGTGTGGTGTATGAGATGGTCCTTTCAGTGGTGCTATGTGCATGGATTTTCACTTGCAATTTACTTTCATAGGCAAATGTGATCATTGCTGAACCATACCTTAAGCATGGAGATGTCCCGTACATGCAGCAGTTTGGTGGATGTGGGGAAAAAGGCCGGACATTCACTTCACCCTCAATGATGAAAAGACCTCAATTTACTGTCCAAAAGGTAAGTTGCTTGAAATAACCTTGCACTGGTGTGGCATGGGTAACAAAATATTTAGGGGACACAGGAACAAATGGAGGCTCTTCAGACCCTCGGGGGCTGCCTCGTTAAATTTTCTTACGAAACAAGTGGGTCTAGAGCAGTGATTCTCAACCTTCTCTTTGCACTCAGGAATCAGGAAAAACAAAAGTCGAATAAAATAAAGGTAAGGAGAGGAGGGAGGGATGGGAAGGGTAATAGGTGGAAGGGTAGAAGAGAAAGAAGCTGAGAGTTGATGGGGAGAGGGTGAGGGTTGTCTGATAGGAAAAGGAAGGGAAGGGGGTGGGTTTCAGGAAAGGAGATGATGGGGAAAGAGACTGGGGGGGGGAGTTAAAGGAAATTGGAGAGTGATATTAATGGCGTCTGGTGGAGACTGCCAAGACAAATGGCCTTGATTTGACAGAACATAGGCCATGTTAGTATGGCAATGATATGTTGATTTAAAAGGGCATCAAGGGATATGGGGAAAAGGCTGGAAATTGGAACGAGTAAAGAGTAGATTAGTGTAGATTTATGGAACAGTGGCCTGATTCTGTTCCTTTGTCTTGTGATCTTGTGAAAACAAGTGCAAAGAAACCAAGGCAGTTGAGAACAAAAAAATGAAAAAGTTTCAATCAGCCAGGAACATTGAGCAAAAGCCCAAAAGGGAGCAGTGCAGAAGTGGCCTTGGAACTGGCAGAGCTGGGGAGTTGGGACAAGAACTAAATTTAATCCTGGAGAAAATGGAAAACTTGAGCAATTGATTTGCGGGCGTTGAAACTGCAATGAGAGACATGACTGAAAAGGTGACTGAATTCAAAGAAATCGTTGAACTGAAAGAATGACTCAAGCAGAAGTTGACTTGGCAAAAACATCAGATAAGCTAAAAAGGTTTGGAGAAAGATAGGAAGCAGTGGAACTCAGACAGACAAGGTCTGCTGGACAAGATCCACCACATAGAGAATTTTAGCAGATGAAACAATATTCAAATTATCGGACTGAAAGCAGGAATTGAGCGAAGAGATCCAGTGAATCTCTTGGAAACATGGATCGTGCGAGTGCTGGGAGAAGATAATTTCAGAGAAAAATTGCATATTGAGAGGGCTCACTGGACCATCAGACCCAAGGGAACTGTCAGTCAGCGACCATGACCTGTCCTGATAAGACTTTTGAGTTAACGGGAAGAGGAGACAATTCCGGGAGCAGCATATGGACACACTAAGCAAAATAATGGCCGCCCGAGATTTAAAATGAAAAAGTACTGCTTTTACCAAGATTTTAGTACTGTGTTCCAAAAACTTGAAATGCTCAATGATATATTCATGATTCTGAGAGTAGCAGTAACACAAGGTTATCGACAATTTTTTCAAGACTAATAATGAACGGAAGACTTCCTGCGAGGTTTATAAAAAGATTAAGGTTACCAAAGAGAAAAATGTTCACAAAGAGATCAAATAAAAGTTGTATTTTTTTTAAAAAAAGGAAAGTCCTGTATTTATTGTATAAAAGTCAATTTTATTGAAATGCTCACGGAGAGCTCAGTAAAGAGAAAACTTGGGAAAAATAGTAGCAAGGTGGAGACCCTGTTCTAAGGGGGAGAATGGCACCTAGAGAGGAGTATTTATAAAAGATGGCGCTAGCGGCAGGGGTTCTTATTCATCGAGAGATTCCATGGGCTTTTCTCGTGGGCTTTCGGGGTTTCCTGTTTGCGCCACCCTCAGGGCAGGGACATTGTATGTATTTTTTTAAAAGGGAAAGATCATTATTTAAACAATCAGAGGATCTTTTTGTAAACAATATTTTTTGGAAAATTAATATGGATAGAACATTAAAATTTACTAGTCTTAATGTAAGGGGGTTAAATGGGTCAGTGAAAGGAGGGGGTCTTAGAACACCTAAAAATAATTAAAGGCAGATATAGTCTATCTACAAAAAATACATCTTACCATCCTCTCAAATCTTCATTTGGCTCAAAATCATGAGGAGTGGTGATTCTACTGAACAAAAATATACCAATAATAATAGAAGAGACACTGACTGACCAAGACGAAAGATTTGTAATCGCACATTGAACAATTTATGCAGAATCATGAATGTTTATGAACATCTATGCACTAAATTAAGATGATGAAGCCTTTATGAAAGGTATCTTTTCAAAAATAGCAGAGGGATTACAAAATATAAATAATATTTTAGGCAATATTATACCAAACTATATAAATCATATTTATTAGGAGACGAAAATGAAATGGTCGAATTTATAACAAATGTTGAACTTCTAAATTAGAAGATAGAGAACAAATTGATCTAGATGCCTCTTTCACAAGAGAAGAAATAGAGAAGCTTTGAATTCTTTACAAGCTAGCAAATCTCTGGGAGAGGATGGGTTTCTTCCCAAGTTCTGTAGATTTACTGATACCTCTTATGATGGATGTATTGGACTGGGTGGTGGAGGCCCAGACCCACCCAGAATCATTCTCTACAGCTATAATTATAGTGCTTCAAAGAAAGGGAAAGACCCATTAAAAACTTCATCATAAGGACCTATATCACTCCTCATTGCTGATTATAAAATGTTGGTAAAGGCATTAGCTGATAGACTTGGACAATATTTACCAAAATTAATAAATACAGACCAGGTGGGATTTGTCATGTTACACACTAACAACCTTTTAAATTATTTTTGGGACTAAAGGGTTTTTGTTAGTATTAATACAGGAGAATTCACCAGACAATGGAAAATTCAAAATAATTGTTTCTATTAATAACATGACATTTCTTAATTATCTCTAAACTTAACTCTATCTTAAACCTAACTACACGCAAATGTAAGTGTGTATGTGTGTGTACGTGTATGTGTGCACTTGTGTGTGCGTGTGTGTATAATTCAAAGTCCCACTCTGAAAAGTCAATCGCAGGTTCAGAATCATTTTAGTCTTGCTTGAAGGTCTTAAATCGTCAGTTTAGAAATCATTATAACTTGCTTTTAAATATTATATCTTCAGGCCTCACAATTATGTTTTCCATATGAAGAATCTGCCCTCTTCTCAAAGGCAGCGAATCTGGCTATTTTCTTCCACAATGAATTCACAAACCCAGACAAGGGTCAAACAAAAGTGGTTATCTTCTTCTACTATAAGGCCACAAACCCAGACAAGGTTGAAATGAAGTGACCAAACACAAAAATAGTCCAAGTCGAATACTATCCTTTTTTCCAAAGAGACAGCAAAGTGGTCTTCATTAATTCAAAAGCCACAGATTCTGTGTTCCCCTTCTTCTGCAACTCAACCGTGTCTTTCACAAGGTTTCAACCCCTGCATGTCATAGGGTTTTGACTTCTTTGAACCTCAAGCTGAACTGTTCCAAAACCTGAACTCAAACTATCTGAATTTGGTAATATATTTCTCCAAGTCGTGTGACTATTACATGTGAGTCACATTACCAATTTCTACCAAAATTCTTCCTTTTTCATAACAATTCCATATCCATAACAAACATTGACTTTGAGAATAAACTCTTCTCTTTTTTATAAATGTGCTGTCAACTGTGTGTGACCCTGTACCAACCCACAAAAAACTTACTACGAATACAGATACAATCTTTTAACTATAATTTACTAAGACATTTTTATAAAAGAAATATAGTTTAAAATTAAATTAAAGGTTAAAGGAAGTCATTCTTCAAATAGTCTAAATAGACCATTCACATGGCAAAATCAAAGTTGAGTCCAAGTATAACTATCTCCCAGATGCAGAAAAAGCCTTTGATCAATTAGAATGGTCTTTCTTATTTATCACATTGGAAGATTTGGTTTTGGCATAAAATTTATAAATTGGATAAGAACTCTTTTATCATAAACCACAAGCCAAAATTATAACCAACAATCAGATGTTTACAGGTTTTCTCTTGAGTAGATCGCCTAGACAGGGGTGTCCTCTGAATCTGGCACTTTTTATCCTAGCTGTTGAGCCACTGGCGGAGATTATAAGGAGAGATCTGGACATTAAGGGCTTAAAGTTGGGCAGGAAGAACATAACATTAGTTTATTTGCTCATGATGAGCTATGTTTAACTCAGCTGAATCCTTGAGAAAATTACTAACAACATTAGAAAAATATGGAAGAGTATCAGGTTATAAAACAAAAATGGACAAGAATGAGACAATGCCATTGAAGAGTTTTGAGGATGAAAAGTATCAGAACGGTAGTAGATTTAAATGGAAGACAGATGGAATCAAATATTTAGGAATGATGATAGATAATAATTTACGGAACGTATATAAATTTAATTATACTCCTCTCAGAAAAAAGGAGAAAGATTTGCAGAAATGCAAAGACTTGCTGATGACTGAAATGGAGCGGTTCTCCATCTTTTTTCTTTCCACTCACATCCCACCTTAAGTAATCCTATGCCATCAGTGCTCTGTGATTAGTAAGGGATTAGTTACGGAGGGATGTGGGTGGAAAGAAAAAAATTGAAAACCACTGTTTTAATGATACCTCATTGACTCGTTATGTGCGCGGTTTCAGATCTCCAAAGGAAATGGGCCAATGACCATTTTTCCCAAGCAAAACATTTCAGTAACGATTGGGTCTCGGGCAGTGATTTTCAACTTTCCCTTCCCACTCACATTTCCATCTTAAGCAATCCCTTACTAATTACGGAGCACCGATGGCATAGGGAATACTTAAAGTGGGATGTGAGTGGAAAGAAAAAGATTTAGAACCACTGCTCTATTGGGAAGAGTAAATTGTATTAAAATGAAGGTGATGCCAAAATTACAGTATCGTTTTCAATTGCTGCCTATCGCACTACTATCTGTGTATGTGGTGACAATGAAGGTTTGATGCAAACTTCGTGCTTCAATTGTAACTTTGTTGGAAAACTTCTTGCTTTTCTCGCCTCTTTGCCTTGAGCAACATTTAACCCATGACTCACCGACTTTGAACCTCTTAAATCATCTCTGAAACCCTTGCACTTTTTCCAGCCAGAATTGGACCCTTATCCCAGAGCATGGATCACACCTCACCTCCTTGCATTTTACAATTACAGTTGTAGATTCAGACAACCCCACGCCAATCACAGTTTGATCAGGGCTTTCCAAGCTTGCAGATGGATCTGGAACAGTTGGAAAAATGGGCTGCAAAATGGCAGATGGAATTTAATGTGGACAAATGTGAGCTGTTGCACCTTGGAAGGACAGGCGAAAGTAGGACGATAAGCAGTAGGACACTGCAAAGTGCAGTGAAACAGAATCCTGATGTATATTTCTCTGAAAATGGTTCCATAGATAGATAAGATCATAAAGGCAGTTGTTTGATGCATTGGCCTTCATAAATCAATGCATTAAGCACAGGAATTGTGAAGTTATGTTGACATTGTATCAGACATTGGTGAAGCCAAATCTGGAGAATTGTGCACGGTTTTGTTCAGCTAACTGCAGGGAATATCTCAATGAGATTTAAAGAGTACAGAGAAGATTTATGAGGATGTTGCCGGGACTGAGTTACAGAAAGAGTTTAAATAGGTTTGAACTTTATTCCTCTATGTGAAGAAGAGTGAGGGGAGATAATACAAGATTATGATGGAAAAAGAGCTAATAAATGCAAGCAGGTCTTTTTTTCCATTGAGGCTAGGAGAGTTAAAACTAGGGGACAGGGGTTAAGGGTGAAAGGGGAAATCATGAGGGGAACTTCTTTATTCAGAGACTGGTGGGTGTGTGGAACAAGCTGCCGGCTGAAGTGGTAAACGCAGGTTCAATTTTGACATTTAAGAATAATTTGCACTCAGCTTGTCAGCCAGCATCTGTGAGGAGAGAATTGTTTAACATTTCAGGTCTGAGACTCTGCATTCAACTCCATCAGAAGGCCCAGGACTTGGCCTATCACTGCTTATCTTTCCACAGATGATGCTTGACTGTGAAGTTCCTCTAGGATTTGCAGGTTTATTTCCAGAGTTCCAGCAACTGCCATTGTTGGATGATTTTTGAGTTCATTTCCATTTCAAAGTGTTGCCAGGCAACCTGTGCATTCAGAGTTGTGGGAATAAAATTTGTGGAATTGTAAAATGTGCTTTGAAATCTCCTAAGGCTCTGATATGAACAGGAATTCCTGTTGTCAGACACAAAGTGTTTTAGTTCAGATGTTTGCAAGTTAAAATGCAGACTACATGTGTTCTTCCCCAATGAAAAATTGAGGTGAATAAGTCTCCACTGTGGTGATATGTAATTACACCACTAGGTCACCAGGGGTCATCCTTGTGACCTTGTCTATAAAGCAGTCCAGAGCTAGCCTTCCAGGTTTCTCTTGCAGAGAGACAAGACCTCTTAGTGTACAATGGTGACCTAGTGGTGTAATTACATATCACCACATCCACTTCGGCCCAAGAAATGTGAGGTGTTGCATTTTGGGATGTCCCCTGATCTAAGGTGGGCAGGATCGACCCAGTGAAGGATAGGGATCGTGGGAGCATTGTGAAGCAGAGGATCCAAGAGAACAGGTAGGTGGTATCTGTAAAGTTGCATCACAGGTAGATAAAGGAGGTCAAAAAGGTCTTTGGCAAGTTGGCCTTCATCAGTCAGATGATTGAGAGGAAAAGATCATGTGTGAGTTTTATTAGATGTTGGTGAGACTCTATTTGGAGGATTGTGTTCAGTTTTGGTTCTCGCAAAAGAAAAAAATGTCGATTTAACCAGGAATCTATTTAATAAGTGTGTAATAACTATATTTTTACACAGAGGGTAGGGTGGGGGTATGGAAGGGACTGCCGGAGAAGTGGTAGAGGAAGGTATTATTGCAATGTTTCAGACAAAACTATTGGAATGGATAGGATGGGTTTCGAGGGATATGGGTCAAACACAGACAGGCAGGGCTAGTGGGGGTGGGACATTTTCATCTGTGTGGATGTTATTCTGACAGACTGCTTACCATACTGTGTGACTCAGTGACTTTAAATTAATATGGAGGTGCAAATCAAAGTTCTGGGATCAGTGTTGACCAGTTCTGGAAGGAAAATGTGTGAGAGTTCCTGAGATGGATGTTGACTAAAGTAAGGAGCGACAGGGTCAGTGAATCATCGGTTAAACGTTGCTTAAGGCAGGGAGAGAGGAGTGAGAACTTTTCCAGCAAAGTTACAATTGAAGCACGAAGTTTGCATCAAACCTTCGTCGTTACCACACACACACAGAGACGGAGAGGCAGGAGGAGGAGTTATCAGCGACGTGAGGATTGCTGTCATTGAAAGTACCTGCTGTTGCCGGATATCCATCTCTGGCAGGGCTCAGGACGGGAGGATGTGCTGGAGTTCGGCTCTGACACTGGTCCTGGTCCTCAACTCGCTGTGGGTGGACAGGAACTCTGGGCAAAATCCTGATGTGTGTTGGTGGGTTAATCCAGCTCTGCGTCAACCCTTGGGGCCAGACATTCAGGCCTCAGTCCAGGTGGATGCTACAGGTCATGTGCTCACTTGTGGGAGGAGTTAGTTCACTGAAGGATCTTCCTTGATGTGATCTGTTGGAAACAGATCACATCAGGGTGTGAGCTCCTTCTGTTCCTCACATGGTTCACTGACTTTTCATTTGTTCAGGGTGGCAGTTCCTGAGGGTGTTGGCAGGAGACCCGTGCTTTATCCCCTGGAGCTTCTGGACTTGAAGGTCCTCCGTGTGGGTCCAAGCTCTTTGACTGGCTTTAGACCAAACCACGACTTCCCACACTGGGCAGAACTGGTAGAGAAGACAGGTTCCAGCCACCCTTGAGAGGCCCCTGGGGTGGGGATTGAGGTGTGGGGTGGTGTGAACGGGTGGTCAATGGGGAAATGCAACTGGGAGGTATGCTGGTCCTGCACCCATCCACACGTTGGGCTTCAAGTTGCTTAAATTACATACGGACAAACATATTCCTACTGGCACATGATCTGAAATGGTTCTCCAATGTGCAGAGTTTGAGATGCTGTTCAACACAACTCTCACAAATTGATGCAGTTCACTTATTATCAAAGGAAAACATCATGGCAGATATGCCAAAGTTTGGTGGTGTTGTGAATAGTGTAGAAGATTGTAACAGGACACAGTAGAGGAGATGGACATGATGCAGTGTTGGGCAGAAAAGTGGCAGATGGGGTTCATTCGGAAAAGTGTGAAGTGATGCAGTTTGGAAGATGGAACATGATGCTGGAGCATATGGTTAATGGCAGGATTCTGAACAGTGTAGAGGAACAAGGGATCTTGGGGCTCCAGGTCCATAAATCTCTCAAGGTTGAAACTCAAGTTGATAGGGTATTTAAGAAAATGTTATGATGAGATGGCCCTCATTTGCCAGGGGATTGAGTTCTGAGGGTCAGACTTGTGTGTGTCCTCACGTGTAGGACTGGCCTGGGGAACATCAGCCAGGAAGGTAGACTGGGTCTCGATGCCCATCTCCTGAGGAATGTAAAGAGTCTCATTGGTGGTCGTACATAGGAGGGACCGGATAGTGTGGAGTGCCTCTGGGAGGATCTCTTATTACCAGTGAGGGATAGGAAGACCTTTGGACTTTAAGGCCAGTAATATTACCTTCTACACCATGCCATTCTCTCTTGCTCCACCTGGCCATTCCCTTTGTGGTTATAACTGGTTGTCCAGCTAGAGGCAATGCCCTTGGACAGCAAATATTGATGCAGCTCGTCACTCATGAATGATAAACCCCTATCACTGTGGACATAGCAGGGGTATCCGAAAATGGTGAACAGATTGTTCAGAGCCTTTATGACGGTAGCTGCGGTCATGTCTGGGCAGGGGATGGCAAAGGGGAACCGCGAGTACTCATTGATAATGGTGATGTGGTTCGTGGAGGGTAGGGTCCTTTGAAGTCCATGCTTAAAGGTTCAAAGGGGCGAGTGGCCTTGTTCAGGTGTGACTGGTTGAGCTGGTAGAAGCGCGGTTTGCACTCCGCACAGAATGGCAGTTTTTGGTCAGCGTCCTGATGTCCTGATGCAAAGGAGATTATGGGTCTTGATGAAGTGAAAAGAATTGTTGATCCCAGGGTGGCAGAGGTCATCGTGCAGTGTCTGCTGTCGATCCATCTGCGCACTGGCGCAAGTCCCCTGAGACAGAGCATCCGGGTGCTCGTTGAGCTTTCTGGGCTGGTACAGTATGTCATAGTTGTAGGTGGAGAGCTCAATTCTCCACCTCTGGATTTTGATGTCCTTGATTTTACCCCACTGCTGGTTGTTGAACATGAAGGCGACTGGCTGTTGGTCAGTCAGCAGGGTAAAACGCTTACCGACAAGATAATGTCTCCAGTGTCTACTGCCTCAACGATAACCTGGGCCTCTTTCTCGATGGAGAAGTGCCAGATCTTGGGGCCCTGGAGGGGATGCAAAATAAACACTATGGGCCGGCCCACCTGATTAAGTATGGCAGCCAGGGCAAATTCCAATGCATCATTCTCCACCTGGAACGGGATGGATTTGTCCATTGCATGCCTCGTGGTCTTTGCCATGTCAGCTTTGATAGTTGAATGCCCTTCTGGCTCCTGCCAACAGGAGTAAATGGTGGCCCTAATGAGGGGTCAGGCTTACTCTGCGTGGTTGTGGACACATTGAGTGTAATAAAAGAAAAAACCCCATGCACCTTTTCAAGGCCTTGAGGCAGCGGGGGAGTGGAAGTTCTAACAGGGGGAGCATGTGGTCAGGATTCAGGCTGATGACTCCACAACGCAGCCTAGAATACCCAGGCAACGTGAGCTGGAGACACACTTCCCTGTGTTGTACGTCAGGTTGAGGTGTTTCATGGGGTGGAAGAATTTTTGGAGGTGCCTGTCTTGGCCATGCTGATCATGGCCGCAGATGGTGACATTGTCGAGGTATGGGAAAGTGCCCTCAGCCTGGGTTCAGCCACCATCCAATCCATCTCCCTTTGAAAGGTGGACAGCCCATTCATGACCCCAAAAGGGAGTCTCAGGAAATGGTACAGTCGGCCATCCGCCTCGAAGTCAGTGTACTGGTGGTCTAACTTCAGGTATTTGTCCATGTTCAGAGGAAAACAAAATCTTGCCAATAAAATTGATGCACCATCAATTGCACAGACTGAAGTTATCGGAATTGAAGGCTTTTATTAGCAAGAGATGGACTTTAGCCCTTGTGTTGCCGGCTCACACTGACCCGGACTCGAACTGGGGGCAGGGTTGTGGCATGACAGCTTTATGGGGGAGCAAGGGGAGGAGTGACAAACTGGCCAGTGAGACCAAGGTCAAACAGAAGGGGTCATGTTATTTAGATACACAATAGCAGTTTCACTACACAAAGTAAGTACACAAACTGCACATTTTGGCTCTTACAACCAATGTAACCTGCCTGCTCAATGTGTTCATCAAAGATTCCTCATCCCAGAGGCTGGAGGGTGAGATTCACTGGGAAAATATAACCATATTCTTTCATTTAAGAGGAGGCTGGATATATATAAGGATAGGAAGGGGTTGGAGGGTTATGGGCGCAGAATAGGTGGGGGCACCTAGTGGAGTTGTTTGAGTGAACTGGTGTGGACTTGAAGGGCCGAGATGGCCTGTTTCCATGCCAGAAACTGTTATATGGTTATATGTAGAATTCTGTTGGCACCATGGTGAAGTGAAAAAATATACAAATGCTGGAGAAACTCAGCAGGTCCAACAGTGCCTTGACAAAGGGCTCAGGCCTGAAACGTTGGTGATGTATCGTCACCTTTGCTACATAAAGGCACTGTTGTGTTTAAACAAATGCTGTCTGGTTTTGTCTCTTTTCAACCCAGGAGAAAGCTGCTGGCCGCTCACCCTGTAGATAGCCCTCATAATCTTTTATAGCTCACTTTAGTCCCCTCTCACTCTTTATCACTCCAAAGAGAACAGGCCCAATTCTGTCTAACCTCCGCAATAAGCATGTTCTCCAATCCAGGCAACGCCCTGGTAAATCTTCTGGGCACCCTCACTAAAGCGCCCACATCCTTCCTGAAATGAGGTGACCAGAACTGAGTGCGATATTCCAAATGTAGTTTCACTAGAGTTTTATCGAGCTGCAATATTATCTCATTGCTCTTAAATGTAATGCCCTGGCGAATGAAGGCCAGCATACCATACACCTACTTAACCATCATAACAATATGTGTAGGGAGCTCTGGGCCAGGACCCCAGGATCCTTAACTGTTTCTCCGCACTGTTAAGAATCCTGCCGTTAACCACAAACTCCGCCTTCACATTTGACCTTCCAAAGTGCATCTTCACACTCAACTCAACTCCACAGAGGTCGTGGTCCGTGTAAATACCATCTCGAACTCAAACTGACTCTCCAACTTACACTGACAATTAAGACCATAGAACATTACAGCACATAAAACAGGCCATTTGACCCTTCCAGTCTGTGCCGACCAATAAAACTAGCTAGTTCCACTGCCTCACTTTCATATCATAACCCTCCAGACCTATCCATGTATTGATCCAATTTATTTTTAAAACTCTAGATTGAATCTGCATTCGCTACACCAGATGGCAACTTAATCCACATTCCTACCACTCTCTGAGTGAAAATCTTTCCCCTAATGTTCCCCTTACACCTCTCCCCTTTCAGCCTAAAGCTATGACCTTTCATATTTATCTCCCCCAATCTAAGTGGAAACATCCGTCTCATATCTACTCTGTTTATACCCCTCATAAGCTTCTTTCCAAGTTTGAGACTGCCTTCTAACAACAAAAAGAGACATTCAGAAGTGGCCTTGCTTACTTTAAAGCCACTTAGAACAGCACCCCTTCTTCTCCAGAGAATACTGGCAATCTACCTTTCCTTCTGGTTTCTGCTTCTTCTGAGCTAATATGAGTCAATGATTACCCTTGGATGCAAATGAAATGACATCACCATTGAGGTCAGTCTTAATTCCTGGTAAACATGTGATCAGCTATTGGAATTTTAAAAAGTTGCCAAAACCAGTTTCTTGAAAACCATGTGATCTTCATACCTCTGGCTTGTAGACAACACGACTCCAAAAGATCATTTCATTTCTGTTTCAAAGGCTTAAGTCTATCACTCACATGGCTCTGAGTATCATTTCTCTTGTTCAAGAGGCCTTAAGCTTCCTTCAGCATTCTTATTGAGTACATAGATAGTTTAGTTTTTAATAAAGCAAACACTTCTTTGTTCTTGAATAATTATGACCCACTTCAGATCCATTAGCTCTGTCTTTCCCAGACACTAACTCTGAAAATTAACACTTTTTCTAAGTTTAGTGGTGTTTCTGTATATGTGCTGTCCACAACTAACTTACTAAGAATACACATAAAATAATTTAACTCTATAACTTACTTTACTAAGATATTTTTAAAAGAAATATCGCTTAATCTTAACCTAAATTTTACTATTAACACAGATCCATTACAGCAGATCTTTGTAATTTACAAGTGAATTTAAGGTCAGGGTGAAAGTCATCAGCAAAATGGTTTCAGTTGGCGAGCTCATCTTGGGCGCAGGAGGCAGCACTGATGTAATCGTCAATATAGCGGTGAGGTGTGATTCATGCTCTGGGATAAGTGTTGTCCAATCCTGGCTGGGAAAAGTGCGATGGGTTTCAGAGATGAATTAAAGAGGTTCAAAGTCAGTGAGTCAAGGGTTAAACATTGCTCAAGGCAGAGAGGAGAGAAGAGCGAGATGTTTTCCAACAAAGTTACAACTGAAGAACGAAGTTTGCATCAAACCTTCGTCGTTACCACACACACAGAGAGACGGAGAGGCAGGAGGAGGAGTTTCAGCGACGTGAGGATTGCTGTCAAAGAAAGTACCTGGTGTTGCTGGATTTCCATCTCTGGCAGGGCTCAGGCCGGGAGGATGTGCTGGAGTTCGGCTCTGATCCTGGTCCTGGTCCTCCTCGACCCACTGAGCATGGGCAGGAGCTCCAGGCAAACTCCTTATGGGTGTCGGTGTGTTAATCCAGCTCTGTGTCAACCCCTGGGCCCAGACGTTCGGGCCTCAGTCCAGGTGGGTGCTACAGGTTATTTTGATCACTTGTGGGATGAGTTAGATGAGTTTTTCCCCGAAGTTGGGCTTCTATTTAGTGGCATTGCCTGTAACCTAAAGTATTCAGATCGATTTGAAATTCTTCTCCAGGCTGCAGGGTTTTAGAAATTGTTCAATATAATTTTAACAAATCAATTTGTCCAATTTTCTCAGAAAGTAAAAACTGAAAAATGGAAAAAAGTGTCTGGACTCCAGGTTGTAAAAAAAAACAGGACGCTTTCATGGATGGTGTGATTCCAGTCTTGACGGGATCGAATTAAATGTCAAATCTTTAAAGAAACATTGAAGGTCAAACGTGGAAACTGGGTTCCCTTCTGGTACAGTGAGTTCCAGTTTAATTCCGAAAAAGGTCACCCAGTGAGCAATGTAACAGCAGTCAGATCACCCCCAATGTAACCTGCCAGCTCAATGTGTTTGCCAGGACCTCCTTATCCCAGAGGCTGGGGGATGGGATTCACTGGGAAAATGGATGTTTTCCAATGACAGATTTCCCTTTGTTCCAGGTCGTTGCCATTGATTTTGGGGGAAAGGATTGGAAACATTACGACTGGGCGAAGGTCACAACCATTGTTCTGACTCGCGATGTTGACCCTGAACTTGTGTGTTACGCTCACGCAAAAGATATTCGAGTTGTCACAAATGGTAACTAATTTTACTGCAGAACATAGAATACATATTGTTTGTTCTCCATGAACCATTCTGATGAGACTGTAATTCTGTGGCAGCAGGACACCTCCCCCTCCAGTGTTTGCTATTCTCATGCCCCTAGATCCTTAGTTCCATTGATCCAGCCTCCCCTGATAACTCACACCCTCCCATCCCCGTGACATCCTCTCGCATCTGACTGAGTCCCTTTCCAAGCTTCAGGTCATTTCTCCTGTGGCTTCCTCTTCAATGGCCAAGTCTATCTCCACTTGTCTTTATCCACCCAAACTCTAATACCACAGAGTACAGGCAAGTCCATGTCACATTCTGTGTTTGTGGACAGCAGGGAAGGCATGATGCAGGCAACAACTTGGTAAATCATCTGTACACCCTCACCAAAACTTCCACATCCTTCCTGTAATGAGGTGACCAGAACTGAGAACAATATTCAAAGTGTGGTCTAACCAGAGTTTGATTGACCTGCAATATTACCACTTTGCTCTTAAATGTAATGGCCTGTCTAATGAAGGCCAGCATACCATACACCTTAACCTTTTTTTTTTCACACTATGAATCATATTGACCAAAATACACATAAACATTTCCCTCTTGAATATACAGTGTCATTTTCTCCCCATTTCCCCCCCTCCCTTCCCTCCCTCCTTCCCACCCCTCTCCCCACCCACTAAATGTTCAACATATACAACACAATAAACCCATTAAACAATGTCCTCACACAATGAAAATAAACAAGAAAATTGTGTCATCTACTTTTACACACTTCTTATCATTCTGTCATATTAGAGGGTGGAGGTCCGTGGTAGGACTTCTCTGTTATGTTCCATGTACGATTCCCAAATTTGTTCGAATACTGTGATGTTATACACAAAACTCAAAACATTCAACCAGTTTACCTATCTCGGCTGCACCATTTCATCGGATGCAAGGATCGACAACAAGATAGACAACAGACTCATTAAGGCAAATAGCGCCTTTGGAAGACTACACAAAAGAGTCTGGAAAAACAAGCAACTGAAAAACCTCACAAAGATAAGCGTATACAGAGCCGTTGTCATACCCACAATCCTGTTCGGCTCCGAATCATGGGTCCTCTACCGGCATCACCTACGGCTCCTAGAACGCTTCCACCAGCGTTGTCTCCGCTCCATCCTCAACATTCATTGGAGCGACTTCATCCCTAACATCGAAGTTCTCGAGACGGCAGAGGCCGACAGCATAGATTCCACGCTGCTGAAGATCCATCTGCGCTGGGTAGGTCATGTCTCCAGAATGGAGGACCATCACCTTCCCAAGATCGTGTTATATGGCGAGCTCTCCACTGGCCACCGTGACAGAGGTGCACCAAAGAAGAGGTACAAGGACTGCCTAAAGAAATCTCTTGGTGCCTGCCACATTGACCACCGCCAGTGGGCTGATATCGCCTCAAACCGTGCATCTTGGCGCCTCACAGTTCGGCGGGCAGCAGCCTCCTTTGAAGAAGACCGCAGAGCCCACCTCACTGACAAAAGACAAAGGAGGAAAAACCCAACACCCAACCCCAACCATCCAATTTTCCCCTGCAACCGCTGCAACCGTATCTGCCTGTCCCGCATCGGACTTGTCAGCCACAAATGAGCCTGCAGCTGACATGGACTTTTACACCTCCATAAATCTTCATCCGCGAAGCCAAGCCAAAGAAAGAAAGATGTTATTTTTTTCCAATGGAATACATTTATTCATTTCTATGTACCATTGCTGTATTCTCAGACTCTCTTCTGATTTCCATGTTGGCATAATACATTTTTTGGCTATAGCTAAGGCTATCATAATAAATCTTTTTCTGTGCTCCATCCAAATCGAGGCCAAATTCTTTACTTCTTATATTACTTAGAAGGAAGATCTCGGGATTTTTTGGTATGTTGCTTTTTGTGATTTTATTTAATACCTGATTTAGATCTTCCCAAAACTTTTTCACTTTCTCACATGCCCAAATGGCATGTATTGTTGTTCCCATTTCCTTTTACAGCGAAAACATCTGTCTGATACCGTTGGGTCCCATTTATTTAACTTTTGGGGCGTGATATATAGCCTGTGTAACCAATTATATTGTATCATGCGTAACCTTGTGTTTATTGTATTTCTCATAGTTCCGGAGCATAGCTTCTCCCATGTTTCATTCTTTATCTTTATGTTTAGATCTTGTCAACATTTTTGTTTGGGTTTACAGTTTGTTTCTTCGTTCTCCTTTTTTTGCAGTTTGATGTACATGTTTGTTATAAATCTTTTAATAATCATTGTGTCTGTAATCATTTATTCAAAATTGCTTCCTTCTGCTAACCTCAGCCTGCTTCCCAATTTGTCCTTCAAGTAGGTTTTCAGTTGGTGGTATGCAAACATTGTACCATGAGTTATACCATATTTGTACTTCATTTGTTCAAAAGATAATAATTTATTTCCAAAAAAACAATTTTCTATTCTTTTGATCCCTTTTCTCTCCCATTCTCTAAAGGAAAGGTTATCTATTGTGAAAGGGATTAGTTGATTTTGCGTCAATATTAATTTTGGTAGTTGATAATTTGTTTTATTCCTTTCTACATGAATCTTCTTCCAAATGTTGAGCAGATGATGCAGTACTGGTGAATTCCTATGTTGCACCAGTTTTTCATCCCACTTATAAAGAATATGTTCTGGTACCTTCTCCCCTATTTTATCTAGCTCTAATCTGGTCCAATCTGGTTTTTCCCTTCTTTAATAAAAATCTGATAGGTATCTTAATTGTGCTGCTCTATAATAATTCTTAAAGTTTGGTAGTTGTAAGCGTCCTTGTTTGTACCATTCTGTTAATTTATCTAGTGCTATCCTCAGTTTCCCCCCTTTCCATAAGAATTTCCTGATTATTTTCTTTAGCTCATTGAAGAATTTTTCTGTTAGGTGAATTGGTAATGATTGAAATAGGTATTGTATCCTTGGGATGATGTTCATTTTAATGCAATTTACCCTTCCTCTTAGTGGTAAATCTTTCCAATGTTCTAAGTCATCTTGTAATTTCTTCACTAATGACTGATAATTTAATTTGTATAGATGGCCTAGATTATTATCTAGTTGAATACCTAGTTATCGGATTGCTTGTGTTTGCCATTTGAATGGTGATTTTTTTCTTAAACTTTGTGAAATCCCCATTATTCATTGGCATTGCTTCACTTTTATTTGCGTTAATCTTGTACCCTGATACTTCTCCATATTCCTTCAATTTCCTATGTAATTCTTTTATTGATATCTCTGGTTCTGTTAAGTATATTATAACGTCATCTGCAAATAGACTGATTTTATATTCCTTCTCTTTTATTTTTATCCCTCTTATTTTATTTTCTGTTCTTATCAGTTCTGCTAGTGGTTCAACTAGCAGAACTGATAAGTGAGGGAGATAGTGGACATCCTAGTTGACCTGCTTAATTTAAATTGGTTTGATATATATCCATTTACTGTCACCTTCACCAATGGTTCTGTATATAATGCTTTAATCCAATTAATATATTTCTCGGGTAGGTTGAACTTCTGTAGTAATTTAAATAAATAATTCCATTCTACTCTGTGAAAGGCTTTCTCTGTGTCTAAGGCAACTGCCACTGTTGGCGTCTTGTTTCCTTGTACTGCATGGATTAAGTTAATGAACTTAGAAATATTGTCTGTTGTTTGTCTTTTCTTAATAAATCCAGTTTGATCTAGTTTTACTATTTTTGGTACACAGTCGGCCAATCTGTTTACTAATAGTTTAATTATTATCTTATAATCTGTGTTAAGTAGAGATATTGGTTTATTCGATGCTGGTGTTAGTGGATCTTTCCCCGACTTTGGTATTACTGTAATTATTGCTGTTTTGCATGAATCTGGCACGTTTTGTGTTTCTTCAATCTGGTTCATTACTTTCAGGAGAGGAGGAAGTCTTTAAATGTTTTATAGAATTCTATTGGGAGTCTGGTAGTTTTTTTAATATATAATGTATTTCCTCTATTTCAAATTATTTTATTAATTTGTTTTGCTCCTCTTCTTGCAATTTCGATAGTTCAGTTTTAGCTAGATACACATTTATTTTATCTTCTTTCCCTTCATTCTCAGTTCGATATAATTGCTCGTAGAATTCCTTGAAGTTTTCATTGATCTCCATTGGGATATATGTAATTTGCTTGTCCTTTTTCCTTGATGCCAGTACCGTTCTTTTAGTTTGTTCTGTTTTAAGCTGCCAAGTTAATATTTTGTATGTTTTTTCTCCTAGCTCATAATACTTCTGCTTTGTCTTCATTACGTTCCTCTCCACCTTGTACGTTTGTAGTGTTTCGTATTTTATTTTTTTTGTCCACCAATTCTCTTCTTTTCGTTGTATCTTCCCTTGTTGCTAATTCTTTTTCTGCACTTGCTATTTCCCTTACCAACTGTTCTATTTCCTGATTGTAGTCCTTCTTCATCTTAATTACATAACTTATTATCTGCTCTCTGATGAAGGCTTTCATTGCATCCCATAGTATAAATTTATCTTTCACTGATTCCGTATTTATTTCAAAGTACATTTTAATTTGTTGCTCAATTAATTCTCTAAAATCCTGTCTTTTAAGTAGCATGGAGTTTAATCTCCATCTGTACGTTCTCGGTGGGATGTCCTCCAGCTCTATTGCTAATAACAGAGGTGAGTGATCCGATAACAATCTAGCTTTATATTCAGTTTTTCTAACTCTCCCTTGGATGTGGGCTGACAACAGGAACAGGTCAATCCTTGAGTAAGTTTTATGACTACTTGAATAATATGACTATTCCTTCTCCTTTGGGTGTTGTCTCCTCCATATATCCAAAAGTTGAATTTCCTCCATCGATTTAACCATAAATTTGGCTACTTTATTCTTTTTGCTAGTCTTTTTTCCAGTTTTATCCATCTTTGAGTCCAAATTAAGTTTAAAGTCCCCTCTTATCAATATATTCTCCTGCGTATCTACAATCTTCAAAAAGATATCTTGCATAAATTTTTGATCCTCTTCATTAGGTGCATATACATTGAGTAAATTCCAAAATTCTGAATATATCTGACACTTTATCATTACATACCTCCCTGCTGGATCTATTATTTCCTCCTCTATTTTGAATGGTTCATTTTTATTGATTAATATAGCTACTCCTCTGGCTTTTGAGTTATATGATGCTGGCATTATGTGCCCTACCCAGTCTCTCCATAATTTCTTGTGTTCCACTTCAGTTAGATGTGTTTCCTGCACGAATGTGCAGTAAATTTAACAGCCTCTTCCTTTTGATTTTCTTATGTATTCCATTAATATTTATAGTCATATAGTTCAACATGGCCATTTCATACTTTGTTTCCCTCTCATTTCCGTTTCCTCACCACCACCTTTCCTCCTTATCCATTTCTGTTTCCTTTTTTTGAACACACTGTAAGACAACACTTCTAAAACATAAAATATTTCCACTGTTCCCACATCTAAAATTCCCTTAATCCCAAATGTCCCTCCCTTCTCTGAGTTGCCCCTTGTCCCTTGCCGGGCAACCACAATTCCCCTCTCCATTTGGATTGTGAACCTGCTCACAAGCGTCAACTGAATTCGCAGTGACTGTTATTCTCTCCCACCCAACCCCCTCCAGAAAAGACTTTTATCTTCACATATAACAAAGCTCACCCTCTTTATCCCCCCCTTACTTCTTTTCTTCCCCTCCTTAGTTCTTAGTTATACATTATTTTTCTTCTTTATATGAAGTTTGTCGTCATTCTTTGTTCTTGTTACATCTCTTCATCTCTCTTTCTATCTTGCAGGCCTTCTGCAAATTCTCGTGCTTTCTCCGGTTCTGAGAACAGTCTGTTTTGCTGCCCCGGGATAACGATTTTAAGCACTGCTGGATATCTTAACATAAATTTATAGCCTTTCTTCCATAGGATCAATTTTGTTGTGTTAAACTCCTTTTACTTCTTCAGGAGCTCAAAACTTGTGTCTGGATAGAAAAAATTTTTTGACCTTTGTATTCTAGTGGCTTTTTGTCTTCTCTCATTTTATTCATTGCCTTCTCCAATATATTTTCTCTTGTCGTGTATCTCAATGATTTTACTAAAACGGATCTTGGTTTTTGCTGTGACTGTGGTTTCAGGGCTAATGTTCTGTGTGCCCTTTCTATTTTCATTTCTTCCTGTATTTCTGGCATTCCCAGGACCCTGGAGATCCATTCTTTTCTAAATTCTTTCATATATTTGCCTTCTTCATCTTCCTTAAGGCCCACTATCTTTATATTGTTTCACCTACTATAGTTTTTCATTATATCCATCTTCTGAGCTAACAACTCCTGTGTTTCTTTAACTTTTTTGTCACTTTCTTCCAATTTTCTTTTTAAGTCGTCCACTTCCATTTCTATGGCTGTTTCTCGTTCTTCCACCTTGTCTACTCTTTTCCCTATTTCTGTTATGACCAGCTCTATTCTACTCACTTTTTCTTCTGTACTTTTCATTTTTCTTTTTATTTCACTAAATTCTTGTGTCAGCCATTCTTTTAATACTTCCACATATTCTTGAAAAAAAAAATTATTTATGTACTGTCCATTCACTTTACCTTCTATTTCTCTGTGCAGAGCTTGATGCTCTCCTTCTTCTTCTGTGTCTGTTCTAGGGTTTGTGTCTTCTACTTCTCTTCCTTGTATCTGTGTTTCTTCTGACTTTCTCGTTGAGCTGCTTGTCTCAGTTTGTTGGGTATTTTTTTATGGCGTCTTGATGTTGGTCCTCTTCTTCTGGGCTGGTTATCTGTTGTATCTCTGGTTTCCTTTTTTCATCCACACCCCTCCCATTCCCATTATTTTCTTTATCTTCCAGCTGGGAGCCCAGCTGTCAGGTCTCTCTCAGCTGTTCGTGCTGTAGAGTTCCTCTCCACAGCTGGTCCCCCCTCCTGTCAGTGTTGGCTTTGTCGTGCGCATCGTGCATGTGCGATTCCTTGTGCATGCGTGGTTCCGCACCTCTGTTTGGATCTGTGAGCCATGTTTTCAGTCCTGCGTTCGATGGGTTGTGACCCTGCAGGGTCTCCACTGACCTCAGGGAGTGGGCTCCTCTTTCCATGGCGGGTCCCTGCTTCTTCGTACAGGTAAGGCCTTCACCTTTCTCTTCCGGTGTCTTTCTTTCTTCTTTTCTTCCCGTTATTTTTGTCTTTTCTTTCTTTGGTGCCATTTTCTCCACACCTTTATTTTTTATTTGTGTGTCTGGGGCTTTGTTTTTTCCTCACTTTTTTCCTTCTTTTCTGAGAAGGCTGGTATTCTCCTATCGGCCACTACTCCATCATGTGACTCCTGCCTGTTCCTCCACACTGTTAAGAATCCCGCTGTTAACCACAAACTCTGCCTTCAAGTTTGACCTTCCAAAGAGCATCACTTCACACTCAACTCAACTCCACAGAGGTCGTGGCCAAGTAAATACCATCACAATCTTACCCTCTGACTCTCCAACTTACACTGACAATTCAATTCTTTAAAGTTTCTTTGGACACAGATGTCGTGTGAATAAAACACAATGTTCTGGTGGAAATGTGCAGGAGGAGCTGATGAACCTTTCACCCGTATCAATGAAGGGAGCTGAACCAGAACGCCTTGCCAGGGATGGTGGTGGCAGCTGGAACTTTCGGGGCATTTAGGAGACTCTTAAACAGGCACATGGATGGAAGAAAAATGGAGGGTTATGGGGTATAATGGTTTAATACTGTATTTTTTTATGGTTTGGCACAACATCGAGGGCCAGAGGGCCTGTACTGTGCTATGGTGTTCAATGGTCTATGTTTTCTGTCTAGGATGTGTTCAGTAAGTGGAAGGCCTTCAAAGGCGAAATATTGAGAGTGCAGAGTTTGCATGTTCCTGTCAGGATTAAGAACAATGTTAACGGGCATAGGGAACCTTGGTTCTCAAGGGATATTAGCAATCTGGTAAAGGGGAAGAGAGAGGTGCATAGTAGGTGCAGATAACAAGGAGCAAATGAGGTGCTAGAAGAGTAAAGAAAAATGTAAGAGAATACTCAAGAAGGAAATCAGGAAGGCCAAAGGAGGGGGCTCTGGCAGATAACATGAAGGAAAATCCAAAGGGGTTCTACGGATAGTAAGGGACAAAATTGGTCCCCTAGAAGATCAGTGTGGTCATCTATCTGTGAAGCCTCATGAGATGGGGAGATCTTAAACAGTTTTTTTTTGCATCAGTATTTACTCATGAAACTGGCATAGGGTATAAGGAGGGAAGGGAAACAAGGAGTTGTGGCAGGCAGCCTATCGAGATTAAAGAGGAGGAGGTGCTTGCTGCCTTACAGTGAATAAAGGTAGATAAATCCCCTGGGCCCAACATGATATCCTCTTGGACTTTGAGGGACACTAGTGTAGAAATTGCAGGGGCCCTGGCAGGAATATTTAAAATGTCCTTTGTCACAGGATAGGTGCCCGAGTATTGGAGGGTAGATCACATTTCTCCGTCGTTTAAGTAAGGCTCCAAAAATAAACCAAGTAATGACAGGCCGGTGAGTCAGTATTATTGGAAGGTGTTCTGAAAGATTGGATATACAAGTATTTGGACTGCCAAGGGCTGATTAAGGATAGGTTTGTGTGTAGTAGGTCATGCTTATTGAATATTATAGAGAATTTTTGAGGAGGTTACCAAGAAAGTAGATGAAGGGAAAACTGTGGATATTTTCTACATGGACTTTAGTAAGGCCTTTGTCAAGGTCCCACATGGGAGGTTAGTTCAGACACTAGGTATCCATGGAGACATTGTGAACCGGATTCAACCATGGCTGGACGGGAGAAGCCAGAAATTAGTGGTGGGTGGTGCTTCTCAGACTGGAGGCCTGTGACTAGTTGTCTATATCAATGATCTGGATGATAATGTGGGAAATTGGACATCCTTCGAGCATAGAAGAATGAGGGGAGATTTGATAGAGGTTTACAAAATTATGAGGGGTAAAGACAGAATAAATAAAGAGGCCCTTACCACATAGATTTGGAGAGATAAATATGAAATGTCATGGCTTTAGGGTGAAAGAAAGATGTAGGGGGAACATTAGGGGGATCTTATTCACTCAAAGAGTGGTGGAAGTGCGAAATGAGCTGCCATCTGATGGGGTAAATGAAGGCTCACATGAATGGGAGAGGACCAGAGGGTTATAGAATAGGTGCAGGTCAGTGGGACTAGCAGAATTATGTTTCAGCACAGACTAAAGGACTGAATGGCCTTTTATCTGTGCTGTAGTGTTCCATGGTTCTATGTTCTAGGAAATATCTTTCTCCCACGTTCGCCAAATTCCTCCAGCAGGTTGTTTTTTACACCAGATTTCAGCATCTGCAGTCCACCATGTGGATTCTGACCTGTGAGTTAGGCGGCTTTAATCATTTTCTTTCTTCTACAATCAGTTCAACTCTCTATGCATGATCTCAGGGACCACACAGCTCGGAAAAACTGGATCAGGAATAAAATATATTTGACAACCACCAACTTTCTTGATGGAATCAATGTGAATCTCTTCACACAATTTGCAAAAGAATCTGAAAGTTATTATGAATTAAATCAACTGATAGAAGATCTGGTGGAAACTTTGCATGGAAAAGTACCTGGATCTCAGGTAAAGAACCGAATTTACATCCACATTATTTTATAGGGATATGTATAGAACTGTGAACGTCAATTGCTCTTAGCTGATGTTACAGCTACTATTGGAGACACTTTGTCTGCCTTACGGCGGCAGGCAAAAGAATATTTTGTGTGATTTTACATTTTCTGACAATTAAGAAAACTTTAACCTTGAATTTGTGCACCTTTTTGCATAGCTGCTTGAACTATGGTTGAATTTAGAGCCAACTGTTCTGGTAACAAATATTCCTTCTGCTGGGAACAGGCTGTCTTAATTGACTCAACGAAATCTCTTCATCAAGGCAGGGCGTTAAGTGGGAAAGTCTTCCCTCGCAGAGGTTGCAGGGCAATGCACAAAAGTGCTGGTGAGACTCAACAGGTCAGGCAGTATCCACAGGAGGTGAAGGGTGACCAATGTTTTGGCCCTGAGCCCTTCATCAAGGTACAAGTGAAGAGCAGGCAGGTCCTACAATAAAAAGTGGGGAAGAGAGGAAGAGCAGAAGCCAACAGGTAAGAAGTCCAAGGTGGGGATGGGTGGAAGGGTGCAAGAGAACAAAGCTGAGGTGATTGGTAGCAGGGGGGGGGGGTTAGCTCTCTGAAAGAAGGGGGAAGGGAATGGGGTGGGGAGCTGGAGGAAAGGAGGTAGACGAATAGGGAAAGAGGGAGACTCGAGGGAAGGGTTTAACCAAAACTGGAGAAGACAATGTTAATGCTGTCTGGTTGGAGAGTGCCCAGATGCAAGATTAGGTGGTGTTCCTGCAATTTGCTGTAGCCTGGGATTGGCAGGGCATCAGGGCAAGGATAGACATGTCGGTGTGGGAATGTTGTTTGGAATTAAATTGGTTGGCCACTGGGATGTCCCTGTCATTGCAGTGGACAGAGGAAAGGTGCTCTGCAAAATGATCTCCCGATCACTCTGATGTACGGGAGGCCGCACACAACAAGACCATTGGATGCGGTAGATGAGCCCAGCAGATTCACAAGGATCGCTTTGTTTGGAAGGACTGTTTGAGGCTCCAAAAGATAGTGAGGGAGGAGGTGTGGGGGAAAGTGGAGCACCTCCCTCCATCACAAGAGTAGGTTTCAAGGGGGTAATTGGTGGGACCTCTGGAAACCTTGACTTCACAGGTTTGGAGTATAGATTTCTGCACATAGACCACAAAAGCCCAAACATCGGGGACACGTGGGGACTCCTTAGATTTTAGAATGTGGGATGAGGCAAAGGAGGTGTTATTGAGGATGAGGACATGTTCTACGAGGTGGAGGAGGTGAGTGGCAGAAGGCACTGGTTGGGTCTGTGATTGAGGAAGAAAGGAGAGCTTTTTCACTTCATTATGGGGGATGAGGTGTATGGAGATAAGGATGTCTGCGGAGAAAATGAGGCAGTCGAATCCAGAGAACTGGAGGTTGTAGAATAGATGGGGGGCATGTGAGGTAATCGTGGATGTAGGTAGGAAGATGGAGTCAAGGTAAAATTATAGCAGTTTGATGGGGCAGGGGCTACCTGCATGTTCTCCTCCAAGTTGACAGCTGTAATTTTAACCACATTTCTGCTAGGACACCCCAATCAGAGTGGCCCACAGACGCCAGGAGTGGAGTGACCACTGGAGCCATCAATCAACTGAATGACTCACGAGACTCTCTTGTGTCTTGAAGTCAAGCTTGTGTAAATTTCTATAAATAGTTCACTCCATTTTTTGAAAAAAGAAGCAAAGAGAGTTCAGGTGTGGATTTGTGAAACTGTGTCTGTGGTTAATTCTCTGAGTAAACTCCTCGGCTACGTGTGCAGCTCAAACATTTTGGGCACAGTTACCACAATTTCATGGGACAGAAAACAAGAAGGAAAAGAAACCTTCCACTGCAATCATCGGGTGTGATGGTAAAATGTCTGCACACCCGTGTGTTCCCATGTGGAATGGAGACATCTTGTTCCTGAGCTCTGGCTCTCCAGCTCCCTGTGGTGTATCTAGTGGTTACGAGAGCTGTGCAAACCCTGGTCCATGCTGGATTATCAGATCCCAGCTGGGATGATGAAGGTGCAATTTAACCCCAGTGTCACTGGGTCGGAGAATTGGAAGCTTTGGGGCAATTGCAGGACCTGGAGGCTGTGAATGAGGAGAAGGGATGGGAACTGGGTTCACAGAGAATGAAGCCTTTGGAAGTGAAGGCTGGAAACCGTTACCTCAGGAGGTGGCTGAGTGGGGTGAATCGAACTGGATTCATCCTGTGATTGTCTGGAATCAGTCAATTCTGATCCACTGTTGGGCCCATTTCATGTCTCTCTTTCAATGTTAGACACTCTCTAAAACTCTGAAGCCCGGCATCTACCCAGTTCCTGTGAACCCTGCACTTGTTGGGAGAGTAATATAAAACTTCCCATGTGGTCGGAGCTAACATTAACTCTTGTAACTCATTGGTTTCAGGTCTCAGTTACCCTGCCCTGGTCTCCGGACTGCACTGATGGACAATGCTGTGACTATTTAAACATTTCACGAACCTGTGATTTTGTATTTGTGCGTTCATATAACATTCCACAAGACATGCGGTATGGCTGTATCGCACACCCACCTGCTCCCTATCACCAGGTTTTGTCTGGTAAGTACAACGAGACCTTCAGTCTCAGGGCGGCTTGATGTTTATTACCATCCAAATGATTCCATTTGTCCTTTCCAGGTCTCTCTGCCTTCATCAGACTGGGCATCGACTCCAGGAAGCTAGTGATGGGAGTTCCATGGTACGGCTATGACTATACTTGCCAACACTTTGTTGAGGTAAGGTGTGGTCATTATATTATCTAATTATTTAGGTTTGATCTCTAGCTGTGTTATTCTGGCCATGCACACTGTCCCTTTGGTCCTTTAAGGAGATAAATTAGATTGTCAGATTTCAGATTTATTTGTCAGAGTACATACATGACATCACATACATCCCTGAGATTCCTTTTTCCTGTGCGCATGGTAGAATTACCACTAATTGGTAGTGCCAAAATTAACTGCACACAGTGTAAACATGTAAACTAATAAAGAACTGAAAACATATAATGAATGTAAACAAACTTACTGTGCAACACAGAGAGAGCAAAGAAAATCAATAAAGTCCACAAGAACGAGTCCTCCAGTGAGTCCCTGATTGAATTTGTCGTTGAGGAGTCTGACGGTGGAGGGGGAGCAGCTGTTCCTGAACCTGGTGGTGCAGGTCTTGTGACACCTATATCTCTTTCCTGATGGCAGCAGCGAGAACAGAGCATGTAATGGGTGATGTGGGACTTCGATAATTGCTGCTGCTCTTTGACAGCAGCTTTCCCTGTATATTTTTTTGATGGTGGGCTGGGTTTTGGCTGTGATTTCCTGAGTGCTGACCACTACCTTTTGCAGGGCTTTATGTTCGAAGGTATTGTATCTCCCTCTGTCAGAATTGCAAGCTCTTAAACTCCACTGCAGAGAATAACTCGTCTCCTTCCTGATCTAGACCATCTCTGAATGGCCACAGCAATGGGTATTGTTGGATACCAGCGCATTGGAACTGGGGGTCTGGACAAATACCTTGTCACTCAGGAGCAGAGAAAGGATTTGCTTTTGTGCTATCCAGGCATGTCAACCCATTCTTGAGTCCAGAGCCAGGGCAAATGTAACACTACAATGCAGAGGATTGTTCTGAAGGTTCAGGTAAGGCAGTGCACAGGCGATGGGGAGGAAGGGTTTGTGAGATCAGGGGAGTGTTGGGACCTGTCAGCTCCTGTGGTCCAGACCTGGAATACCTCAAGGTGAGGGGCCACCCCGACTCCCTGCTGTGAGAACTCACATCAGTCTTACCAATCTTCACTGATTGTAGTCTGGAGGTGAGGAAATCCATGATCCAATTACACAGTGGTGTGTTAACTCCCTGGTCCTGGAGTTTGCTGATCAATTTTGAGGAACTGATAAATGCTGAACTGTAGTCGATAATGAACATCCTGATGAATGCATCTTTGCTGTCCAAGTGTTTCAGGGCTTTGTGTGGAGCCGGTGAGATGGCATCCACTGTAGACCTGTTGCTGCAATGGGTGAACCGTTCAGACAGGAGCTGATCTACTTCATTACCAGCCTTTCTAAACACTTCATCACTGGTGATGTAAGTGCTGCTGGTCGATCGTCGTTAAGGCAGGTAACTGCACTTTCCTAATGATTGATACCTGTTTGTAAAAGATGGGTACCACACCCTGCTGGAGTGAAGATATCCATGAATACCTCTGTAAGTTGATCAGTACAGATCAACTACTGGGCCAGGTACTCCATCTGGGCTGGATGCTTTCCTGGGATTCGCTCTCCTGAAGACAGCCTGCATATCATCCTCAGATATGGACAGGATGGGTTTGTTGGGGGATGTGGGGGTGTGGAGGGGTAGGGTTTCACTGTTAATGTCATCAAATGAGGGGTAGAAGGTGTTGAGTTCCTTTGGGAAAGAAACTTTGCCGTCAGCTACTTTACAGGACTTGGTTTGTAACAGGTTATGGTGTTCAGGCCCTGCCACACCTGTCGGGTGTCCCGTGTTGTTTCCATTTTCATCCAGAATCTTCACTTCACGCAGGAGATGGGTTTCCACAGGTCATACATGCTCCTGCTGTAATGATCTGGATCTCCAGACTTCAATGCCTACAATCTGGATCTCAGCAGGTTCTGGATTTCATTGTTCATCCAGGGCTTCTGGTTGGGGAAAGCCCTGAATGATTTGGTTGGAACACATTCACGCATAGCCTCTATATTCTCGTTCAGATTCTCAGCAAAGTTCTTGATCAGCGTCCAATCTGCTGACTTGAGGAAGTGTCTGCACACACCAGAGGAGCTCAGCCAGTCTTTTCAGCGTCCATAAAAAGCAAACATTGCCGGCATTTTGGGCCTGAGCCCTTCTTCAAGGAATAAGTAAAATACCAAGAAACAGGAAATCTCAGAATTCAGACAGTGCCGGCTGGGGGAGGAATCCAGACCCACAAAAAGGGTTAATTGGATAGGACAAGGGACGAGGTAAGAATTTATCATGTCCATGCGAAAGGAGATGGAAGAAAGAGACTGAGATAAGGAAAGGCATTGGGGGACAAGGTGGGGGGAAGGTTTAACGAAAGCCAGAGAAGATGACGTTACTGCCATCCGGTTGGAGGGGGCCCAGTCGGAAGATAAGGTGTTGTTCCTCCAATTTGCGGGTGGTCTTGGTCTGACAGTGCATGAGATGATGGACAGAAATATCAGCAAGGGAATGTGATGGGGAATTGAAATGGGTGGACACTGGGAGATCCACGCTATTAAAGCAGACATATCAGGTTAAAAAGATAGCCATGGGTACCTGCATGCTATGCTTGCCTTTTTGTTGGCTCCATGGAGCAATCCATGCTATGAGCCTACATAGGCAAAGCCCCTCAACTCTTCCACCGCCACATCAATCACCACTTTGTTGCTGCCTCATTTGCCCATAATCAGCTCGTTGACTTCATCCACTTGGCACCCTGACCTCAAATTCTCTTGGTCCATCTCCAGCAACACTCTCCCTTTCCTCCATCTCTCCATCTCCATCTTGGGAGACAAACTCCCAACAGACATCTTCGAGAAACCCACCAGCTCCCACAGCTGCCTCAATGACAACTCTTCCCTCCCTGTCTCCTGGAAGAATTCCCATTCAAATATTCAATTCTTTACAATTTATTGGCTGGTGACCGTGTTTACTGGGAGGGGTTCGATTAATCTGGGGGGCGCGGTCTACCCCTGTGCTTGGCCGGCAGGGTTGAAACTAGCTGGGTTAAGTCCAGGTGGGCCAGTTACATACGGTCAATGGTGAAAAGTTCCTCCCTACCTTCATGGTGTGAGGTACCTAACTTGTTGCAGAGGCATTGGAGCACTAGAGCACCTTCGGGTTCCTGGTCCTTGTTGCCGACAGGAATTCACCTGGAAGTTTAAGGGGGTGGATGGGGGGAGTCATAAACTATCTCGGCTTATGATGCCTGATGGTCCTTTTTCAGGGCCGTATGGATCCCGAGGAGAACCCAGGATAGCTCATCCACCCATTTGGGGCCGGTCAACTGGGCCACAAGGGCCGATTCGAGATACCTGTGAAAACGTTTGACTAGGCTGTTGGATTGGGGGTGGTAGGCTGTCGTGCGGTGCAGCTTAGTGCCGAGTATGCGGCCCAACTCTGTCCATTAGGCAGAAGTGAAGCCAAAATCCTGAGGCGGGAGTACAGCTGGTGCAGGTAGGAGGCATGTTCCTGGTGAATTCTGCTGGCGATGAGGATATAATCCAGGTACATGAACAGGAATAAAATATATTTGACAATCACCAACTTTCTTGATCGAATCAATGTGAACCTCTTCACACAATTTGCAAAAGAATCTGAAAGTTATTATGAATTAAACCAACTGATAGAAGATCTGGTGGAAACTTTGCATGGAAAAGTACCTGGATCTCAGGTAAAGAACCGAATTTACATCCACATTATTTTATAGGAGTATGTATAGAACTGTGAACATCAATTCCTTTTAGCTGATGAAACAGCTACTAATGGAGACACATTGTCTGCCTTACGGCGGCAGGCAAAATGATATTTTGTGTAATTTTACATTTTCTGACAATTAAGAAATCTTTAATCTTGAATTTGTGCACCTTTCTGCAAAGCTGCTTGAACTATGGTTGAGTTTAGAGCCAACAGTTCTGGTAACGAATATTCCTTCTGCTGGGAACAGGCTGTTTTAATTGACTCAATGAAATCTCTTCATCAAGGCAGGGCGTTAAGCGGGAAAGTCTTCCCTCGCAGAGGTTGCAGGGCAATGCACAAAAGTGCTGGTGAGACTCAGCAGGTCAGGCAGTATCCACAGGAGGTGAAGGGTGACCAATGTTTTGGCCCTGAGCCCTTCATCAAGGTACGAGTGAAAAGCAGGCAGGAGCTACAATAAAGAGTGGGGAAGAGTGGAAGAGCAGAAACCAACAGGTAAGAAGTCCTAGGTGAGCATGGGTGGAAGGGTGCAAGAGAACAAAGCTGAGGTGTTTGGTGGTGGGGAGGGGGCGGGGGTTAGCTCTCTGAAAGAAGGGGGAAGGGAATGGGGTGAGGAGCTGGAGGAAAGGTGGTAGACAAATAGGGAAAGAGGGAGACTCGAGGGAGGGGTTTAACTGAAACTGGAGGTCAATGTTAATGCTGTCTGGTTGGAGAGCACCCAGAAGCAAGATTAGGTGGTGTTCCTCCAATTTGCTATAGCCTGGGATTGGCAGGACATCAGGGCATGGATAGACATCTCAGTGTGGGAATGTTGTTTGGAATTAAATTGGTTGGCCACTGGAATGTCCCTGTTATTGCAGTGGACAGAGGAAAGGTGCTCTGCAAAATGATCTCCCGATCACTCTGATGTACGGGAGGTCGCACACAACAAGACCATTGGATGCGGTAGATGAGCCCAGCAGATTCACAAGGATTGCTTCGTTTGGAAGGACTGTTTGGGGCCCCAAAAGATGGTGAGGGAGGAGGTGTGGGTGAAAGTGGAGCACCTCCCTCCATCACAAGGGTAGATTTGCAAGGGAGTGATTAGTGGGACCTGTGGAAATTGGAGTTTCTCCATTATTGTGCATTACCTTCAACCTTGTTGTGTGCAGTTCTTTGTAATTTACAAGTGAATTTGAGGTCAGGGTGAAATTCATCAGCAAAATGGTTTCAGTTGGCGAGCTCATCTTGGGCGCAGGAGGCAGCACTGATGTAATCGTCAATATAGCAGGGATAGAGTTGAGGAACTTGTCTTCGCAGGTTTGGAGTATAGATTTCTGCACATAGACCACAAAAGCACAAACATAGGGGACACGTGGTGACTCTTTGGATTCTAGAATGTGGGATGAGGCAAAGGAGGTATTATTGAGGGTGAGGACATGTTCTACCAGGTGGAGGAGGTGAGTGGCGGAGGGCACTGATTGGGTCTGTGGCTGAGGAAGAAAGGAGAGCTTTGCCACCTCATTATGAGGGATGAGGTGTATGGAGATAAGGATGTTTGCGGAGAAAATGAGGCAGTCATGTCCAGGGAACTGGAGGTTGTAAAATAGATGGGGGGCATGTGAAGTAATTGTGGATGTAGGTAGGAAGCGGCTGGGGTGAGAAGATGGAGTCGAGCAAAAGTTATAGCAGTTTGGTGGGGCAGGGGCTACCTGCATGTTCTCTTCCAAGTTGACAGCTATAATTGTAACCACATTTCTCCTAGGACACCCCAATCAGAGGGGCCCACAGAAGCCAGGAGTGGGGTGACCACTGGAGCCATCAATCAACTGAATGGCTCACGAGACTTTCTTGTGTCTTGAAGTTAAGCTTGTGTAAATTTCTATAAATAGTTCACTCCATTTTTTGAAAAAGAAGTAAAGAGAGTTTGGGTGTGGATTTGTGAAACTGTGCCTGTGGTTAATTCTCTGAGTAAACTCAAAGTGGGAGTTGAATTCCTCGGCTACGTGTGCAGCTCAAACATTTTGGGAACAGTTACCACAATTTCATGGGACAGAAAACAAGAAGGAAAAGAAACCTTCCACTGCAATCATCGGGTGTAATGGTAAAACGTCTGCGCACCCGTGTGTTTCCATGTGGAATGAAGACATCTTGCTCCTGAGTGGTGTATCCAGTGGTTACGAGAGCTGTGCAAACCCTGGACCACGCTGGGTTATCAGATCCCAGCTGGGATGGTGAAGGTGCAATTTAACCCCAGTGTCACTAGGATGGAGAATTGGAAGTTTTGGGGCAACTGCGGGACCTGGAGTCTGTGAATGAGGAGAAGGGACGGGAACTGGGTTCACAGAGAGTGAAGCCTTTGGGAATGAAGGCTTTAATCTTTCCAGTTCCTACTTCCCCTTCTCTCTCCACCTAGCCTAGACTCATTCCCCCTCCCCCTATCATCTCCCACCCTCACCACCCCCCTCCCCTTTTTGTTTGGACATCTCTCATGTTCCCCCACACCTTGATGAAGGGCTCAAGCCTGAAACGTTAGTGATGTATCTTTACCTTTGCTACATAGAGGCACTGTTTGACCTGCTGAGTTTCTCCAGCATTTGTGTGTTTTTCCATATTTCTTGAAGTGGATTCTCTGGGAACCTGTGTTCCCAACTAACACTCCAAATTCCAACTTAATACATCATAATTATTCCTCCCCCAATTAAATACCTTTCCCATAGTGTTGGCTGGTCTCCTCATCCCTGGTGTTGCTGAATGTCAAGGAACTGTTGCCACTGTCTCTAAAATGCTCCCCCACCCAGAGGTCTGTCACCTGACCAGCTTAATTGTCCAGTGCAAGATCCAGAAAGTCCTCTCCTCTCAACAGCCTGTCCTCCTACTCTGTCAGGAATCCTTGGACACACTTAACAGATCCTGCCCCCTCTGCACCTTCTCAACCACTTTATAACTGGATGATGATTGAACTTGCCTTTGTTTCCAACAAAAATCTACTCAGACCTGTTTAATCACTCTTATTGCATCAGATAAACTGACACAAGTAGCAGAATTTTGTTTCCAGATTAAATTCATTGACAAGTACAATTTATTCACCTTTTATATTTATTTTTTCAATTTTCAGGCTGGAAATTGTGAATTGGTAAATGTCTCCGTTGATGAAATCGCTTGCAGTTATCTACCTGCGACTCGTCTCCATTATAAAGATATCATGAACCTTCTGCCGAGATCAATCACTGGCAGGATCTGGGATGACATTCATAAAACCCCTTACTTTATGTACATGGTAAGCAAGCACAATGAAGGTCAGTGCATCTGCGAACATTCCAATCTATCTACCCTGTGACCTTGGATGCAACTAAATTCTCATGTGGACGGTATAACTGGTTCCCTTCACTGCTTTCTGAAATTTCTGCCTCTTCGCAGCTCTTTATATCCCAAAATTTCTGAATTGTTTATTGGGTCTTGTCTAATGACGACAGAAACAAATTAGGTGATTCACCAAGCAATGAGCTCAATTTAAAGAGGAAATTGGTAGGTATATAATTAGTCAGGGGATCAAGGGATATGGGGACAAGGCTGGAACTAAAAAGTAGATGCGAGAACAGTTTAGCTCAGGGAGGTTTCACGGAGCAGACTCGATGGGCCAAATGGCCTGCCTCTGTTCCTTTTTCTTGTGATCTTGTAATCATTCCATCATTCTCGGTGCCCTGTGGGGGAAGGTTGTCTCCCGCACCATTTGATTTTCTCGATGATAGGCAGAGCTTTGCCTGTGATGACCTGAGCCATATTTACTGGATTTTTAGGGCTTGCTGCTCAGAGTTTTCCATCCTCCCATACAAATACTCGTCAAAGGCAGTACCTTATCCCCCACAGATGCTACTCATTGAGTACGTCAGCAGTTTGTTCCTTGGTCCAGTTTCCACCATCTGCAGTCTCTTGTGTCTACAGTATTTCAATGGAATCTTTCTGAACAATTTGTTCTATCCCAGTTTATGCTCCAGTCATATGGTAATGAACAGTTAACATTTATTTATATTGGAACTCCTTTTTTAAGTATTTTTTTTCCATAAATATACATTGAAAAACTCTCCAATATTAAATATACCTATATTAAAAACTTTTTCTGACAAAAAACCAAACCAAACAACTCCTCCCCCGCCTTTCATGGTATCAATCCTCACCCCATCAAGGGTCACATTTATGTTGATCATCAAGATTTCTATATGGGGAAGTCACTTATATTTACAGTTTAGCAGCATTTATTAGTATTCTTTTTATTATTGTATTCATAATTACAATTGGGCCTCTATATGATCCAATATGGCTGCCATATCTTAATAAATATGTCATATTTGTTCTTTAAGTTTTATGTAATTTTTCCATAGGTATTCAACTATTCATGTCTGTCTTCCATCATCCTGTTTATAGAGGCGAGTCGGATTTCCAAGTAATTGCAATATATTTCTTAGCCACTGCTAAGTCTAGTTTAACAAATGAAACTTGTTAGTTTATTACCTATTTCAATGAAGTTGCCCAAAAGGTAAAGCTCTGGGTCACCTGTGAAGGCCACTCCTGTTATCCTTGTTAATATTTCAGTAATATATTGCCAGAAAGGTCTCACCTTCACACACGACCATGTAGCATGTAAGAACGTTCCTGTTTCTATCCCACAACTAAAACACATTTTGGATATTTCAGATTTTGATTTATGCATCTTCAGTGGTGTGAGATATAATTGGTGTAGGAAATTATATTGCACTCATCCGTATCTTACATTTATAATTGACGTCATGCTGTCCAAACACCAATCAGACCAGCATCTTTCCTTTATTGCAACACCTAGATTCGACTCCCATCTCTCTCTCGATCACTTTAAAGCTGGCGTTGCACTTTTGTTCCAGAGAGCATAGCACATCTCAGTTATAAATTTAGGTGTATTCCCCAGCCCAATTGTTTGTTCCATTTCACTAATTTTGCTGGTGGGGGGGGGGGCAAACTTGGCCCCCAATCTTTCTTTTAGGAATGATCTTAGCTGGAGAAAACAAAAGAAAATCCCATTAGCTACCTCGTATTTATTTCTTAATTTTTCAAGACAAAAAATTCAAAATTGTCTTGTGTAATTATTCAATAATTTAAACAATTTTTTAAAGTAGTGCAATAGGCAACAATTGAAAAAGATACTGTAATTTTGGCATCACCTTCATTTTAATACAATTTACTCTTCCCAATAGAGCAGTGGTTATAAACCTTTTTCTTTCCACTCACATCCCACTTTAAGTATTCCCTATGCCATCGGTGCTCCGTAATTAGTAAGGGATTGCTCAAGGTGGGATGTGAGTGGGAAGGGAAAGTTGAAAACCACTGCCCTAGACCCAATTGTTACTGAAATGTTTTGCTTGAGAAAAATGGTCATTGGCCCATTTCCTTTGGAGTTCTGAAACCCTGCACATAACGAGTCAATGAGGTATCATTAAAACAGTGCTTTTCAATTGTTTTATTTCCACCCACATCCCACCGTAACTAATCCCTTACTAATCACAGAGCACTGATGGCATAGGATTACTTAAAGTGGGATGTGAGTGGAAAGAAAAAAGATGGAGAACCGCTCCATTTCAGTCATCAGCAAGTCTTTGCATTTCTGCAAATCTTTCTCCTTTTTTCTGAGAGGAGTATAATTAAATTTATATACGTTCCGTAAATTATTATCTATCATCATTCCTAAATATTTGATTCCATCTGTCTTCCATTTAAATCTACTACCGTTCTGATACTTTTCATCCTCAAAACTCTTCAAAGGCATTGTCTCATTCTTGTCCATTTTTGTTTTATAACCTGATACTCTTCCATATTTTTCTAATGTTGTTAGTAATTTTATCAAGGATTCAGCTGGGTTAAACATAGCTCATCATGAGCAAATAAACTAATGTTATGTTCTTCCTGCCCAACTTTAAGCCCTTAATGTCCAGATCTCTCCTTATAATCTCCGCCAGTGGTTCAACAGCTAGGATAAAAAGTGCCAGATTCAGAGGACACCCCTGTCTAGGTGCTCTACTCAAGAGAAAACCTGTAAACATCTGATTGTTTGTATAATTTTGGCTTGTGGTTTATGATAAGAGTTCTTATCCAATTTATAAATTTTATGCCAAAACCAAATCTTCCAATGTGATAAATAAGAAAGACCATTCTAATTGATCAAATGCTTTTTCTGCATCTGGGAGATAGTTATACTTGGATTCAACTTTGATTTTGCCATGTGAATTATATTAAATGGTCTATTTAGACTATTTGAAGAATGACTTCCTTTAACCTTTAATTTAATTTTAAACTATATTTCTTTTATAAAAATGTCTTAGTAAATTATAGTTAAAAGATTGTATCTGTATTTGTAGTAAGTTTGTTGTGGGTTGGTACAGGGTCACACACAGTTGACAGCACATTTATAAAAAAGAGAAGAGTTTATTCTCAAAGTCAATGTTTGTTATGGATATGGAATTGTTATGAAAAAGGAATAGAATTTTGGTAGAAATTGATAATGTGGTTTCAAAGAATTGGGACTCACATGTAATAGTCACATGACTTGGAGAAATATATTACCGAATTCAGATAGTTTGAGTTCAAAGAAGTCAAAACCCTATGACATGCAGGGGTTGAAATCTTGTGAAAGACACGGTTGAGTTGCAGAAGAAGGGGAACACAGAATCTGTGGCTTTTGAATTAATGAAGACCACTTTGCTGTCTCTTTGGAAAAAAGGATAGTATTCGACTTGGACTATTTTTGTGTTTGGTCACTTCATTTCACCCTTGTCTGGGTTTGTGGCCTTATCCTAGAAGAAAGTAATCACATTTGTTTGACCCTTGTCTGGGTTTGTGAATTCATTGTGGAAGAAAATAGCCAGATTCGCTGCCTTTGAGAAGAGGGCAGATTCTACATATGGAAAACATAATTGTGAGGCCTGAAGATATACTATTTAAAAGCAAGTTATAATGATTTCTGAACTGACAATTTAAGGCCTTCAAGCAAGACTAAAATGATTCTGAACCTGCGATTGACTTTTCAGAATGGGACTTTGAATTATACACACACGCACACACAAGTACACACATACACGCACACACACATACACACTTACATTTGCGTGTAGTTAGGTTTAAGATAGAGTTAAGTTTAGAGATAATTAAGAAATGTCATGTTATTAATAGAAACAATTATTTTGAATTTTCCATTGTCTGGTGAATTCTCCTGTATTAGTACTAACAAAAACCCTTTAGTCCCAAAAATAATTTAAAAGGTTGTTAGTGTGTAACATGACAAATCCCACCTGGTCTGTATTTATTAATTTTGGTAAATGTTGTCCAAGTCTATCAGCTAATACCTTTACCAACATTTTATAATCAGCAATGAGGAGTGATATAGGTCCTTATGATGAAGTTTTTAATGGGTCTTTCCCTTTCTTTGAAGCACTATAATTATAGCTGTTGAAAATGATTCTGGGTGGGTCTGGGCCTCCACCACCCAGTCCAATACATCCATCATAAGAGGTATCAGTAAATCTACAGAACTCAGGAGGAAACCCATCCTCTCCCAGAGATTTGCTAGCATGTAAAGAATCCAAAGCTTTCTCTATTTCTTCTCTTGTGAAAGAGGCATCTAGATCAATTTGTTCTCTATCTTCTAATTTGGAAGTTCAACATTTGTTATAAATTCAACCATTTCATTTTCGTCTCCTAATAAATATGATTTATATAGTTTGGTATAATATTGCCTAAAATATTATTTATATTTTGTAATCCCTCTGCTATTTTTGAAAAGATATCTTTCATAAAGGCTTCATCATCTTAATTTAGTGCATAGATGTTCATAAATGTTCATGATTCTACATAAATTGTACAATGTGCAATTACAAATCTTTCGTCTTGGTCAGTCAGTGTCTCTTCTATTGTTATTGGTATATTTTTGTTCAGTAGAATCACCACTCCTCATGATTTTGAGCCAAATGAAGATGATATCCTTGTTCCGATTTGGTAAGATGTATTTTTTGTAGATAGACTATATCTGCCTTTAATTATTTTTAGGTGTTCTAAGACCCCCTCCTTTCACTGACCCATTTATCCCACTTACATTAAGACTATTAAATTTTAATGTTCTATCCATATTAATTTTCCAAAAAATATTGTTTACAAAAAATCCTCTGATTGTTTAAATAATGATCTTTCCCCTTTAAAAAAAATACATACAATGTCCCTGCCCTGAGGGTGGCGCAAACAGGAAACCCCGAAAGCCCACGAGAATAGCCCATGGAATCTCTCGAGGAAGAAGAACCCCTGCCGCTAGCGCCATCTTTTATAAATACTCCTCTCTGGGTGCCATTCTTCCCCTTAGAACAGGGTCTCCACCTTGCTATTATTTTTCCCAAGTTTTCTCTCTTTACTGAGCTCTCTGTGAGCATTTCAATAAAATTGACTTTTAAACAATAAACACAGGACTTTCCTTTTTTTAAAAAAAATACAACTTTTACTTGATCTCATTGTGAACATTTTTCTCTTTGGTAACCTTAATCTTTTTATAAACCTCGCAGGAAGTCTTCCGTTCATTATTAGTCTTGAAAAAATTGTCGATAACCTTGTGTTACTGCTACTCTCAGAATCATGAATATATCATTGAGCATTTCAAGTTTTTGGAACACAGTACTAAAATCTTGGTAAAAGCAGTACTTTTTCATTTTAAATCTCGGGCAGCCATTATTTTGCTTAGTGTGTCCATATGCTGCTCCCGGAATTGTCTCCTCTTCCTGGTAACTCAAAAGTCTTATCAGGACAGGTCGTGGTCGCTGACTGACAGTTCCCTTGGGTCTGATGGTCCAGTGAGCCCTCTCAATATGCAATTTTTCTCTGAAATTATCTTCTCCCAGCACTCGCACGATCCATGTTTCCAAGAGGTTCACTGGATCTCTTCGCTCAATTCCTTCTTTCAGTCTGATAATTTGAATATTGTTTTGTCTGCTAAAATTCTCTAGGTGGTAGATCTTCTCCAGCAGACTTCGTCTCTCTGACTCCCACTCCTTCCTATCTTTCTCCAAACCTTTTTAGCTTATCTGATGTTTTTACCAAGTCAACTTCTGCATGAGTCATTGTTTCAGTTCAACGATTTCTTTGAATTCAGTCACCTTTTCAGTCATGTCTCTCATCACAGTTTCAACGCCCACAAATCGATTGCTCAAGTTTTCCATTTTCTCCAGGATTAAATTTAGTTCTTGTCCCAACTCCCCAGCTCCGCCAGTCCCAAGGCCACTCCTGCACCACTCCCTTTTGGGCTTTTGCTCAACGTTCCTGGCTGATAGAAACTTCATTTTTTTTTGTTCTCAACTGCCTTGGTTTCTTTGCACTTTTTTTCACAAGATAAAGGAGCAGAATCAGGCGACTGTTCCATAAATCTACACTAAGCTACTCTACACTCGTTCCAATTTCTGGCCTTTTCCCCGTATCCCTCGATGCCCTCACTAATGAGATACTTGTCTATTTCTTGTTTAAATACACCCAGTGATCTGGCCTCCACTGCTGTATGCGGCAATGAGTTCCACAGGTCCATGACCCTCTGGCTAAAGAAGTTCTTCCTAATCTCGGTTTTATATGGATAACCTCTCGTTTTCAGACTATGACCCTTTGTCCTCGATTCACCCGCCAAGGGCAACATCGTACCCACATCCACCTTATCTAAACCTTTCAAAATACGAAATACCTCTATGAGATCTCTCATTCTCCAATACTCCAATGAATACAACCCAAGAGATGCCAAATGCTCTTCGTACATTAGCCTTTGCATTCCATGACTTATCCTAATAAATCTCTTCTGCACCCTCTCCAACAACATCACATCCTTTCTAAGATAGGGGGCTCAAAACTGCACATAGTTCTCCAAATGGGGTCTCACCAGTGCCCCATGGAGCCTCTTCAACACCTCTTTACTCTTGTACATTATTCCTCTTGAAATGAATGCCAATATAGCATTTGCTTTCTTCATTACTAATTTCACCTGGTCATTAACTTTTAGCTTTTGCTGCATGAGGATACCCAGGTCCCTTTGCACATCCAAGGACTGAATTTTCACCCCATCCAAATAGTATTCTGAACCCTTCTCCATTAACAATGGCGTGAAGCAAGGCTGCGTTCTCGCACCAACCCTCTTTTCAATCTTCTTCAGCATGATGCTGAACCAATGCCAAGACCTCAACAATGAAGACGCTGTTTACATCCGGAACTGCACGGATGGCAGTCTCTTCAATCTGAGGCGCCTGCAAGCTCACACCAAGACACAAGAGCAACTTGTCCGTAAACTACTCTTTGCAAATGATGCCGCTTTAGTTGCCCATTCAGAGCCAGCTCTCCAGCGCTTGACGTCCTGTTTTGCGGAAACTGCCAAAATGTTTGGCCTGGAAGTCAGCCTGAAGAAAACTGAGGTCCTCCATCAGCCAGCTCCCCACCATGACTACCAGCCCCCCCACATCTCCATCGGGCACACAAAACTCAAAACGGTCAACCAGTTTACCTATCTCGGCTGCACCATTTCATCGGATGCAAGGATCGACAACAAGATAAACAACAGACTCGCAAGGCAAATAGCACCTTTGGAAGACTACACAAAAGAGTCTGGAAAAGCAACCAACTGAAAAACCTCACAAAGATTAGCGTATACAGAGCCGTTGTCATACCCACACTCCTGTTCGGCTCCGAATCATGGGTCCTCTACCACCATCACCTACGGCTCCTAGAACACTTCCACCAGCGTTGTCTCCGCTCCATCCTCAACATTCATTCAAGCGACTTCATCCCTAACATCGAAGTTCTCGAGATGGCAGAGGCCGACAGCATCGAATCCACGCTGCTGAAGATCCAACTGCGCTGGGTAGGTCACGTCTCCAGAATTGAGGACCATCGCCTTCCCAAGATCGTGTTTTATGGCGAGCTCTCCACTGGCCACCATGACAGATGTGCACCAAAGAAGAGGTACAAGGACTGCCTAAAGAAATCTCTTGGTGCCTGCCACATTGACCACCACCAGTGGGCTGATATCGCCTCAAACCGTGCATCTTGGCACCTCACAGTTCGGCGGGCAGCAACCTCCTTTGAAGAAGACCACAGATCCCACTTCACTGACAAAAGACAAAGGAGGAAAAACCTAACACCCAACCCCAACCCACCAATTTTCCCTTGCAACCGCTGCAACCGTATCTGCCTGTCCCGCATTGGACTTGTCAGCCACAAACGAGCCTGCAGCTGACGTGGACATTACCCCTCCATAAATCTTCGTCCGCGAAGCCAAGCCAAAGAAGACATTTCTCTATGTTAAATCTCATCTGCCATAGTTTTTCCCAGACTCCTAATCTGTCTATATCCTTCTGCAACTTTACGGTTTCTACTACACTTCCCGCTCCGCCACCTATTTTGGTGTCATTCACAAATTTGGCCACAAAACTATTCATACCACAATCATTAATATAAATTGTAAACAGCAGTGGCCCCAATACCGACCCCTGCGGAACACCACTATTTACAGGCAGCCATCCAGGAGGAGAACCCTTAATTTCAAACCTTTGCTTCCTGCCTTTCAGCCACATCTCTATCCAGTTTAATAACTTCCTTGTAATTCCATGGGCCCTCATCTTATTTAGCAGCCCTCATCTTATATGGCACCTTATCGAAAGCCTTTTGAAAATCTAAATAGATAACATCCACAGCCTCTCCTTGGTTTATCTTACTTGAGATTCCTTCAAAAAACTCTAATAGGTTGGTCAGGCAGGATCTACCCTTTAAAAAACCATGCTACTTGGACCTATCCTGTCATGCATCTCTAGATATTTCATCACCTCATCCTTGAGGATCAACTCTAATATCTTCCCAACCACTGACGTCAGACTAATCGGCCTATAGTTTCCTTTTTTTCTGTCTCCCACCTTTCTTAAACAGTGGATCCACATTTGTGACCTTCCAATCCTCTGGAATTTCTCCAGTCTGTCGATTTCTCAAAGTTCATTGCCAATGGATCGACAATCTCCAAAGCCACCTCTTTCAAAACCTGCAGATGCACCTCATCTGGCGCGGGAGATTTATCAATCTTTAATCCATTTAGTTTGTCTGGCACAATTTCTCTAGTAACCCTAACTGAATCTAACTCTACTCCTTGAAGCCTCTAACTGTCCAGGATATTACTAATGTCTTCCACGGTGAAGACAGATGTAAAATATTGATTAAGTTCCTCTTCTATCTCTTTATAACCCATTACAATTTCCCCAGCATAATTTTCTATCGGTCCTATGTCAACACGTGTCTCTCTTTTATTTCTTGTATATTTGAAAAGGCTTAGTGTCATTTTTAATATTGTTAGCTAATCTCCTTTCATAGGTCATCTTTTCTTTCTGAATGATATTTTTGTCCAATTTTTAGTTAAAAAAATAATTTTTGATTCTCTTCATGGAGAACTCAATCAAAACATGTCTATCTAGGTCCTTCACATGACCACACCCCTTTACATTGGAATTTTTGATCTAAGTGAATGTGATTTAATACAAAATATTTCAAATACGACTATGTTATAAAAATAACTGGAAAAGATTAGTCAGATACATCTGAGAGGGGGTTGAGAACATGGTTGGGTGGTGCCAGAACATCAATATCGCTCTCAACTTCATCAAGACCAAGAAGCAGATTGAGGACTTGAGGAATGGGAGGGTGAGGGACCACACTTTAATCTTCATTGTAAGGATGGAGGTGGAGGAACCTTCACGTCCCTGAAAGATTTCATCTTGGAGGATCTCCCCTGGAGACAGCATGCTGAGGGGACTGTGAAGAAGGTACACCAATGCCTTTACATTCCAAGATATCTGAGGAGATTTGTCCTGTCATTAAATAATCCATCAAATTTCTACAGATGCATTTAATATATAATCTTTAATTAATTAGTTGTCCACAACTTAAATAACCTCCTGAAAATCAAAAAGGAAGAAAGAAGAGAAAGAAGAATAATTCTTATTTTAATTTCTTTCATCTTTCAAACTTTCCCTTTTCTAATAATAATGAAACAGGGGGGGGGGGGGGAATGTTCATCCCATCAGAGACCCAGTATCTTCTTGGGGCTGCAATGTAGGGAGACTCCCGCCAAATTCTTCTGCTTGAGTAAAATTAGAAAAGAATTTATTTTGGTCTCCAGGTACAAAAATCTTCAAAGTTGCAGCGTGATGTAAGACAAATTTATAAACTTTATCAAAGAGAGCTTTCTTAGCTGGGTTGAATTCTTCCTTTCTCTTCGGTAAATCTTCACTCAGATCGGGATAGAATAAAATTCCATTTCCATCCCATTGAAATGGGCCTTGCTACTCCCTTGCCCTTCTAACAGCGAGACTTAAAACCTTCTCTCTCTCTCTCTCTCTCTCTCTCTCCCTCTCTCTCTCTTGATAATTAAAAAATGTAATTAATTAATATCAAACACGGTCTCTGAATTGGAAGAGGCTTTGCTCTCAAAGCTCGTAGCTCTTTTAATTTCAATTGCATTTTCTTTTTTTTAAACTTTATTTAAGATTTTATAACATGAATAACATATAGGATTACATTAAAAAAAAATTAAGAATAAAATAATAAAATTACAATACAGTATCAGTAATCTAAATAAACTATACCCTCCCCAATAATTATTGCACATTAATAACCCAACTCAAATTAGTCCAACCCCCCTTCCCCCCCAAATAAAGAGTAAAGAATTAATAAACTTAATAATATATGTGAGAAAAAAAACCCACTTACAAAAAAAAACAAAAACATAACCGATTAAAATACTAACAAAAAGAAACGTAATTAATACTAAAATATCAGACTTAAAAAACATATTTAAATCAAACTTAAATGCATATATTTAACAAACGGGGTTAAGATGAAACATATATTTAACTCAAACTTAATATAAAAAATTAGTAAAGTTAGTAACATTATCTATCAAAAATTCTTAAACAATATTCAATTCTTAAAAAAAATTGTAGCATGAAAAAAAAAATGAAAAAAAACTTTCTCTATAGAGATAAACATTCACCAAATATCAACTAACTTCACATCTATCATCATATTAGTCACATAAACCACCATCTTAAAACAAAATTCAAACCTCATTAAGCATTGTACAATTCAATTTTAGTACTCTTCCACCATTTTTCCCTTTTACTCTTAAATAGTTATCCAATAAAAGCTCCAATACCACATTTAAATATCCCCAATCATTACGTTAAAATTCAGATATCCAAATAATAAAAACACATCTACAATGAAATCTATATCTTCAACAAATGGAGCATAAACCACAAACAAAATTCAAGCCTCATTAAGAATTGTACAATTCAATTTATAACTTTCACCATTATTCCCTTCGTTCTATAACTAAAATAGCAAAATAATATACACCAGAATTACCACTCCTTCACCTTAAAGTTAAAGAAAAAATATAAAAAAAACTTATCCATCCCATTCACATTTAAATTTCAAATATTCCTTATCTACTGAATAAACTTTACAAAAAAAACCACGTCAATTTTTAGTTTTTTAAACAATCAAATACTTTCTTATGCTTTTTTTCTTATATTTAAACAAAAAAAAAAACCCCTACACTCTTTAATCTAATAATACAAAAAAAAGGAAAAAAAAACGGGTAGGAGGTTAAAAATACCCCCTCCCGTCTAAACCGCGCAATGCGGTAACTCCCAAAAAAAATGGGTGTGAGATAACTCACACGTAGCAGATGACTTTCAGGAAATAGTGCCTATCCACTTCTCTCCCCCAACTCTCACTTCATCTTAAACTAACATCATCATTATTTAATATTCCTTTTTTTTAAAAAAAAACATTAGAAAAAAAAAGGACAACTCTTCTTTTAATCAGCTCCAACTGCCGAGTCACCATTACAACCATTCCTTCTTGGAGCACGGCTCTTTTCTTCCATCTCTTGTCTCCTTAGAGATCGCGGCGGACTATGTCTCTGTTGAAACTGAGTAATTGGCAGCTCTTGCGCAAATGCTATAGCTTCCTTTGGAGAATCAAAGAACTTTGGTTGGTAACCATCTTGGAAAACCTTCAAAACAGCTGGATATCTAAAGGTTGCCTTGTAACCTTTCTTCCACAACTCTAGCAGGATTGAATTCCCGTCGTTGGAACATAACTCAAATCCGCATAGAAGAAAACTCGATTATTTTGAATCATCAAGGGTGATTTTCTCTGTTGTGCGTTTCTAATAGCCACTCGTAAAATTATTTCTCTGTCGTAATAATTCAAGCAACGAACCAAAACAGGTCTTGGACTTTGACCTGAAATAGGTCTTCTACGCAAGGCTCTGTGAGCACGTTCCAGTATTATACCTTCCAGGAATGTTTTTGACCCAGCACCTGTGGAATTCATTCAGTAAAAAATTTTCTTGGGTCTGGTCCCTCCATACCTTCCTGCCAACCAATAATCTTTATATTGTTCCGTCTGGATTGGTTTTCCAAATAATCAATCTTTTTCACCAAATTTTTATTTTGAGTTTTTAAGTCTTTGACCCTTTTGGTCACATCAAAAACTTGATCCCGTATTTCGTCTATATCTTCTTCACACGAATTAAATTTATCTCTCACTTCAAGCTTAAAAGCTCCAAACTCAGCCATCTGTTGAGAATGTATTTTCACCAGAGTATTAAACCTAGTACCAAGTTCAGTCATAATCTTGGATAATCCCTGCATTGTATAAGATAATTTAGATTCAAGATTCACAAGTCGTTCATTCATAACATTGCCGTCAGATGCTACTGCACATGTGCGAACCTGAGTAACTCTTTGTTCTAAAGGCTGTTTGGCCCCCTCTTTAGGGGGCTCTATCGATGTAACATAGAGCTCTACATCCGAACACTGTACCTCTCTCCTGGATTCCATTTCACGCTGAGTCCCGGCGTCTTTCCTGTAGGTAGTTTCCAAAACTTGAACTTTTAGAAAATGTTGTTTTTTGATGATCTGTTGTCGTTTTTTTTGCTCTTTTCCACCAATTGTACCGTCAGAAGTTAAATTAACAGCACTGAAGTTATCTAAACTTTTAAAGAATTTTAATGGGCATTTCAAGACAAAACAATAAGATAGAGTCAGGAGAGAACTGGAAGGCACGTCTGATCCTTACGCCATCTTGCCACGCCCCCCTCAATTGCATTTTCAAAATTTTGCTCTCCCAAAACTTCAGGGATCCACTTTTTAAAAAAGTAGACTGCATCTGGACCTTCTTTCCCTCCCAGAAGGCCAACTATTTTTAACATTATTCCTCATGCCAAAGTTTTCCAAAATGTCTACTTTCTCTAAAAGGTTTTGATATGCCATTGTAATTTCCACAATCAATACTCTGTCTTCAACATACTGCATTTGCTCATGAATCCTCAGTATTTTCTCATCCATTTTATCAAATTTCTTCTTCATTTCATTCACAACCTTTAACACTCTATTAGTTTCCCCTTTGATTTCCACCTCAACCCCTTCATTCATTTCCCCTTTCATTACTTTAAATTGATGCATTATAGTTGTGGTTAAGTCTGTGAAATGGTCTTAACTTCTTTAATTACCTCCTCTTCCTGTTGTTCTTCTTCTTCATCTTCACTCGCAGATCATCCTCTGGACCCCGACTCTTCATCATCTGGTGCTGAAGTAGAGGCCCCTGACTTCTCTGTGCTTTGTGGCCCAACTCTCAGTAGTGCCTTGTGCTTTGCTGTACCATGCGTATGTGACTTCTCGCGGATGCTCAGTTCAGTTCCAGGTTCTTCTCTGATGCCATCTCTCCGTAGTTGTGGGTGGGTGGATTTAGGGAATGTTTTTTGGGAACAAGTTACTGGTGTCGTATTTCTGCAAAATCCAGATTTATTTTTATTAGGAAATAGTGAAGGAACAAGACCAAATTTAAAACTCTCAATACATCAATTGGAATTTGTTAAAGTTGCATTAATGGTGGTGAGGAAATGTATTGCAGCGACTTGGAAATCAGATACACATTTGGGCATGGCACGATGGAATGCAGAAATTCAAAGTAGTATTCCTTTGGAAAAAAAAATTACATATAACTTGTGAAATAAATATGCTACGTTTTTACAAATTTGGAACCCATATACTCAAATATTAGGTTTAAATTTGTAACACTGAGCTTTCTGCCCCTCTGGACCTGTGAGAATTTCCCCCGAATTGTATTAAAGAACTATTTAAGAATGTGTGTTAGATTACATCCCTTTATGCAATCCTGAACATTTATTTTTCTTTCTTTTATACAACTATTTTCTATTTCTATATTAACTGTTTTGAAGAGGGGGTGTGTGAGGGAGTTTTTCAGGGTAGGGTATGAATGTATGAAGTTTTTTGCAATTTATATTATTATATCAAATCTAGACAATTACATGTACAGAGAAAAATTAAATAAAGTATTAAAAAAAGAAACTTCTACAGGTGCAGTGCAGAAGGAACACTGGTTCCATTGCAGCCTGCTTTGGCGACATGAATGCCTACGATTGCAGAAGGCTGCAGACATAGCGAGACCCATTCTGGGCACCGATCTCCTGTCCATCACAAACGCCAATGTGAGGCTCTACCTGAAGCAGGCAGCCAACAACATCACCCTGGTCACAACCTCTTCTCACTCCTTCAGGCAGGAGGGAGCAAAGTCCAAAGTCCAACACAGCTCTTGAACCTCCCCACACCACCCGAACCCCAACCATGAACTGTTCCTGGACCACAGAATGATCTGTCTGAAATATCACTTACTTCCACTTGCACTAACTGCAAGTAAAGATTTATTTCTCCGACCTTTGATGGTTCTTTGCTCTTTCTCTGTTGTGCATTTGTGATATCGGAACGATTACCATTCTAGAGGGGGAATTTCTGCACCTGTTTAGCAGCATTTCAGTGCATCTGCAGCGTACTTGTACACATGACCACAAACTCACATCTCATCTCAGTTTTTGACGTACTGAGCCATTACCAGAAACTTAAAGAGTATCCCAATTTTCATTGTTCCTTCACTCAGTCTCTCCATCCTCAGCTTTCATTGCAAATTTATTGTGTATTAAAATGTCACCCTGCTGAACATTGTCAGTATTGTGGAGTAACTATTTCTGGTCTATGACAGAATGGTTCACAGTACCACGAGGTGTGGTACGATGATCCAGAGAGCATCTCAATGCGGGCGACGTTCTTGAAAAAACTGAAACTCGGAGGCATTGGCGTGTGGACTGTGAATAGCCTCAACTACAGCGGCGATGCAAGAACATGGATTCAGACGGAAGAAATGTGGAACGCTCTGTGCCCTCCCTGAGGAAACTCCTTCAGCCCCTTAATCTTCCCACCATCTGATCAGTCAGTGTTGGAAGTGAACTGGCTTCTGACAATATACATCCAATCAAGAGAACGTGTTTGGGTCTGCTAACAGGTTACATTTCAATGAAAAGCATATGTATTAATCAATCTGCATTAGAGATTGACAACATGAAGTGTCCGAAGGGATTTATCATTGAAATGAACTGTCAAATTGTGTAAACGTTGCCATTTTATTGTGTCGTTGAGAATATATAAGAAAGGTTTCAGTAGATTTTGAGAATTGTGAGAATGCATGTGTCTGAGTTGTTAGCACACATCTTTTCCAACAGATTTTCATCCAACTCTGGCATGTAGAAATCGGTCTGAAGTGTGGTTTAATGTTCCATTTTATTTCTCTCTTGCACCCCTAGTTTGAACCTAGACAGCTTTTTAATCTTCGGGTTCCAACAATCCTCAACCCTGATTTAAGCACAAGTTTATGAAATATAACTGGCACTTTCCAAAGGAATGTTGTAATTGTGCTGCACTTCCCAGGCGGATTTGGCCTGATAACATTAACACGCTTTGGCCACAGAGCATCTCCTCTCGGCCCTGAGATTGTTCACGACAAAGTAAAGGTTCTTGATTAATCCTGTGAGAATTTATTACTCACTCGACTCCGTTATAATTATTCCCACCTCTGGGTTCAAGTTCCAGTTCACCGCCACATGTACTGAGGAACAGTGATAAAACTCATTATGCGAGCAGTCCAGTTGGACATCCCAGACATAGTACAGGAAGTAAAGCACGGGTCTCTTTACTTTTTATGGATGCTGCCTGACCTCCTGAGTTTCTCCAGCATGTTTGTATATTGTACTTGACCCCAACATCTACAAATTATTGTTTATGCATATTGAGCACCTTCTTTACCATCCCACCTACTTGTGTGCCCACTTACAATGAGCTGTGGACCTGGACCCCCAGATCTCTCTGCACATCAATGCTTTTAAAAGCCCTGCCATCAACTGTCTACATTCCCCTTACATTTCTCCACCAAAAGTGCAACTCCTCACACTTTTCCAGATGAAACTCCATCAGTGTATTATGGAGAAGAAAAGTGTGGGAGTGGGGTGGGGGGGAGAGGAGAAGAATGTGGAAGGGGGGGAGAGCTGGCAAGGTATTGGAGAGAATGAGGGAAAGGTGGAGAGATCTCTGGGGGAGGGGGCGGTGGGGAAAGCAATTTCCGAAGGAGTCTGGGACATCATCTCAGTAATTGACAAAAGTGGGAGGAAGCATTTCTCAACTGTGTTCAGGAAACTTTCCTAGAACAAATGGGCAAGGGGGAGGGGTGTGGGGGGTGTTGTTATATGTTTCGAGGAACTGTGGTCTGGTGAGGGGACAAAGTATCTGTGGCAGAACATTTGGAGAACAGTGATCATTGTACGAGAAAGTTTACATTGGAAATGGAGCAAGAAGCAATCTGAAGGAAGTTCTCTATCGGAAGATTGATAATGTCAACAGACTGAGCCGAGCCGGACAAGGACAAAAGTTGGCCAACACAAATACTATAATGAAACAAAGAGAATAATTTAAATCAGTGTTGTGAAATGCACCGTGTGTTCCTCTCAGCGAATCCAAGAATATAATATAGATTGATCATCACTGCCATTTCCTTTCACTCTGTGACAATTGTTCCCATATCTGTCTCTACACAGCCCAGTTTTGCTGCACCAGGTTTTCATTCATTTGTAAAATCTCATGAACAATGGTTCTGTCAAGATTCGTCTTTATCTCCCGATCTTCCATAATTCTGAACATAGGACAGTAAAACACTACAGCACAAAAACCGGCCCTTCTAGTCTTTGCCAAACCATTTTTCAGCCTAGTCCCAATGATCAGGGCCCTCCAACCCCACCTGTCCCTGACCACATTTTTCTTTAATATCTAAATTGATCCTCCATCTACCAATTCAGCTGACAAATCCTTCCACTCTCCCACCAATTTCTGCACTGGAATACTCCCTTTAACTTTTCCCCTTTCACCCTTAACCCAGGTCCTCTAGTTTTTACCTCACCGAACCTCAGTAGAAAAGTCCTGTTTTCATTTATTCTATCTGCACCCGTCATAATTTGGTAAAACAACTGTTGAATTTTTTAAAAACTTTCCAACTCATTAGGGCAAATTGGAAACACTGAAGGTTTCACTGCTCGTGCTACCTAATGATCACATCCTATATTTCAATCCACCCTCAGAATTCTTACCACCATTGGTAGAATGGTAGATGATGTAGAAGGTTGTCTTACACAAGGACGGCTTCTTCCCCACTGCTGACTGATTTCTGAACGGACAACAAACCCCAAACACAACCTCACTTTCTCTTCCTTTGCATTCATTTATTTATTTGATATTTAGAGCAATATTTGTACCTGTGATTGCTGCCACAAAACAACAAATTCTGTGACATGTTCACGACAATATATCCTGACACTGATATTGATTCTATAGGTAGATCTGCCACATTCATCTGGAAATGAGACAAGATATCTTAGGTTATTAAACCTTTCTTGCAAACCATGGGAGCACGAGAATGGAAATTTCTTGGAGACTGTCTGGGCTGTGACGGGTCCTTCAGTGGGTCGGCTGCCTTTCCCGGGAAGCAGGGGTTGTAGATGGAGTTTGTGGAGGGGAGGGAGGTTTATGTGATGTTCTGAGCTGCAGTCACCACCTTCTCCATCTTCCTCCCATCTTGAGCAGATCAGCTCCTGTCCCGCACTGAGATGTATGCGGCACATCTGATCTTGATGATGCCCCTTTGAAAGATGCTGAGGGACGGGGAGGAACATGCCAAACTTCTGGAGTCTTCTAGAGAGCAGAGGTGTTGGTGCTTTCCTGTACAATTGATCATTGAGAAAATTGATTACATGCTGGGGAGGAAGACGAAAGCAAAATGAACATGAAGCAAATAAATCACCAACCTGCTGAAGGGCCCACGCGGGCTGCGGGCCACGTGTTAGAAGGGCCCATGTGGGCTGTGGGCCACATGATAGAAGGACCCATGCGTGCTGCGGGCCACATGTTAGAAGGGCCCACACTGGCAGTGGGCCACGTGTTAGAAGGGCACACGTGGGCTGCGGGCCACGTGTTAGAAAGGCCCATGCATGCTGCTGACCACGTTAGAAGGGACCACATGGGCTGCGGGCTGCTGGCCACATGATAGAAGGGTTCATACAGGTACGGGCTGCTGACCATGTGATGGAATGGCCCATGAACACTGCAGGCTGCTGGCCACGTGATAGAAGGGCCCACACAGGCTGCGGGCTTCTGGAGACTGGCCCATGGGGACCAGGTATCGGAGATGGGACTCGAGTGGGAGCTGAGGGCAAGACAGGCTCCCAATGGGCCTCGGGCGCTGAAGGCTTCTTGATGGATCTGGAGCAGTTATGGATCTGGAGCTCGGGTGGCCGATGGATCGAACTGGAGTCTGTGCGGCTGTGAAAGCACTGGCCGTGAATCTACGGACACGCAGTGACTCTGAAGGGATTGTCTCTTTCTGTGTTAATGTTAGGGGTACTGGGCAATGCTTAGGGCGACACTTTGTTTGCCTTATTTTATTGTTTTAAATGAAACAGGCTAATTTGGCCCACAAGCCCATGCCGCCCAATCTACACCTCATTAACCTACACTCCCGGTATGTTTTAACAGTGGGAGGAAACCAGAGGCCCCGGGGAAATCCCATGTGGTCAAGGGGAGAATGTTCAAACTCCTTTCAGAAGCGTGGGGTTCGAGCCCAGGTCTGGTAATGATCGTTGGCGCTGTAAAGGCATTGCGATAACCGCTCCATAAACTGTGCCGCACTTTATGGCAAACAAAAGTGTAATTATATCATGTATGTTACATTTTTCTCTATATTATGTGAAAATAAAAACAACATCTTGCTTGGTATCCTTCTGCAATTATTTATTCCTTTTTAAATTTAATGTAAATTGTTGTAGTTTTGTAAATTAAGTACCTATTTGACCGCAGCAAGTAAGAATTTCCATGTAGATGTATCCTGTACAATGTGTATGACAATAAACATGATCACATGACTATATGGCACAAGCAGCAGTGTTTTAATTTAACGTGGGCATTGGGATTGGTGCAGACATGCGGGCCGAAGGGCCTGTCCCTGTGCTGCTCTACGTTTTGTGCATGCTGAACCAAGCTATGCTGGGAAGAAGAATGACATGGCTGGGTGTCAAAAACCTGACATCGATCCACATCCTCAGCTCCTCCCAACTTTGAAGTTTGCTTGTTGCCGTCCAGGAGTCAGGGGTTCAGTGAATGATCTCCTTTTTAATGCGCCCTCTTCACTTTTACAGCCCTTCATGGACAACAAGCTTCTCACCGCAGCCACGATCGTGCAACCCCAGGGCCATGTGAAGGAGCTACGTGGCTTCAATCCACTTGCGTTTCACTGTCTGAATGAGAAGAGTTCACTTTTACTGAGTGGCAGAATGAAAATACGATTGGAAAGCAGCAGTTATTTTGAATAATTTATATTCATGGTTACAGGGTCTAAGAATTGAGTTGCATTGAATGAATTGTTTATTGTTATCTGTGCTAAAGAACAGTAAAAAGTGATACAGACAAGACCCAGACAAGTCAGCTCATACTTAAGTAATGACATCAAGAGCAGGTGCAGCTGTTACAGTAGGTGGAAGGATGCAGGGTACAGCGTTAGAGACAAGTGCAGGGAATCGAGAGAGGAGCAGTGGAGGGACAATGTCTTTAACCAGTGAAAGGTGTGCGTAAAAATCTGATAACAGCAGGAATATCGAGGTTTGGGTTTTCAACCACGCGGATCCACTGCCCAACTGGAATGGGGAGAAAAGAGACCTGGGTGGGTGGGCCCTTTAATGCGTTGGTGGCATCCGGGGGTGGCGGGAGGGGCAGGCAGACTCAATGGAGGGGAGGTTGGTTTGCCTGATGGCCCGGAATGTGTTCACAACTCTCTGCAGGGTCTCATGGAGTTGGGCAGGGCAGGTCCCGTACCAAGCAGTGATGTATCTCGACAGGATACTGGAGTTGCACGGATTGGTGGACAGCCATGAACCTGATGATTAGACATGAAACATTGTCTAGATTCAAACTGCACGGCAGAAATAAAATTAAAAACTAAACTGTGCCTAAAATAGGTGTCTACAGGTCAGAATTGGGTTTGCATCCTGATGGATTGACGTGTGCTTATATAATTCAGGAAATAATAACAGCAACGTTTACACAATTTGACAGTTCATTTCAATGATAAATCCCTTCGGACACTTCATGTTGTCAATCTCTAATGCAGATTGATTAATACATATGCTTTTCATTGAAATGTAACCTGTTAGCAGACCCAAACACGTTCTCTTGATTGGATGTATATTGTCAGAAGCCAGCTCACTTCCAACACTGACTGATCAGATGGTGGGAAGATTAAGGGGCTGAAGGATTTTCCTCAGGGCGGGCACAGAGCGTTCCACATTTCTTCTGTCTGAATCCATGTTCTTGCATCGCCGCTGTAGTTGAGGCTATTCGCAGCCCACATGCCAATGCCACCGAGTTTCAGTTTCTTCAAGAACGTCGCCCGCATTGAGATGCTCTCTGGATCATCGTACCACACCTCGTGGTACTGTGTACCATTCTGTCAGACCCAGAGATAGTTACAGCGTTAGAAGTCTAGGTTGGGATGATGCACCGTTCTGGCACAATACTGACAATGTTCAGCAGAACATTTTAATGCACAATAAAGTTGAAATGAATTCTGAAACCGTACCTATAGGAAGAATATCAATAAGGTAGAGACAGTGCAGAGAAGATTTACCAAGATGCTGCCTGGTTGCAGTAAGACGGAGAAAGATTGAGTAGACTGGGTCTTTATTCATTGGAGCGTAGAAGGTTGAGGGGGGATTTGATGGATTTAAAATTATGAGGGGGATAGATAGAGTAGATGTGAATAGGCTCTTCCCCTTGAGGGTAGGGGAGATTGGAACGAGGGGTCATGAGTTAAGGGTTAGGGTGGAAACGTTTAGAAGTAACATGAGAGGGAACTTCTTCACTCAGAGAGTGGTGGCTGAGTGGAATGACCTTCCAGAAGAGGTGGTGGAAGCAGGGTCAATCTTGTCATTTGAGCAGGTTGGATGAGTACATGGATGTGAGGGGATGTGAGAGTTATGGACAGGGAGCAGGTAGGTAGGATAAGAGGAGATCACTTAAATCGGTACAGATTAGAGAGGCTGAGATGGCCTATTTCCGTACTGTAATTATTAATAACCATATAACCCTGTTATATATGGTTATAAATACTCATCCACAAAATGTCTCAGTTCATTTACATTACAAACTAAATTATCATTAAACTAGAAATAATTCCTGGTATGCCACTGGCCACAAACTTCCAATGGAAATAAATATTAGCTATCAATAAAACGCTGACTGTGGTGTTAACTGGGATGGAAACAACAGAGAGACTCCAAAGATGCAGTGGCTAGACTCTTGAGCAATGTCTTGCTGGAGGAACCCAGCAGGTCAGGAGCCTCTGTGGGGGGAAATGGTCAGTCACCTACAGTTTGTAGACAGAAATCACAGAAAAAAATTAACATAATTACTCACCTTTTGAGACTGCAAGTTCCTGCGCACATTAGTCCCGGTGTTGTATGTGGAGCAACGTGGCCTACGTCTGAAATCAACGTCTGACGCACAACATCCAATGTGGGCACATCCTTAGATGTGCTGCGCAGCTAACAATGAATTCCATCCTCAGCACGGATGCCGAGGAGGACGTTGATCTCTGCAGCAGTCCAGTGCTTTGTTCCAGACATTGTGGCTGATTGCCTGCTGGTCCCGATATTCAGGGCATTTCAAACAACCGCACTGGTTGTCCCCAGCTGGACGTCGAATTCATGGGGAGAGTTTCCTGGTGCGATTTATACTGCAGGCTTCCCCTGAAAAGTAGTCGGAATCCTGCAGGATAAATTGCGGTGCAGGAATCGACTCCAAATTCTTGCACCTCCCTTTCCAGACTATCTGTGTAGCAGCCAAATTCCTTGATTGGCCTGTTTCCTTCCTGCAGTCTAAAAACCATAAATTTCTCCGCTCTGAACGCTCTGTCAAGATGAAGATAAAAAGGGAAAATGACATCTACAAAGAGGGGGAGGGAAGAAGAATCTGGGGGAAGACGCCCAGACCGTGACTGGATTGAAGGGTCGAGGTGAAGAGACAGGTTGGTGGGAGAAAATGTGAGGTAGTGGGAGGAGGGGGGTGGGAGGGAAGCTTAAAGAGAGAGAGAGAGAGAAAGAGAGAGAGAGAGAGAGAGAAAGAGAGAGAGAGAGAGAGATGTGTACAGCAGTAGGTGAAGAAGATGAGAAATGCTGGAATCCGATGACAAGGAAGAGAAATCAATGTGAGGTTCCTTTGTTGTCCTGTAACAAATAGTTCAATATTACATTGAATTTGTTTTCCTCTGTCCTAACGCAGACAGATTTATCCATTGGTAGCAATTGCCTGAAGTATCAAAGAAAGAGAAGCAAAAGAGAGCCTGGTCAGGGTCATTGAGTGTCCGTGAATTCATCTCCAGCGCTCCTGCGGCTCCCCACAGCCGTACAGAGTCCAGTCCAAACCAGCAGCTCCCCTGAGCTCCAGATCCGAACCTCCGACACAGTCAGGAACCCTTCAGTACCCTCTCGTGTCCTGGTTCCGTTATCTGCTTCCCCTTCAGCCAGTCTTGATCTGGTCTCCAGTCGTTCACAGCCTGGAGTGAATCCCAATCACCACCATCCTGCCCACAGCCTGCATGGTTTCATTGCCTCAAGTTGCCAACACCCACCACCTGTGTATTCTTCAGCCACAGAACCTCTCACTTGTCCACTGCCGTGGTCACTGTCCCATGCGTCGTCTCCTCCTCAAGTGGTAGGGGTGGTCTCCCCGTTCCTGGTGGCATTCCACTCCTCTGAAGTCTGAAACCCCTCATGGGACCGCCATCTTGGACCAGACCCCACGGTCGCAGAAATTTCATATAAAACCACTGTGGGCTCCATTAACAGGCTGTTTAAAGCCTGCATAAAGCTGCTGCCAGTCGGACTGAGCTGTTGGACCCCATGGGAGCACCGTGTCTCCACTCACTGCTATCTGTGGGTCCTGTAATCATACAGAGGTGGGTGGCTCCACACTGATGAAAGGATATTCTAGATGTTCTGGAATAGAAGTTTTCATCCTGAGAACAGAATCAGTAGAGGAATGGTGAGAAGGGAATGTTGTCATGAAGAGGTCTCAATGGGCAAAGGCTTTTTGAAGGAATTCAGCCGATCAGATAGAAGGTGGTGGGAATTGCATCAAAATTTTGTGGACACAAGAGACCTGCAGATGCTGGGATCTGGAGCATCTGACGTTCTCAGGGGGTCGAGCCCCATCAGTGTGGAAAAGACAACGTCTTTGACAATTGTTTGGTCAAGTCCTGTCCCCCTCTGTCACTGCTCGACCCCTGCTGATTCTTCCCGCAGTTTGTTTTTGGCTCCATTAAGATGATTATCCTGATTCCATGAAAGCTGTGTTTATCTAAATCAACGGTGAGTTGAAATTGCTGTTCGGATGAATGTTGTGGGAGACAACCTACACTCACAGGGCTCTGAGAACGATGGAATGATCCACCCAAACACACGTTAAGCTCACTACTTGGTGAATCACCCCATTTGTTTCTGTCGTCATGGGACAAAACCCAATAACCATGTCAGAAATATCAGGACTTCAACAAGTAGAGAAGAGGAAGAAATTTCAGGTGACAGTGAAGAGCCAGTGTCGAAACTCACGGGAGGAAACACAAATAAATCCTCTCATCGTTCAACTCCCTGCATCCAATTTGTAACGTGCACTCTAGATTTCAGGTACATGTCATGTTAAGGGAATGTCCACATCCAACAGAACCCTGTAATGCATCGACCTTCCCTGTGCTCGCTTACCATGTACACAAAGAAAGGGGCTTTATGAACGTCATCCCAGATTCTGCCAGTGATTGATCTCGGCAGGAGGTTCATGATATCTTTATAATAGAGTCTATGTGCGTTACGAGCACTGCATGGCGTTCCTCTATAAGAGACGTTTCCCAACGCACAAAAGCCAGCCTGAGAAAAAGTATGAATAAACTGTCAATAAAGTTATTCTGATCCCAACAAAATTGCAGAAAGCAGTTCCAGTATCAACCTGTAGACCACGCTCAGTGACTTGAACGATCCATACTTGTTCCTGTGGCTGCTCATCTATGAGCTGGGTTTTTGGAGAAGACTCGGTCTACAACCAAGAAGGCTGGAGTGCTGGGACTGTTTCAATAGAACAAAAGCTTTGGAAAGGATTGATGTCAAACCGCTGTTGCAGGCTGATGTTATTTTTTATCTGCATTTTTATAGTCTATGATGTTTTAGAGAGTTAATTGTGGGATTTGGAAACGGGAAACACACACAGAACACCATTTTGAAGCAGACGCCAAGGCACCTACGTTCAGAGCCATAAAAGCCTTATTATTGTTCAACTGAAACAATGAATGTTTACTCAGAGGGACCTGTTTAAACAGAGGGGACCATCTGTTGTTGACTCATTGTTTTTCGGTTGAATCCCAAGTTATTGTTGATGGTGAATTTTGAAAATATAACTCCTAAATTACGCTTATCAGATTTTCATTTGAAATTTGTTAAATTAGCTCTGGTGATAGCAAGGAAATGTATTGCTGTTACTTGGAAATCAGATGTTTCTTTAATATTGGGAAGATGGCAAACAGAGATTCAAAGTTGTTTTCCTTTAGAAAAAATTACGTGTAATTTGAGAAGTAAATATTCTACATTTTTACAGATTTGGAGCACGTATGGTTGAACATTAGGTTTGAACTTATAAATAATTCCTTTGAATCCTCCGGACCAGAGAAGTCTTCCCTTAAAAATAAATAATGTTTTCTTGTGAAATGTTGTTGGGATCTTCCAGCATTTCCTAAAGAAATCCAACTCAATATATATTCATATTCATTATGTTTTTTCTTAAGTTAGTTTTTATTTTGTAGTTCATGATAGTTTTTAGTGGGGTGTAGAAAGGGTTGGGGATTTGGAGAGAGGGTTTAGTTAGGGTTTAGATGGGTTTCCTTTGTAGAGTTATTCTTTTTTTTCCTCATTCTTTTTTAATATATTTAATGTATTTAATCAGTAACTGTAACAATGTGATATTTTTTATTTGTAATACGTGTTGATCGTAAATAAAATATTCAAAAAAATAGTTTTAAAAGTTTTGAGTTTCATCACAAGATTTCTAAGAATGAACTTTGAATTTGACTTTTCAAAATTGTGCCTAAGCTGTAATGGTTTGGGTAATCCATACACACCTATATACATTTGTGCATAGTTGGGGTTAAGTAAGATATTATATTATTAATAATTGTTAATAACAAATAATGTTTTCAAGATACAATTGTCTTGGTGAATGTCTATTGCTGCCGTTCTACGATGTAACAAATTGGGATTCATCCGGGATTGAACCAATATTGGAGTTTATTGATGAATTTTCAATTTGTTTAGTTAAATTGATTTTTGAAAGGCAATTAGAAGGCTTGTGTGGTGAAAAAACAGCAGCAATGGATATTGAGAAGTTTTTGGCATCACCGACACCTGCAGATTTGAACTTGTGGGGGTAGAGGGGTCGATGAAAAAGACAGAGACCCAGAGAATTATAGCTGAACCCTCTGTAAAAGCGGGGAAGTTTGGTGAGGAGTAATTAAAAAAATTTTTCAGGAGTAAATCCCACGAGCAGCAGTTAGAACAGCTTGAGCTAGAAAAGTGTATATTTGAGCTTGAGAGAGAACATAAGAAACTTGAGCTACACGCACTGGAGTTAGGGTTCAATAAAAGTGTATTTGAAGTGAAATAAGAGGAGAAAAGAGAGAGGAAGAGGGAAGGGAGAGGCAGTTGAAGAGTGAACAAAAGCAGGTTGAGCTCGAGTTCAAAAATGTCGAGCTGAAGAAGCAGAAAAATGAAGGGAGTTGAAAAGAAAGAAAAAAGATCAATCTTCTGGCCATTATGTGAATAGAGGGGTGATCGATTCACACTGGAATGTAAGATGCTGAGGGCTGGCTTTCTGGCTGTTTATAAAATTATGAGGTGGTTATAGAGGCCAGAATTTATTTCTTACAGCAGCAGAATCTAGGGCTACAACACCCAGAATGAAAGGAGTTGTGTTGGTGGAGAGGTCCATCCCCTGCCCATGTGCCAGAGGTAGAAAAGATGTCCTTCTAAGAGGGTAAGGGAGTAATCTGTACCGTTCAGCAGGTTCTCAAGGGATTCAACTCGATGGGAAAATCTGGGCCAGCAGATATGTTGAGGGTGGAACAGTGTGTGAAGTGGTTCCCTGAGCAGAAAAAGATGGGTCTGTTCCAATGGTCAGTGGGGCGGTGATGTGGCAAAGGAACCAGCTACAAGCGAATGATCTCACCTCTGGTTACTGGGTAACACAATCTAACCAGTCTCCTCAAAGGACCAAAGGGACAGTGTGCATGGCCAGAATAACACAGCTAGAGGTCAAACCTAAATAATTAGGAGATATAATGACCACACCTTACCTCAACAAAGGGTTGGCAAGTATAGTCATAGCCGTACCATGGAACTCCCATCACCAGCTTCCTGGAGTCGATGCCCAGTCTGATGAAGGCAGAGAGACCTGGAAAAGACAAATGGAACATCAACCCACAAGTGGAACATCAACCCACCCTGAGACTGAAGATTTCGTTGTACCTACCAGACAAAACCTGGTGATAGGGAGCAGGTGGGTGTGCGATACAGCCATACCGCATGTCTTGTGGAATGTTATATGAACGCACAAATACAAAATCACAGGTTCGTGAAATGTTTAAATAGTCACAGCATTGTCCATCGGTGCAGTCCGGAGACCAGGGCAGGGTAACTGAGACCTGAAACCAATGAGTTACAAGAAGTTAATGTTAGCTCCGACCACATTGGAAGTTTTATATTACTCTCCCAACAAGTGCAGGGTTCACAGGAACAGGATAGATGTCGGGCTTCAGTTTTATTGAGTATCTAATGTAGAAAGAAAGACATGAATTGAAGTTACCTGTAGCTCTGATTTGATTGATTCCAGATTAAGGGTCTCCAAAGTGGACAATATCGACCCATGGGGGTTGATGGGACTATCTAACGGGTTGAAGAATGCTGGGGTCGAGAGGGGGTCGATAAATACCAGGGATCAATTGAATTTTTGGGGTCAAAAAAAATTTAGAGCCCCATGTCCCCGCTCCTGTGTGGAAGCCCAAGGTCCCCACTCCTGCCCAGGAGCCCAAGGTCCCCACTCCTGCCTGGGAGCTGGAGCCGACTTCCTTGATGCAGATGACATCATACCCGATGTTAAGAATGAAGTTGCCGACTCCGGCTGCAGCCGATGCCGAAGACTTGGTCCCAGCTGGCATCTTCCCAGACAGAAGCAAAGGTTTTGTTTTAAATGTTATTGTAATCACTTGCTGGTTGCAAAGCCTTAACTTTATTTTCAAGGATGCAATGAAAATCAACTTAATAATATTTATTTATTGTACATGACTGGGGGTCTATGAGGGATCAATGACTCCATGAAGAGGTCAATGGTCTAAAAGGTCTGGGGACCCCTGTTCCAGATGATTACACGATGAATCCAGTTTGATTTACCCCACTCATCCACCTCCTGAGGTCACGGTTTCCAGCCTTCACTCCCAAAAGCTTTACTCTCTGTGAACCCAGTTCCCATCCCTTCTCTTCATTCACAGCCTCCAGGTCCCGCAGTTGCCACGAAGCTTCCAATTCTCTGACCCAGTGACACTGGGGTTAAATTGCACCTTCACCATCCCAGATGGGATCTGATAACCCAGCATGGACCAGGGTTTGCACAGCTCTCATAACCACTGGCTTCACCACAGGGTGCTGGAGAGTGAGAGCTCAGGAGCGAGATGCCTCCATTCCACATGGAAACACACAGGTGTGCAGAATTTTTAACAGTGTAACCAATCTATGTTAATGTTAATCCTTAATATTAAAACTATATTTTATTTAGATATGGTTTAGTAAGTTACTTATGGGTGGCCAGGGAGACAAAGACAACACATTTGCATTTTAAACACACATGGTTCTTTGCAGCTGGTAGATGGCTTCAGCATCAACAAATGCATTTGGATTTTCAACCCTGTTGACCACAGAAGCCAGATTGAAATACAAAATGATGCTGATTGAAGTTGAAGAGGAGAGATAAATATTTTTATGATGGTTCTTGAGGTAAATGGGGCAATGGATTGTTTGCTTATGTGCACAAGAAGCCATTTTGTTAGTAGATTCCAGACAGCTTGGAACCAGGAGAGAACCATCAAACAAAGTTAATTACTTTGATTCAGTAAGTAAGTGGACAGAGAGGTGGTTTAGCACATCCGTGTGTAATGACCTTAAGAACTTCAAAGACAGAAATGACATCACCTACCATGTGACATGACAGATTTGCAAGAAATATATCATAAATTTCAGACATTTTTGGATCAGTTCAGAAGACCCTGTGACACATGCAGGAGGTGGAACCTTGCAAAAGGCAGAGTTAAATTACAGTAACCAGAATAGGAGCTGTTATGTGTTACTCCTTTTCTTTGGCTTGGCTTCGCGGACGAAGATTTATGGAGGGGGTAAAATGTCCACGTCAGCTGCAGGCTCGTTGGTGACTGACAAGTCCGATGCGGGACAGGCAGACACGGTTGCAGCGGTTGCAGGGGAAAATTGGTTGGTTGGGGTTGGGTGTTGGGTTTTTCCTCCTAATCAGAAAATAAATGGATTTCTAAAGGCAAGCCACTTTACAGCTGCTCTTTTGAAAATAAAAGTGGAGCCTCGTAGTGGAAGGAAATTTTGTGAATCTTAAGAAGAAAATTGAAGAAGAATAAAACTTGACCTCCTGGAAAAACAGGGCTTGTACTTTCCTGTTCACAGGAGATACAACATAAGTGGCTTTTAAATAATTAAAACCACTTCTCATTTGTTCCCAGAAAATGGTCACTTCCGTATAAAGGAAAATCTCAATGAAAGACAGTTCATCAAGGGTTGAAAGAGGCCTGAAGATATGATGTTTAAAAGCATTTTATAATTATTTCCAAACTGAAAGTTTAAGACCTTCAAGCAAGAGTAAAATGACGCTGAAGGTTTAAAATTGGTTTTTCAGAGTTTTGGACTTTAACACATGCACATGTACACACACACACACCCACACACACACACACACACGCGCGCACACACACACACACACACACACACACACACACCCCCCCACACACACACACACACACACACACCCCCACACACACACACACACACACACATACACACACACACATACATACACACATGCACACATGCACACATACACACACACACACGCATACGTGCACACACACACACCTACACACACACACATACACACACACACGCGCACACACACACACACACACACACACACACACACGCACGTGCACACACACACACGTGTACACATGTACATACACACAAAGACACACATATATTTGCACATAGTGGGATTTAAGATAGAGTTAAGTTAGACAAAAGTAAGAAATGTTCTTATTAGTTTAATAAAAATTATTATTTTGAATTTACCACTGTCTGGTGAATTTCTGCCATTCCTGTTCCTTTGTTAGTGTTAACAAAGTCTTTTTAGTCCCTGACAAAATTGAGGGGGTTGGTAGTTAGTGACAACAGTATTGTGAGAGATAATAGAATATAGGAAGTAAAGTTGTATGAATGAAATAAGGAATACTGGACTGGACTAGAGGAAGTTAAGTAAGTGCTGAGTAGGGATGAATTCCGATAAGAGTGTGAGGAAGGGTTACGCAAGTATAATAGAATAAGGGTCTTATAGTGATAGAAAGAATTAGCAAGTTCTGCATATTTAGTAAGTCCTGGGGGTTGAGATGTGTGAATAAGGACAAAGGCAGTTCATGAATGAGGACAATGACATGATGGGACCCAGACAGGATACCCCATAGTCTTTCAAGTTTACAGAAACTTGGACGTAGGCAAACAAATGCCAAACCAATCCAGGAGGCAGAAGAATGTTAAGGAGGGAAGGGTACCTCTACACTGAAATGAACTGTATAAAAGTTGGGTGAGCCCCAGTATGTGTGTGTATTCCCATGGTAAGGGGAAGCACCCAACTTTGCACTGTTGTACAATAAATGTTCTTTGTTCTCAATTTTTGTCTCGAGTGAAATCTGTGAAGGTACTTGTTTCTCACAAATGGGGGCTCGTCCGGGATCCCACTCACTCCACTGACAGAGTGCCCGACGACGAGGGTAGGTGCACCCCGGCTGATTCAGCTGGACTCCCAGACTACGGGTGACTGGTCAGTGGACGAAGCGAGTGATATCCGAGAAGAGACCTTGAGAACAAACGACAGGAGAATGTTAAGGAAGCGCGCTAGGAATTGCTCTGGATCCCGGTAAGAGGAATTTTATGTACCTGCTAGTATGGGAGGAGTAAGTAGCAAGGGAAACAGTCCTGGAGAAGGACGGGAAGATCAGATACCTAAACATAGTCCATTAGGATTAATGTTATCTGATTGGGGTGCGGGGAAAACCCGTGGAAAAGATAAACAGACCATGGTCAGGTATTGCTATCAGGAATGGGTTAAGAATCCGATAAAAGGGAGTTCGGTATATTGGCCAAAGTTCAGATCTGACGAGGACTGGATGTATAACCATATAACCACTTACAGCACAGAACAGGCCAGTTCGGCCCTACTAGTCCATGCCGTAGCAAATCCCCACCCTCCTAGTCTCACTGACCAGCACCCGGTCCATACCCCTCCAGTCCTCTCCTATCCATGTAACGATCCAGTCTTTCCTTAAATGTAACCAATGATCCCGCCTCGACCACGTCTGCCGGAAGCTCATTCCACATCCCCACCACCCTCTGCGTAAAGAAATTTCCCCTCATGTTCACCTTATAATTTTCCTTCAATCTTAAACCATGCCCTCTTGTTTGAATCTCCCCCACTCTTAATTGAAAAAGTCTATCCACCTTTACTCTGTTTGTCCCTTTTAAAATCTTAAACACCTCTATCAAGTCCCCTCTCAATCTTCTACGCTCCAGAGAAAAAAGCCCCAGTCTGCACAACCTTTCCCTGTAACTCAGACCCTGAAATCCTGTCAACATTCTCGTGAACCTTCTCTGCACTCTCTCTATTTTGTTTATATCTTTCCTATAATTTGGTGACCAAAACTGTACACAGTACTCCAAATTTGGCCTCACCAATGCCTTGTACAATTTCATCATAACCTCCCTACTCTTGAATTCAATACTCCGATTTATGAAGGCCAACATTCCAAATGCCTTCTTCACCACACCATCTACCTGAGTATCAGCCTTGAGGGTACTATTTACCATAACTCCTAAATCCCTTTGTTGCTCTGCACTCCTCAATTGTCTACCATTCAATGTATATTACCTATTTAAATTTGCCTTTCCAAAATGTAGCACCTCACATTTATCTATTAAATTCCATCAGTCATTTCTCAGCCCACACCTCCAGCCTTCCTAAATCACCTTTTAATCTACGGTAATCTACCTCACTGTCCACAACACCACCAATCTTTGTGTCATCCGCAAACTTGCTTATCCAATTCTCTACCCCTACATCCAGATCGTTAATATATATAACAAATAATAGTGGACCCAGGACTGAACCCTGAGGAACTCCACTAGTCACCAGCCTCCAAATGGACAAACAATTTTCTACCACTACTCTCTGACACCTCCCATACAACCACTGCTGAATCCATTTCACTACCTCTTTATTTATACCTAATGCCTCCACCTTTTTTCCTAACCTCCTGTGGGGAACTTTGTCAAAAGCTTTACTAAAGTCCAAATAGACAACATCCACAGCTTTCCCTTCATCAACCTTTTTTGTAACCACCTCGAAGAACTCAATCAGGTTTGTCAAGCATGATCTACCCCTGACAAAACCATGCTGATTACTCCCTATCAATCCCTGTACCTCCAAAAATTTGTAAATAGCATCCCTCAGAACACTTTCCATCAACTTGCCCACCACAGATGTCAGACTTACAGGCCTATAATTCCCAGGTTCACATTTGGACCCTTTCTTAAACAGAGGAACCACATGCGCCACCCTCCATTCCTTTGGCACTACCCCCATGGCCAGTGACATCCAAAATATCTCTTTTATTGGCCCCACTAACTGTCCACTAGCCTCCCTGAGTGTCCTAGGGAATATTTTGTCCGGTCCGGGAGATTTATCCACCTTTATCTTTTTTAACACAGCCATCACTACCTCCTCGGTTATCCTTATATGCTTCATGACCTCCCCACTATTTTTCTTTACTTCAACTGGTTCAACATTTTCTTCCCTAGTGAATACCGAGGCAAAGAAATCATTCAAAATTTCCCCCATTTCCTCAGACTTCTCACTCAGCCTACCCTCGCTATCTACAAGGGGTCCAATTTTATCTCTCACTAATCTTTTACTTTTAATGTACTTATAGAAACCTTTTGAATTTATTTTTACTCTGTCAGCCAAAGCCTCTTCATGCCTTTTTTTGGCCTTTCTAATTTCTTTCTTAAGATTCCTTCTACACTCCTTGTAGTCCTCCTTCAACTTCTCAGCTCCCTGCTCTTTATACCTTTTGTACACCTCCCTTTTTCTCCTAACCAAATTTCCAATATTCCTCGAAAACCAAGCCTCCCTATGACTTCCAGCCTTTCCTTTGATCCAGACTGGGACATAACTACTCTGTACCCTCTAAATTTCTTTTTTGAATATCCTCTATTTTTCATTAACATCCTTACCTGAAAATATCCTGTCCCACTCAATACTCCCCAAATCCCTTCTTATTCCTTCGAAATTTGCTCTTTTCCAATCCAGAACCTCAACTTTAGGCCCCTCCTTGCTCTTCCCTAAAACTACCCTAAAACTAACAGAGTTATGATCACTAGACCCAATCGGTTCTCCAACATTAATGTCCGCTACCTGACCTAGCTCGTTCCCTAACAGGAGATCCAGTATTACACCATCCCGAGTCGGTTCTTCTACTAACTGATTTAGAAAACAATCCTGAACACATTTAACGAACTCCAGCCCATCCAGCCCCCTAACCGTATGGGTATCCCAATCAATGTGTGGGAAGTTAAAATCTCCCATGATCACTACCTTATGTTTTTCACACATATACGTTAGCTCTCTACAAATTTGTTCCTCTAATTTTCTTGGCCCATTTGGTGGTCTGTGTCAGGCATTGAACATCTGGCTCTACCAAAATCAAGGAGGTAATACCGAGAGCAGAGAATATGCAGCCTGTTGGCTCAGTGGATCGTTTGATCAAATGATTTTGAGCGAAAAGGAATGTAAGAACAAGAAGGACGAGGAACCTTTTGTTCCTGAAATACAAGGATGGGATGTGTTACATTCCCTTTCTCCACCTTATGTTCCCTCTGTGCCGGCTCCTATCTCCCCCCTCTCACCTACGCTTTACCCTTCTTTACCTTCCCCTCCTCCTCCACAGTTAGAGAAAGAAGAAGAAAGTAGGGGTGGTATGATGACCCATTCACAGAGTACAAGATTACCGCCTCAATTGACATGAGAGGGAGGAGACTTTGATTATTCAGAACAGTGTGAGACCCTTCGATTTGTCTCCCGGAGGGCAGGAAGCTAAACATCATAGAGGAGGGGATAAGCCAGAAATTAACTGGATGAGACCTTTACGAGAGGTTCCCTTGGGAGGGGATGTGGGGGGTCTCGGGTTCGTAAACGTGCCTCTGACCAGTACAGAGGTGCGCAATTTTAAGAAGGAAATTACCTCTCTGATAGAAGACCCTCAGGGATGCGCAGAACAATTACATCAATTTTTGGGACCTAATATATATACCTGGGATGAATTAATGTCTATCTTTAAGACTCTGTTTACTTTGGATGAGCATGGAATGATTCGCCAGGCAGGGATTAGAGTCTGGGATAGGGAACACCAAGGGGGACCAGAGGCAATACCTGGAGAAGCTAAATTTCCCCTGGTAAACCCAAATTGGGATAAGACTACTAATGGATGAGTACAGGGTTAATATAATAAAAGGAATGAAGGAGTCTGTTCCAAAAGGACAGAACTTTAAGAAGGCATTTGAGGTTCCCCAAGGTCCCGAGGAGACCCCCTCTGCATTTCTGAATAGATTGCGTGCGGCCATACAGCAATATGGGGGGTTGGATATAGGATCCCCAGCAGGTGAACAGTTGGTATTGACGGGCTTTGTTACTAATTCAGCCCCGGATATCAGGAAGAAATTACAAAAGACAGAGAATTGGCTTGAACAGGGAATAACACAGCTTTTACAGATCACACTAAGGGCATACGTCCAGAGGTCTGAAGATCCACAGAAAGGAAAGGCTAAGATTTGGATGCAGGCAGTCAAGGAAGTTGTGGAGGGACAGCAGGGAAATGTTAGGAGCTGTGTGCCAGCTCTTGGATGTTGGGAGGAGTGCCGGGGGGGGAAGTAGAGACCAGAGCAGAGGTAGGGGTAGAGGAGAATTCTGGGGACGACGACCATCCCCGGGACCCCGTGGAGACCTGGTAGAAATTGGGAAACAGGAGCATTAGTTTGCTATTATTGTAAAAAGGAGGGACACTTTAAGAGGGAATGCCCAATGCGAGCCAGGGAGACGCGATCTTATGCATTGATGGAGGCAGATTATGAATAGGGGGGGTCACAGTTCTCAGTCAATACACACCGTGGGGCTGCACGGAGAACCATTGGTAAATTTAAGCGTAGGACCCCACGGTGACGAGATGACTTTTCTAGTAGATTCTGGGGCAGCCCGGTCTAGTATTTTACAACGGCCCGAGGGTGTTAAAACAGAAGGGACAGTGATGATTTCGGGAGTGGGAGGAAGAGATTTTACGGTCCCTATACTAAAGAATGTAAGGATACATTTGGGAGAAAAGATAATAACAGAGGATATTTTACTAGTTCCCCAAGCTGGAGTTTGCCTGTTGGGACGAGATTTACAAGACCAATTGGCTATCGGTACCAGACCACAGGGATCAGGTATCAGGGTTCAATTTTATGTCCTAACAGAGGAGGATCAGGAACTAATAAATCCTAGAGTATGGGCAAAAAGAGGCAATAGAGGAGGGTTAGATGTTCCTCCCCTGCAAGTTACTTTAAAAGACCTGGACCAAGTAATTAGACGAAAACAGTATCCAATTCCTATGGCTGGCCGAAAGGGGCTGCAGCCAGTAATTGACCAATTGGTGAAAGATGGTATACTCGAACCTTGTATGTCACGTTTTAATACCCCAATTTTACCTGTCCAAAAACCAGACGGTACCTATCGATTAGTGCAGGATTTGAGGGAGTTAAACAAAATCATTCTCACCCGTTATCCGGTTGTACCTAACCCCTATACGTTAATGGGTAAAAATGATCCGCATAGTAAGTGGTTTAGTGTAATTGACCTCAAAGATGCCTTCTGGACCTGTCCGTTGGCAATAGACAGTAGGGACATGTTTGCATTTGAGTGGGAGAATCCTTTTACAGGACGGAAAAATCAATACTGGTGGACAGTCCTTCCCCAGGGTTTTACAGAATCCCCAAATTTGTTTGGCCAAGTTTTAGAACAGGTACTAGATGAAGCCCCTCGGAGAGAGAATTGTCAATTAATACAATATGTTGATGATTTATTAATCACGGGAAAAACATATGATGTGATTAAACAATACACTGTTGAATTTCTGAATTTTCTAGGGAATAAGGGTCTTAGAGTGAGCGAATCAAAGCTACAATTTGTTCAATCTGAAGTTAAATACTTAGGTCATCTGGTTAGTCAAGGAATTAGGAAGATAAGTCCAGAGAGAACACACGGTATTCTGCAGATCCCACCTCCAAAGAGTGCTCGAGAACTTAGAAAATTCCTTGGTTTAGTGGGATACTGTTAAATTTGGATTGAGAATTATTCTAGCCTGGTCAAATTTCTTTATGATAAACTTGCGACTCTAGCGGGGTGAAACTGTTGTCTGGACGGAGGAGGAGATTAAAGATTTTACCTTGGTGAAACAGCGTCTTATTAGTGCCCAAGTTTTGGCTTTACCCAACCTAAATAAGCCATTTGACCTATATACCAATGCAAAAGATGGTGTGGCCATGGGAGTATTAACGCAAGAAAGGGCAGGCTTTAGACAACCAGTTGACTTTCTGTCAAAAATTTTAGATCCTGTTTGTCGTGGTTGGCCAGAATGTGTGCAAGAAATTGCAGCCACTGCTATTTTAGTTGAAGAAGGATGAAAGATTACGTTTGGTGCCCCGATGTTAGTTCATACCCCTCACAGTCTGCCCCATTCTCTTACAACGTGCCGGAAAGTGGCTTACTGATTCTAGAATTTTAAAGTATGAAGCGATCCTAATGGATAGGGATGATTTGACACTGATTATAAACAAAGAACAGAATCCAGCCCCCTTCTTGGTTTTTCCAGATTCTGATACTGTCCCCACTGATTTAGAGCATGTATGTTTAGAAGTGATAGATTTACAGACAAAAATTAGAGATGATTTAAGTGATGAACCTTTACGGGAGGGTGAAAAATTGATGGATCTTCCCGCTGCATTGACGGCATTCGTTATAGCGGGTATAGTGTAGTGGATGGAAATGAAGGAGTTGTGATTGAAGCCGGTCATCTTCCCGGTCATTGGTCGGCACAATCCTGTGAATTATATGCCCTCTGCAGAGCTCTCCAGGGTTTAGAGGGAAAGGTGGGCACAATCTATACCGACTCAAAGTATGCTTTTGGTGTAGTGCACACCTTTGGAAAGATTTGGAAAGAGCGGGGAATGATAACTGGGAAAGGACAAAAGTTGATCCATGAAAACTTAATTGTTCAATCCTTAGATGCTCCTATGTTACCAGAGGAGATAGTTGTAGTTCATGTACGGGGCCATCAAATTATTGACAGTCCTGAAGCACAGGGGAACACACAGGCAGATGAAGCTGCCAAACAGCCTGTACTCACAGAAAAAATAGACATGCAGCTGTTACTCCCCACCCCACATGAGGTTTATTGGAATATAGGGGTTAATTAATCATAGAAAATATGTAGAATATATGCTTATGTACTATTCAGTTTGTATACATGAATCCAGTACTATGTAACAATTTAATATTTACCTCATGGTGAAGGGAAAGAGTAATGTAAGTAAGGGGCAGCCACAGTATGTGCAAAGTTGGCTGATTACAGTAGGTTTAGAATTGCCTGCTCCCAAATTACAAAAGAGAGGATATGTATTAAACAATTTAGTAGGAAGTTAAGGCAAAAGGAGGAGTTGATGAGCACAGGAGACGATGGCCAGACAAGAACAAAGAGAATCCTGACAGAGACTGTCAGAAACAAAGAGAATGGAAACTAACTCAGTAAGAAGGCTAAGACAGAAGGAGGTGTTGAGTAGAACAGATGGCCAGATGAGAACAAAGAAATAATTAGAAATATCTGGGGTATGAATTGATTTCTGATTAAAACAACAGGATATTCTGGCCTTGAGGATTAAGATGGGAGCTCTACACCCCAGATAACTGCAGAGCAGGAAGTTACTTGTGATAAATCTTATGCAAGAAATCTAGCAAAGAAAGCCAACTTTTGTTCTGTATGATAATGAAATCTAGCAAAGAAAGCCAACTTTTGTTCTGTATGATAAGGTTGAGCTATATAAACTGTAGAGACTGGACAGTAGAGGTCAGTCTTGGGGAATAGCTCACTGAGCAGTGACCTATGAACTAACAACTGAACCTGAGCTCTGTTAAGCTTTATTCTTGTGCTGTGTAATAAACTGATTGTTGAACCGAATACCTTCTCCTATCACTTCATTCAACAAGCACGCTGGACTCAGACGACACATAGACTAAATTGAGGGTAGGGTAAAGCCAGAGTCCGACAATTTGGTGACCCCGACGTGATGAAGATGGAGAAGTGACGGAAGAGAAAGAGACGAAACAATGGTCGATTGTGGTGTGGTGATAACAACAAGTGGCCACTAAACAAAAGGAGGTAAGCAGACGCCTGTTTAAACGAAGTTCTGCTATTGGCAACGATAAAATTGAGTGTTGTCACCACTCTGCAAAAGTCCTAGTAGAAGCCAAGGAATAAAGCTTAAAAATCCGGGGGTTAGAGTCCCCTGGAGATATCGGGGGGTAGAGTCCCCTGGAGAAGAATCCGGTGGTTAGAGTCCCCTGGAGATACCGGGGGGTAGAGTCCCCTGGGGAAAACGGGGGTTAGAGTCCCCTGGAAATCCGGGGGTTAGAGTCCCCTGGAAAAACAGGGGTTAGAGTCCCTCTAGAGAAATAGGGGTTAGAGTCCCATAGTAGAGACATAGATATAAAAGTTAGAGTTCTTGGCCAAATAGATTTAGATTTACGTTTTTTAGTAGTGTGCTAACTTTTCCTTGTTCAATATTGTATAATAGTTACTTGTTTTAGTATTGTGATGTTTTCCTTTTGTGTTTGTAGGAAAGTGTGAAGGTTCAAGGTAAATTGACGGGGGGCGAAATTCTATCAGGTGAGAGACTGATTGAATTATGAGGTCTGAAGGGAAAAAGATAGGAATGTAAGATAGAAGGAGAGGAATGTCAGGAGTATGGGGGATGTGTATGGATTCCTCCATCTGTGAACCAGCAGTGGGAAAAAACAAGGAGTCAATTAATGGGAGGACTACCGAAGGGTGAGGAAGTAAAGGCTATGAAATGGTACGATCAGATATGGAAAGAGTTGCAAAGTCAAGGGAAGGTGCCGCTAGGATTGGAAAAAATCAGGCTTGTATGGTATCTAGGAGAAGCCGAAAGGGAGGTGACAAAGGAGGTACAGGGATATCCCCTGTGCATCGTACAGCGATACTACATCATCCAAAACCTAAGATAGTTAAGGAAATGCTTTCGTTTTTGGGTTTGACAGGTTATAGTAGGCAGTTTATCCCTTCGTATGGTGAGTTGACACATCCACTGCGAACTTTGGTGAATGAGCAGGGGATGAGGAATCTGGATGATTTGACACTGAGACCAAAAGGGGGACTGTTGGAATATAGGGGTTAATTAATCATAGAAAATATGTAGAATATATGCTTATGTACTATTCAGTTTGTATACATGAATCCAGTACTATATAACAATTTAATATTTACCTCATGGTGAAGGGAAAGAGTAATGTAAGTAAGGGGCAGCCACAGTATGTAGCAAAGTTGGCTGATTACAGTAGGTTTAGAATTGCCTGCTCCCAAATTACAAAAGAGAGGATATGTATGAAAGAATTTTAGTAGGAATGTTAAAGCAAAAGGAGGTGTTGATGAGCACAGGAGACGATGGCCAGACAAGAGAATCCTGACAGAGACTGTCAGAAACAAAGAGAATGGAAACTAACTCAAGTAAGAAGGCTAAGACAGAAGGAGGTGTTGAGTAGAACAGAAGAATAAGGCCAGATGAGAACAAAGAAATAATTAGAAATATCTGGGGTATGAATTGATTTCTGATCAAAACAACAGGATATTCTGGCCTTGAGGATTAAGATGGGAGCTCTGCACCCAATATATCTGCAGAGCAGGAAATTACTTGTGATAAATCTTATGCAAGAAATCTAGCAAAGAAAGCCAGCTTTTGTTCTGTATGATAAGGTTGAGCTATATAAACTGTAGAAACTGGACAGTAGAGGTCAGTCTTGGGGAATAGCTCACTGAGCAGGTGACCTATGAACTGAACCTGAGCTCTGTTAAGCTTTATTCTTGTGCTGTGTAATAAACTGATTGTTGAACCGAATACCTTCTCCTATCACTTCATTCAACGAGCACGCTGGACTCAGACGACACATAAACTAAATTGAGGGTAAGGTAAAGCCAGAGTACGACAAGCTGCTCCAGAGTACCACAGCTGTTTGGCATTTAAACCGTTTAATCAGACTCCAGGCAGTTTTGGAGGTTATCACCAAACAGACGGCGACGGCCTTGGATTTATTGGCTGAAGAACAATGACAGATATGAGCTACAGCTTAACAAAACCGCCTGGCTCTCGATTACTTGTTGGCTGCTGAGAGCGGCGTTTGTGGAAGATCGATTGATGACAACAGTCACAATGGTCAGGTGGTTGAACTTTTTACTGGATACACACAGCCCTTATAGCAGTTAGACAATAGACAATAGACAATAGGAGCTGGAGTAGGCCCTTCAGCCCGTCGAGCCAGCACTGCCATTTTACAGATCATGGCTGATCACTACCATCAGTACCCCTTTCCAGTCTTATCCCGATAACCCTTAACTCCTTTGCCCACTAGAGTCTTATCTAACTCTCTTTTGAACATAATCAGCGAATCTGCCTCTACCACCCTCTGTGGCAGAGCATTCCACAGATTCACACTTCTCTGGGTAAAAAAAATGTTTTCTCATCTCCGTTCTAAAGGGCCTACCCTGTATTCTTAAACCATGCCCTCTAGCCCTCGTATCCCCCATCATTGGGAACAAGTAATCCGACTTCACCCTGTCTATCACCTTGATAATTTTGTATACCTCAATCATGTCCCCCCTCATCCTTCTAAACTCCATCGGATACAAGTCCAGTTTTTCTAGCCTTTCAACATATGTCAACCCCGCCATCCCTGGAACTAACCTTGTAAATCTGTGCTGCACACCCTCTATAGCTAGTATGTCCTTCTTCAAAATTGGAGACCAGAACTGGACGCAATACTCCAGGTGGGGTCTCACCAGGGCCCTGTACAACTGCAGAAGGACGTCTCTGTTCCTATACTCCAATCCCCTCTTTATGAAAGCCAACATGCTATTAGCCTTCTTCACAGCTTTCTGAACCTGCATGCTAGTCTTCAATGACCGGTGAACAAGTACTCCCAGATCCATTTGCTCCTCCCCACTCCCTAGCTTGTCTCCATTTAAATAATACTCAGCTTTCCTATTATTGCCCCCAAAATGGATAACCACACATTTGCTCACATTGAACGTCATCTTCCATTCAACAGCCCACTTCCCCAACCTGTCCAAGTCCCTCTGCATTTTCCTGACATCCTCCTCACACCCCACACCGCCACCCAGTTTCGTGTCATCTGCAAATTTGCTCAAATTATTAATAATCCCCTCATCCAAATAATTTACATAAATTACAAACAACTGAGGACCCAATACCGATCCCTGCGGCACTCCACTCGTCACATCCTGCCATCATGAAAAAGACCCGCTTACCCCAACCCTTTGTTTCCTATTTCTTAACCAATTTCCAATCCATGTCAGCACCTTACCTCCAATACCATGCTCCCTGATCTTGCCCACTAGTCTCCCGTGTGGTACCTTATCAAAGGCCTTCTGGAAGTCCAAATACACCACATCCACAGGCTCTCACAAGTCCACCCTCTTTGTCACATCCTTGAAAAATTCCAGAAGGTTAGCCAAGCATGACTTACCCTTAAGGAATCCATGTTGACTTGCCCTTATACTATTATTTCTGCCTAAGTGTTCTGCTATTACTCCTTTTATGATAGATTCCAATATCTTCCCCACCACTGACGTCAGGCTGACCGGTCTATAATTTCCCGTTTTCTCCCTCCCTCCCTTCTTAAAAATCGGCACCACATCAGCCACTCTCCAATCCTCAGGGACCTCCCCCGAATCTATGGAACTTTGGAAAAAGTCGACCAGTGCTTCCACAATTTCCATAGCAACTTCTTTAAGCACCCTGGGATGCAGCCCATCAGGCCCTGGGGATTTATCAGCCCTCAGTCCCAACAATTTACTCACAACCTCCTGTTTCTGGATCCGGATATCCATTAGATCCCCTACTTCCCCAGGAAAGTTCCCCAAGTCTCTTGACACCGCATGACCGTTACCCCCTAACTGACCATAACCTATATCCTCCTTGGTGAAGACAGTTGCAAAGTATTTGTTAAATTCCTCAGCCATCTCCTTGTTTCCGGTAATAATTTCACCTTTTTCCATTCTTAATGGACCAATTTTGGACCGAACCAATTTCTTCCTCTTCACATATTTAAAAAAGCTTTTGCTATCCTCCATTATATTATTTGCTAATTTCCTCTCGTACTTCATTTTCCCCTCTCATGACTTTCTTAGTTACGCTCTGATGCTCTTTGAAGGTTTCCCAATCCTCTAACTTCCCACTCCGCTTCGCTATCCTATACTTACTCCCTTTGGATTTGATATTGCACTTGATTTTATTAGTTAGCCACGGCTGCCACTTGCATCTCCTAGAGCCTTTCCTCCACTTTGGAATAAATTTGTCCTGAATCCTGTGAAAAATGTCCAAAAATACCTGCCATTTTTCCCCAGTTGTCCTCCCAGCTAGTGTATCTTTCCATTTTATTTTGACTAGCTCCTCCCTCATAGCTGCATAATCCCCTTTATTTAACTGCAGTACAGATGCTTCCGACTGCCTTTCTTTTTCCCTTTCTAATTGCAGATCAAAAGCAACCATACCATGGTCACTATTCCCTAATGGCTCCCCTACGTCGAGGTCACTTATTAACTCTGTGTCACTGCACAGCACCAAGTCCAGAATCGACTTCCCCCTGGTAGGTTCCTCCACTAGCTGCTCCAAGAAAGTATCTCGTAGACATTCAATAAACTCACTCTCTTGTGTTCCTGCCCCCGTCTGATTATCCCAGTCCACCTTCATGTTAAAGTCCCCCATAACTACTGTATTGCTACCACTTTGACATGCCACTCTTAATTCCTGATTTATACTTCTACTGATATCTAAGCTACTTTTCGGAGGCCTGTAAATTACCCCCATTATGGTCCTCATGCCTTTACAATTTCTTAATTCTATCCAAACAGACTCTACCCCACCTGTTTCAATGTCTTTCCTTTCAAACACCTGAATTTCATTTCTTACCAACAGAGCTACCCCACCTCCTCTTCCTAACTTTCTGTCTTTTCTATAGGACGTGTACCCTGGAACATTTATTTCCCAATCCTGCCCTTCTCGCAGCCATTGTTGGAATCTAGGGGTTAAAACAGTATGAAATAAATGATTAATTAATAAGTGTATATTTACTGCATGGTTCAGGGAAAAAGGAATGTGATTAAGTGGCAATCACAGCATGGAGCAAAGTTGGCTGAGCAAAATTGTCTCTCCAAAATACAGGGAGAGGAAATGCATAAAACAATTTAGGGCTCAAACTAAATGAGGTGGTGAGTAGCACAGGAGACACAGGCCAGATCAGAACAAAGAATGGCCTGTAAGAAACAAAGGGAATGGAAAACAAGTCTAGGAGGAAGATTAAGGCAGGAGGAGGTGTTAAAGAGAACAGCAGAAATTGGCCAGACAAGAACAGAATGGTGATTAGAAATATCTGGGGATGAATTAATTTCTGATCAACACAACAGGATAGTCTGGCCTGGAGGATTAAGATGGGAGTGCTACACCCCAGATATCTGCAAAACAGGAGATGACTTGTGATAACCCTTATGCAAAAAGATCTAGCAAAGGAAGACAACTTTTCTTCTGTATGATAAGGTTGACCTATATAAACTGAGCCAACTGGACAATAGGGGTCAGTCTTGGGGAATAGCTCACTGTGCAGGTGACCTATGAACTAACGACTGACCCAGAGCTCTGTTAAGTTTTATTCTTGTGCTGTGTAATAAACTGACTGTTGAACCGAATACCTTCTCCTATCACTTCATTCAAAGAACACGCTGGACTCAGACCACACATAGACTAAATTAAGAGTAAGGTAAAGCCAGAGTCCGACAATTTGGTGACCCCGACGTGATGAAGATGGAGAAGTGACGGAAGAAAAAGATACGAAACACCGGTCGATTGTGGTGTGGTGATAACAACAAGTGACCATCCTACAAAGGGAGGTAAGCAGACGCCTGTTTTAACGAAGTTCTGCTATTGGCAAAGATAAATTGTGTGTTGTCACTACTCTGCAAAAGCCCTCGTTAAAGCCAAAGAATAAAACAAAAGGGGGTTAGAGTCCCCCTAGTAGAACGGGGTTGGAGTCCCCTGTAGTAGAAGGGGGTTGGAGTCCTCCTAGTAGAACGGGGTTGGAGTCCCCTGTAGTAGAAGGGGGTTGGAGTCCTCCTAGTAGAACGGGGTTGGAGTCCCCTGTAGTAAAAAGGGGGTTGGAGTCCTCCTAGTAGAAAGGGGGTTGGAGTCCTCCTAGTAGAACGGGGTTGGAGTCCCCTCGTAGCGATCTCGAGAGATAGCTTTAGACACTTGGCCAATTAGAATAAGGTGTATGGTGATGGTTATTTGCTTCTATAGTGTGTAATAAGTATTTGATTAAGGATCGTGTGCCATAGTAGTGTATAAGTATCTGTATAAGGTGCATTGTGATGGTTATTTGTTTTTATAGTGTGTAATAAGTATTTGATTAAGGATCGTATACCATAGTAGTGTATAATCAGTATCTGTATAAGGTGTATTGTTTTATAGTTATTTGCTTCTATAGTGGTTAAGTATCTGTTTAGGAATCGTCTAGTGTATCATAATATTTTATAATAAGGATTTGTTTAAGGATCGTGTGTAGTATGCTGCTGGTGTTTATAATAACGTGGGAAGGGACGAAGTAGATTGCAGGGTGTCAAAATCACGAAGTCTAAAGGGTTAAAGATCAGAACGGAGATGGAAGGAGTAAATAGGGATGTAGGGCAAGAGCTCGGGGGAGACAGAGGGGTTCCCCCATCTGTAAACCGACAGTGGGAGAAAACAAGGAATCAATTACTGGGAGGATTACCGAAGGGAGAGGAGGTACAGGCTATGGCACGGTACGAACAGATATGGAGAGAGCTGCAGAATCAGGGGAAGGTTCCACGAGGGTTTGAAAAAATCCGGCTGGTACTGTACTTAGGAGAAGCAGAGAGGGAAGCAGCCAAGGAGGTACAGGAACATGAGGCAAAAGGACAAGGATCTATATGGAATAGAAGAAGGTTTAAACAACAGAGAGAAGTGAAGGAACAGAGAAGGGCAGATTTACACATTATGACATTGGCTTGCATGGCTGTGGAAGCGAACCTTCAACATGATATTAAAAAGGGATCCCATATCACTAAGGAGAATACAGGGGAGGTTAAGCCGTCAGCCCTGCTATATCCAAAGTTACCAGAGACATTGCCACCACCTTATCCTATTCCCCAGATGCCAGTGATGCAGATAAATGAGGGAATAGTGAATGTCACTGAATTAGCAGGTCACGAACTCCAGGAGGCGAAGGAGAGACTTAAGAGAGTTATGCAGGAAAGGGTGGAGGAAATGAAGGAGTTAACAAAGGAAATACAGAATGTATGTAAAGTAAGGGAAACTAGTATGCCACTGGAAAAAACAAATGAGAGAGAGTAAGAAAAGACACTTGAGAATGCCTTGTCGGTAGGAATGTCAGAGGATCACACCACCCCCACTCCTCACAATAGACAAAAGGAGTCAGAGGATGAGGAGATCTTGACCTTTTTGAGTCAGTGTAAGGAGAGTTGGATGGATAAAGCAGGAGTACACCCAGCCACAGATCCCTTGCAGACTACACTCTTTAGGGCTGCAGTAACGAGTGGACTGCCAGCTGTAGTTAGGGAGGCATTAGATAATAACCCTGATATTCCTGGCTGCTCGAGTGAGCAATGGGAAAAACATTTGACCCATCACATGAAACGTTACAGGGCTAAGCAAAAGGAGGACAAACATACTATGGAGTCGGCACAAGTGCAACTCCTTACGCTTCAATTGGAAGAGGCTAGAAAAAAGGCAAACGAGGCAAAAAAGATTTCCTCAAAGGGTGCGAACCAGATGATTCAGCAGCCAACGCAGCCACCACAAGGGAATAATATGAGTTGGCACCCGGCCCCATATTGGGCACCGGGTCCCACCTTTGTGGCCAGAATGGGAGGTCCAATGGGGGGATTCCGAGTAAGAGGGAGAGGTCGGGGTGCTCCACGAATGCAACCAGCTGTATGTTTTGTATGTGGTCAGCCAGGACACTGGAAGAGAGACTGCCCCCTAGCTTGGGATCCTCGGGACACTGGGGGAAGGGGATATGGACCACCACAAAATGAGCATTGGGTCCAGCCCCAGAGATCGTCAGTGCCACCCCCAGTACATCAGGCACCCTATGCGGCTCTAGCTCCGAAGAGACAATTCCCTTGGCTGACAGAGGAGGAGCAATATTGCCCACAGTGATGGAGCCCGAGCACCCATGAGCAGGCTAGGTTGGCAGACCCTTTCCTGCAGATTAAAGTAATGGACATGGAAGTATCCTTTTTAGTGGATACGGGAGCCAGATTTTCAACACTCACTGGCACTGAATTTCAAGATAAAACATCATACTCTAGCGTCCAGCTGATAGGGTTCTCGGGTACACCAGAAAATCTGCCGTTTTCTACACCACGAGTCACTTCTGTGGCGGGACAGACTTTTACACATCAATACATTTTGTCAGCCAGGTGCCCTACCAATCTTTTGGGCAGAGACCTGTTGGTCAGGTGCGGACCATCACAATGGACCCAGCGGAATAGAAGTCACCTTTCCAAATGGATATTCTATGAACTGTTCATTAACTACACTTCATTCCGGTTCTCAGATGTTGTTGGCGGCAGCTGGAGGATCCGCGTCTGAGGGACAATGGGCTGACATTTACTGGGTGCTGTTGGAACCAGAGGACCCACAGAAGGGAGGGCTGCTAAAGCTTTATAATCAATGGAAGCCGTGGATCCAGACGTTACACCCGTATACCCCTCCCTCGGACCCTCCCCATATGACCCTCTTTTACGATAGGGATGGGGATGAAATGTATCAGCATGCCTTTTATGAAGAGGTAGAGGGCATGCTATGGGAAATTAATTCGGACTACATAGTGGTAGGAAAGGAGGGAGTGGCCGCTGCGCTGGCACTGACATCTGAACAGCTGGAATGGTATGAGATGGCAGGTGAGGCCATTCCTCATGTCACCCTTGCAATTGGCACTACTCATCAGGCAAAAGATTTGGGACCGATGTGTCGGAACTTGAAGTCCCTAAGGGACTGGTCTGACACCCAAATACCAACAGTGCAGTTCTCCTCATCTGGTCAGGCATACAGAATTTTGTCTCCGACATATGATCAAGTCCTCCTTGAGCATAGACAGATTGAACGCTTTCATGGTAGAGAGAAGATGGATAACCCCGACTCGGCCCCTATGCTAGATTCTCTCCCTGAGAACCTGTGGTCAGTGGGACCAGCAGATGTGGGTTTTTGTCAGCAGGTTGATCCCATAACCTTCGAACTGTCAGATTTCACCCCTATTTGGCAGATGCAGTATCCCCACAAACCTGAAGCTGAGGAAGGTTTGGCAGATACCATTGATGGCCTTATGTATTCAGGGGTGTTGGAACATTCGTGTTCTAGTTGGAATACACCCATCTTACCTGTTCCTAAACAAGACACGGGCAAATATCGGATGGCCCATGACTTAAGGCGCATCAATGGTATTGTGAGAACACCCACAGTTCCAGTACCAAACCCATATACTGCCATGACTGCTTTAACCCCCAACCACAAGTGGTTCTCTTGCATAGATTTAGCGAATGCTTTCTTTTGCTTGCCGCTGGCAGAACCATTAAGAGATGTGTTTTCATTCACGTATAGAGGTAGAAAGTTGCGGTATACTAGGCTTCTGCAGGGCTTTATTTTATCTCCAGGGATTTTCAATCAGGTGTTGAAAGAACAGCTGGGGGGGCTAGCACTGCCAGGTGGGGTAGTTCTGATCCAGTATGTAGATGACATCCTATTAGCAGCACCTGATCATACTTCCTGTTTGGAGGCCACCTGTCTCCTGCTAGTGCAGCTGTTCAAGGCAGGCTTTAAAGTCTCTCGCTCAAAGCTGCAATGCTGCAGGCAGGTGGTCACCTTTTTAGGGAGAATGGTCTCAGCGAAAGGCACAGGGATTTCCCCTGCACATCGAACAGCGATACTACATCATCCAAAACCAAAGACAGAAAAGGAGATGCTTTCGTTTTTGGGTTTGTCAGGGTATAGTAGGCAGTTTATCCCATCGTATGGTGAGTTGACACATCCACTGCAAACTTTGGTGAATGAGCAGGGGATGAGGAATCTGGAAGCTACACTTGATTGGACTGCACAGGCTGAGATGAGTTTTATTCTATTGAAGCAAGCTCTTACAACAGCTATAGATTTGGCGATTCCAAATTATAAACTACCTTTCTTTTTGGATGTTTCTGAAAAAGCACACACAATTGATGGTGTTCTTTTTCAGAAAGAAGGGGGTGGAAGATGTGTGCTCATGTATGTGAGTATCACACTAGACCCAACGGAAGACAGACACCCACCATGTACGAGACATGCAGCGGGAGTAGCAAAGATTTTACAAAAGGTGGCACACATAGTAATGGGACATGGCCTGACGGTATTAACAACACATAGCATTGTAGCATTTGTGAGCTCGACAGCATTTACAATGACTTCACTAAGGCAGACGAGACTAGAAAAGATCCTGAATGCTCCAAATGTTACATTTACCCATGAAGGCATTAACATGGCAGACAATATGGGAGAGGGAGAACCACACTGTTGTGTGAAGAGGGTAGTGAAGGATATTAAAATAAGACCTGACCTACAGGCTACACCCTTAAGAGAACCAGATGAAACCTTGTTTACAGATGGGTGTTGTTACAGACACCCCACAGATGGATTGAAAGCTGCCTATGCGGTGGTACGAAAAACTACAGGAGGATTTGAAGAAATCATTACAGGGACAGTGAGAGGAAAGGAGTCAGCACAACTCGCAGGGAATGATAGCAGCATTAGAATGGGCAGAAGGGAAGGAGGTCAATATATATACAGACTCGGCATATGTGGTAGGGACAATTCAGGTCGAACTTAGTCAATGGATTAGAAGTGGGTTTTTAACAGCAGCAATGACCCCAATTAAACACGAGAAGGATGTTAGGAAACTGGCTGAGGCCCTCCTGAAACCAAGGGCATTAGCAGTTCTTAAATGTAAAGGACATGATAGAACAGATACGATGGTGGCTCGGGGAAATCAGGAAGCGGACATGGCCGCTAAAAGGGCAGCAGGATACGGCCCTCAGTTTATTATGATACAGGCAGACAGAACAGCACATGACTTATTACCACCGTGTAGGGTAGAAGTAATAATACAGGAACAAGCAAAGGCATCACCTCAGGAAAGGATGGTATGGGAGGAAAGGGGGGCAACCAAGGATCAAGGACTATGGAGATCGATAGACGGGAGGCCAGTTTTACCATCTGGACTCATGAAACCCCTCCTCGAGGAGGCGCATGGGCTAACACACTGTGGAAAGAAGCAGATGATAAGGTACTTGATACATTGGTGGCACCCCTTCCTGCCGGCGATGGTGGAGAACCATATTAGAGAGTGTGATGTATGTATAGCTTTCAATGTAAAGGCGACTGTAAAGCCACATGAAGGTCAGTTCCCTCTACCTAAGTTACCAGGGCAGGAAATCGTACTGGATTATACGGACATGATTGAGAGGGTAAGTGGCTATCGATACCTCTTAGTAGCAGTAGATGTGTTCACAGGGTGGCCGGAGGCAATCCCTGCCAAAAGAGAAGATGCAAGGACGGTATGTAAATTCCTGATCAACCAGTATATTCCGAGACACGGATTCCCTAGAAAAATCAGGTCTGATAATGGAAGTCATTTTAAGAATAATAATCTACAGGAGGTAGAAGCAATGTTGGGATTGAAACATGCCTTTGGAACGGTGTACCATCCGCAATCCCAAGGGAAAGTGGAGAGGATGAACCAAACAATAAAAGGTAAGATCGGGAAAGTACAGGCACGGATGCGTTGCCCCTGGCATTAATGTCAATAAGGAGTTCGGTAAGTTCTGTGACAGGATTTACTCCATATGAACTACAAACAGGGCACCAGTTTCCAGGACCGGGAGCCGGAATTCAGACTACGAAGAATGAGGTAAGTTCAATGGGATGCAAACTTTATTATGATAAACTAACGGCTCTGGTGTCAGATTTTTCACAACAGGTCACAAGTCCCAACAGAAAAGAGGAAACTCCGATACCTTCAGTCGCGGAGTGGGTTCTGCTAAAGGTCATCAAAAGAAAGTGGTCGGAGCCCAGGTGGACAGGACCCTACAGAGCGGTGGAGAGAACGTCCCACGCGGATTGACTACAGGGAAAAAGCGAGACGTGGTATCATTGGAGTCTGAACAGCAACGGACCCACCGACACGGACACTGGAACAGATTCGAACGGAGATGACTGGGACTCTGTGAAGCAACCACGGACTAAGAACACTTAACGTCCCTTTTTAAAGAGACTATTGGACTACGGTGACTGTGTATCAGTGGTTGACGGCATAATTAATTTATTGGCATCAAAACAATGAAGGGAGCTGAGATGAATACTATGTGGGGACTATGGGTGATGTTGTTCCTAGCCCTTGAAGCATCTGGAGAAGGAAACAACTGTACAAAGGGTTTGTGGTCAGCCTGGGAGGCCCATAACGAACTGAAACAGTACTTTGCGGATTGGACTGACGTTTCTGAACTCTGTGTTGGGGGCCCCCACTGAACTGAAGTGTGTTCATAATGGCCAAGTTTGTGAGGTTAAGTTTAACAAGGGGTCGGAGATGCCGGTCCTTGCAAAAACTCCTGAGGTCTTGGTCCCATAAGTTAACTGGTGGTTGGTCTCATTTTCATGAGACCAAAAGGGGGACTGTTGGAATCTAGGGGTTAAAACAGTATGAAATAAATGATTAATTAATAAGTGTATATTTACTGCATGGTTCAGGGAAAAAGGAATGTGATTAAGTGGCAATCACAGCATGGAGCAAAGTTGGCTGAGCAAAATTGTCTCTCCAAAATACAGGGAGAGGAAATGCATAAAACAATTTAGGAGGAATGCTCAAACTAAATGAGGTGGTGAGTAGCACAGGAGACACAGGCCAGATCAGAACAAAGAATGGCCTGTAAGAAACAAAGGGAATGGAAAACAAGTCTAGGAGGAAGATTAAGGCAGGAGGAGGTGTTAAAGAGAACAGCAGAAATTGGCCAGACAAGAACAGAATGGTGATTAGAAATATCTGGGGATGAATTAATTTCTGATCAACACAACAGGATAGTCTGGCCTGGAGGATTAAGATGGGAGTGCTACACCCCAGATATCTGCAAAACAGGAGATGACTTGTGATAACCCTTATGCAAAAAGATCTAGCAAAGGAAGACAACTTTTCTTCTGTATGATAAGGTTGACCTATATAAACTGAGCCAACTGGACAATAGGGGTCAGTCTTGGGGAATAGCTCACTGTGCAGGTGACCTATGAACTAACGACTGACCCAGAGCTCTGTTAAGTTTTATTCTTGTGCTGTGTAATAAACTGACTGTTGAACCGAATACCTTCTCCTATCACTTCATTCAAAGAACACGCTGGACTCAGACCACACATAGACTAAATTAAGAGTAAGGTAAAGCCAGAGTCCGACACCATGTCTCCGTTACTCCGACAATATCATAACCTCCCATTGCCATTTGTGCCTCAAGCTCATCCATTTTATTCCTTACACTCCGTGCATTCATACACAATACCTTGATACCATATCTCCTTTCTCCCTCCACCTTTGTTCTCGATGCCCTTGCCCCTACTCTCCTATTCTTTTTAGTTCCCTTTTTCCTTATTGTTTCACCGTCTAACAGAAACACCCCTATATTCACTCTCCTATCTGCTTCCCTACCAGTCCTGTTCCCTTCCCCCTGCCAAATTAGTTTAAATCAAATCTGACAGCATTTTTAAACCTAACTGCCAGTATATTGGCCCCCATTGCATTCAGGTGTAAACCATCTGAATGTTGGACTCATTATTTTAGCCATCATGATACTTCCCTGCCTAATGACTTGTGTGCAGTGTTTAATTCAACGGGCCCTTCGTCAGATCCCTACAACCCAAAGGATGTATGTTTCCCAAACTCCGTCTGGTGATGCTGAGATTACAGTTCGTTTGGTGACTCGCTGGGAAGAAGACCAAGCTTCCAGTTGAGAATTTACTAAGCGTAGCTAAAGAAAAAGTGTGGATTGTGAGAGATAATAGAATATAGGAAGTAAAGTTGTATGAATGAAATAAGGAATACTAGACTAGACTAGAGGAAGTTAAGTAAGTGCTGAGTAGGGATGAATTCCGATAAGAGTGTGAGGAAGGGTTACGCAAGTATAATAGAATAATATATAGTGATAGAAAGAATTAGTAAGTTCTGCATATAGAATTAGTGTCCTGGAGGTTGAGATGTTTGAATAAGAACAAAGGCAGATTCATGAATAAGGACAATGAAATGATGGGACCCAGACAGGATACCCCCCCCCCCCCCACCCCATGGTCTTTCAAGTTTACAGAAATTGCACATAGACAGACAGAATTACCAAATGCCAAACCAATCCAGGAGGCAGAAGAATGTTAAATGGGGGGAGGGTACCTCTACACTGAAATGAACTGTATAAAAGTTGGGTGAGCCCCAGTATATGTGTGTATTCCCATGGTAAGGGGAAGCACCCAACTTTGCACTGTTGTACAATAAATGTTCTTTGTTCTCAATTTTTGTCTCGAGCGAAATCTGTGAAGGTACTTCTGTTTCTCACAGTAAGAAGTTTCTTTCCACCTCAAACCCAGTGCATGCAGTGAGCAGGTTAATGTTTTAATTTCCATGTAAACAACTGATGTGAAATAAAATTCTTAAATCCATTAAAGAAATATTCTTTACTTGAGATCCAGGTCTGTCTCGGTGGTAAGTTTGTACGAGATCTTCCATCAGTACATTTAATGCATAATATTCTTTGGAATTTGTTGCAATTTGGGGTAATATATTCACATTGATTCCATCCAGATAGTCCCTGGTTATCAGATACTTGTTAATCCTCATCCACTTTCTTTGAGCTCTTGTCCTGTTGATTTCGTCCAGAGATACGTCAGCTAATGCAAGAAAGAAAATGATTTGACCAGTGTTATTCACAGATCATCTGTGTTCTGAGAAACTTTACAGCACAATGTCAGTTACACCCTCAGAGTGAGGCTTTGAGGAGGAATTTATATAGCCACCACCTTCCCCAATTGGATCAATATTAGTTGACTGTTGTTTGTGCTTGGGGCCTCTATCTCTGAACTTTCTGGCTGAATGACCACAGTATGTCCAAGATGGCAGCCAAGAGCCTCAGGCCCCATCACACTGAGAAGAGGTGCACCTCAGGGCTGCATGCTCAGCCCATGACTGCTCACACTTCAGACTCACGACTGTACTTCCAGGTTCTTCTCCAACAGAAACGGCAGGTTTGTGGATGACACAACGGGAGTTGGCCTCATCAGCAACAATGACGAGTCGGCTGGCAGGGAGGGGGATGGAAGGTTTGTACAGTCCTGCACAAGCAACGTGGAGAAGGTAAAGAAGATGATTGTGGACTTCAGGATGACAAAGGAACACATCAATAGCTCTGTTGTAGAGAGAGTGGGGAACAGAAAGTTCCTTAAATTAATTTAAAGAATGCCCTTTCCGGGGCCCACATCTCCTCATCAGGCAGGAAGGTGCAGCCACATCTACACTTCCTCAAGAGGATGAGGTTAGTTCAATATAACCTTTCACATCAATTATTTGTGACTCCACAAAAACTCAATAGGCTAAATCCTGCTGTATCAGATTTTTGTTTTAGGTGTAGATCGGAGGTTGGAACATTTTTTCATTCAATTTGGAAATGCCCGAATGTAAGACAATTTTGGTTCGGGGTAGGTCATTTTATGGAATGATTTACAAGGGTCAAATTCCCACAGGGCCCGATGTTATTTTATTGAGTAATATTAAGGCTGTAAGACCAGAACTAAAATTAAATATTATCAATCAGAGTTTATTTATTTTATTCATTCTGAAAGAGGTCCGTTTGTTCTGCAAATGTATTCTTTGTCCTTATGTGCATTATGTCTGGTTGTGTGTCTCCATGTTTTGCACCGAGGACCGGAGAATGTGGTTTCCTCGGGATGTACTTGTGCAACTGAATGATAGCGAACTTGAACTTGAAATACATCAAGGGCGCTGCCACGTTCCCTCAGTTCCCACACTTCTCATTGGGTGGATGAAGGCAAGTGGAGTTGGACTTGGCCAATGAAGAGGAAGCCACAGCGAGAAAGGGAGTGAGTCAGGTTCACGAGGATGTCACGGGGACGGGAGGGTGTGAGTTATCAGGGGAGGCTGGATCAATGAAACTAAGGGTCTAGAGGCATGAGAATAACGAACACTGGAGGGGGAGCTGTCCTGCTGCCACAAACTTAGTCTTATCAGAATGGTTCATGGAGAACAAATGATATGTGCTCTGTGCTCTGTAGTAAAATTAGTTACTGTAGCAACTGTGTTGGAGGGCGTAACAAAGAACAAGAAAATGATCAGCATAGTTGAGTCGAAGTTCAGTAAACGCCGTTGACTCACGCAGCTTTAAGACATTTAAAAGTCGACTAAAAGTCGTTTTAAAAGTAGTTTACTCAAACAATCACACGCAGCTTTTAAAACCCTGCACATCCCAAATGACGTCATTGCATCGCTCGGAACCTCCCGAGCCAGTTCGATTAAGCCTCCGGTGAGCTACTACAATACCTCTTTTGACAACGCGAATATTTTTGGAGTGAGCGTAACACACAAGTTCAGGGTCAACATCGCGAGTCAGAACAATGGTTGTGACCTTCGCCCAGTCGTAATGTTTCCAATCCTTTCCCCCAAAATCAATGGCAACGACCTGGAACAAAGGGAAATCTGTCATTGGAAAACATCCATTTTCCCAGTGAATCCCACCCCCCAGCCTCTGGGATAAGGAGGTCCTGGCGAATACATTGAGCTGGCAGGTTACATTGGGGGTGATCTGACTGCTGTCACAGAGCTCACTGGGTGACCTTGTTCGGAATTAAAGTGGAACTCACTGTACCAGATGGGAACCCATTTTTCACATTTGACCTTCAATGTTTCTTTAAAGATTTGACATTTAGTTTTAGTAAATCAGGAAAGCCCTGAGACACTGTGATTGAAGTAAAAACTCGATACTTAATTCACTTTTTAAAAAAAGTTTAATTTACTGCTGTCAGGACTAGAGTCCCACCATTCCATGAAAACATCCTGTTTTCAATCGCCACGACCTCCAGATATTTATGTTGCTTACACATAGAACAGGCCAGCACAGTACAGGCCCTTCAGCCCACATTGTTGTGCTGACCTTTGGAAACTTACTTGACAACAACCTAACCCTTCCCTACATCACCCCCTTCCCTACTTCTGCTCCAGCCACGTGTCTGTCGAAGAGTCTTGTGAATGTCCCAATTGTACCAACATCCAGCTACAACCCTGACAATACATTCCAGGTGCCACCACTCTGAGTAACAACACTTCACTCTGACGTTTCCCCTGAACTTTCTTCCACGCGCCTTAAACTGTTGCCCCACGGTATTAGCTGTAATTTCCCACAGGGGCAAGATGCTGACTGTCCGCCCTACCTGAGCCCCTCTTAATCCTGTAGAACTCGATTAAGTCACCTCTTATCCTTCTTTGCTGCCAAGAGAAAATCCCTAGCTCTGCCAACCATAAGATCAGTTCTCCCAACCAGAAAATGTCCTGTTAAATCTCCTGTGCAGTGTCACCAAACCTCCTACATCTTTCCTGTTATGAGGTACCTCTCATTCTCCAGAATAGTCACCTCTCATTCTTCTTCGCTCCAAAGACAAAAGCTCTCGCTCCATCAGCTTTGCTCACTCTAATCCAAAGACCATCCTGGTAAATCTCTCCAAAACATTTGCATCCTTCCTGTAATGAGGTGACCAGAACTGAATATAACACTCCGAGTGGTGTCTAACCAAGTTTGATGGAGCTGCCACATTACCTCACAGCTCTTGACCTCAATCCCCTGACTCATGAAGGCTATCACACCATACCTTTCCTATATACCCCATCGGCTTGCGTGGCAACCTTGAGAGATCCATGGGCCTGGACACCAAGTCCTTTGTTCCTCAGTTCAGAATGCTTGCATTAACCACATGCCCCAAAATCATGTTCGATCTTCCAAACTGCAGAACTTCACACTCACCTGCTATTTCACTGCCCAAACCTGTCTATAGTTGGTTTAATCTTGCCACAAACTTTGACACTATCCACAACACCTCCAAACTTTATTGTAGCCCAGTCTCAGATCTCGGACCCACGCGGAGGACCTTCAAGTCCGGAAGCTCCAGGGGATAAAGCACAGTCTCCTACCAACACTCTCAGGAACTGCCACCCCGAACAAGTGAAAAGTCAGCGAACCATGTGAGGAACAGAGGAGCTCACACCCGATGATCTGTTTCCAACAGATCACGTCAAGGAAGATCCTTTAGTCAACTAACTCTTCCCATGAGTGATCACAATAACTGGTAGCACCCACCTGGACTGGGGCCCGAACATCTGGGCCCAGGGGTTGACACAGAGCTGGATTAACACACCGACACCCATAAGGAGTTTGCCTAGAGCTCCTGCCCATGCTCAGTGGGTCAAGGAGGAACAGGACCAGGACCAGTGTCAGAGCCGATCTGCAGCACATCCTCCCGGCCTGAGCCCTGCCAGAGATGGAAATCCAGCAACACCAGGTACTTACAATGACAGCAATCCTCACGTCTCTGAAACTCCTCCTCCTGCCTCTCCGTCTCTGTGTGTGTGTGGTAACGATGAAGGTTTGATGCAAACTTTGTTCTTCAATTGTAACTTTGTTGGAAAACTTCTCGCTCTTCTCTCCTCTCTGCCTTGAGCAACGTTTAAAACATGATTCACTGAATCTGTCCTTCCTTAATTTAGTCAACATAATCCCCTCTCCTCCTTCCTGAGGATCTGCTCCCTCCGTGACTCCCATGTCCACTCCTCCCTCCTCACTACCCCTGTGACCACAGGAGATGCTCCACTTGCGCCCACACCTCCTCCCTCACCACCATTTGGGGCCTCAAACAATCCTTCCAAGTGAAGCAATATTTTACTTGTGAGTCTGCTGGGATCATCCATTGCATGTGGTGCTCCCGCTGTGGTCTCCTTTTCATCGGAGACACTGGACATAGACTGAGCACCTTGGCTCTGACCGCCGCAATAGCGTGGATCTCCCAGTGGCCGCCCATTTCAATTCTCCATCCCATTCCTTTGCTGACATGTCCGTGCATGGTCTTATGTCATGCCGGACTGCGACCACCAGCAAATTGGAGGAACGACACCTCATATTCAGACTGGGCCACCTCTCACCAGATGGCATTAAACTCATACACATCCCCAACTTCTTCCCCAGCTCTCCCTTTTCCCATCTTCTTTTCCACAGATATAATCAATTCTCACCTCTCACTTATCGAATCCAATTAGATTTCAGATTTATTGTCAGAGTACGTAGATAACATCACATACAACCCTGAGATTGTTTATCTGTGGGCCAGGCAGAATTACCACTTACTGGAAGTGCAAAAAATACTAAGCACAGTGTACACATGTAAACAAAGAACTATAAACAGAAAACAAATGTAAATAAACTGACTGTGCAATACAGAGAGAACAAAATGAAAATCAATAAAGTGCACAAGTAAGGGTCCTTAAATGAGTCCCTGATTGAGTTTGTCATTGAGGAGTCTGATGGTGGACGGGCAGTAGCTGTTCTTGACCATGGTGGGGTGAGCCCTGAGGCACTGATACCTCTTCCCTGATGGCAGCAGCGAGAACAGAGTGTGTGCTTGGTGGTGTGGGTCTTTGATGATCACTACTGCTCTCTGATGGCAGCGTTCCCTACAGATATTCTCGATGGTGGGGAGGGTTTTACCTGTGAAGTCCTAGGCTATGTCCATTACCTTCTGCAGGGCTTAATATTCAGGGGCATTGGTGTCTTCATACCAGACCATGATCCAGCCGGTCAGCACACTTTCCACCATAACTCTATAGAAATTTGTCAGGGTTTCTGGTGTCACTCCATAACTCCGCAAACTCCTGAGGAAGTAGAGGCGCTACATGCTTTCTTCATAATGCCATTGGAGGATTGGGTCCAGGAAAGATCCTACGAGATAGTGATTTCCAAGAACTTAAATTTGCTCACCCTTTCCACCTCTGATCCCCAATGATCACTGGATTGTAAATCTCTGGCTTTCCTTTCCTGAAGTCAACAATCAGCTCCTTAGTTTTGGTGACATTGAGTGTGAGGTTGTTGTTGGGGCACCATTCAGCCAAGTTTTCAATCCCCATCCTCTATAGAACCCACTACTGTGGTATCGTCAGCAAATTTGTTGTATCGAGCCACACAGTTGTAGGTGTAAAGTGAGTAGAGCAGGGGGCTGAGAACACAGCCCTGTGGTGCTCCGGTACTGATGGAAATTGTGGAGGAAAAGTTCGTACCAACCTTCACTGATTGTGATCTGGAGGTGAGGAAATCCAGGATCCAATTACACAGTGGGGTGTTGAGTCCCAGTTTAGATTTGAGGGGATGATGGTGTTAAGTACCAAACTGTATCGATGAAGAGCATGTTAATGAATGCATCTTCACTGTCCAAGTGTTCCATGGCTTTATGTGGAGCCAGTGGGATGAAAATTAATGCCTTTTGTTGGTCGGGGCTCCTTCACCCCCCCCACCCCCCACCCCCACCCCACAAGCCAGGTCTGTCTGTTCACTGAGATTTCCTGTGTTTTCACTCATTATGAAGAAGGGCTCAGGCCCGAAACGTCAGCGATATCTCTTTGTCTCCTATGGATGCTGAAAGACCGGCTGAGGTTCCTCCAGCAGTTCGGTGTGTTTTCACCACAGTCACAGCATCTGCAGAATTCTGTGCCTCACTGCAAGGAACAAAGTCCTAACCTCATCAACCGTTCCCTAAACCTCAGGCCCCCAGGGTCTGGCCACATCCTCGTGAATCATCCCTACCCTCTTTCCCAACCTGACAATGTCTTTCTTTTGCACGAACCAGAACTGAAGACAAAAATGGGGCCTGATCAACATCTAATAAAACTGCCCCGATCTTCTCCACTCAATCCTCTGACTGATGAAGGCCAACTTGCCAAAGGCCTTTTTGACCATCTTTATCTACCTGTGATGCAATTTTACAGATATCACCTCCCTGTTTTCTTGGATCCTCTGTTCCACAACACTCCCGAGATCACTATCGTTCACTGGGTCAATCCTGCCCACCTTAGATCAGAGGACATCCCAAAATGCAACACCTCACATTTCTTGGAGACATTTCAAACTATTAACCAGGACTGCTCAAGCAAACCAAGTGGGCCATGAGTTAAACACTGCTCAAGACAGTGAGAGAGGAGATAACTTTTCCATCAAAGTTACGATTGAAGAACAAAGTTTGCATCAAACCTTCGTCATTACCACACACACACACAGAGACGGAGAGGCAGGAGGAGGAGTTATCAGCGACATGAGGATTGCTGTCAAAGAAAGTACCTGGTATTGCTGGATTTCCATCTCTGGCAGGGCTCAGGCCGGGAGGATGTGCTGGACTTCGGCTCTGACACTGGTCCTAGTCCTCAACCTGCTGTGGATGGGCAGTTACTCTGGGGAAAATCCTGATGGGTGTCGGTTTGATAATCTGGCTCTGTGTCAACCCCTGGGGCCAGATGTCTGGTCCCAGCCCAGGTGGGTGGTACAGGTTATTGCAATCACTCGTGGGATGAGTTCATTCAGTCTTTCCTGAGGCTGGGCTTCTATTTAGTGGCATTGCACATGAACAAAAGCATTCAGCTCGATTTGAAATTCTTCTTCACAGTGCAGGGTTTTAGAAATTGTTCAACACAGTCTAACAAATTAATACAGTCCAATTTTCACAAAAGGTAAAAACGAAGAACAGAGTGTGTGCTTGGTGGTGTGCTTGGATCTCCAAGCTGTAAAGGACAGGACGTTTGCTGGAACGGCGGGACTGTAATCCTGAATGGAGTGAAATAAACATCAAATCTTAAAGAAACATTGAAGATCAAATGTGGAAAATGGGTTTGCAGCTGGTACAGTGAGTTCCAGTTTAATTCTGATCAAGGTCACTCAGTGAGCAATGTGTCCGCAACAAGATTACCACCAATGTAACCTGCCGGCTCAATGTGTTCACCAGGACTTCCTTAGCTCAGTGTTATAGACCTTGGTCAATTTTATTTTTGGCTGAGGACAGGACTGAACCTACTTCGGGGGATTTGACAGCTGCTCGGAACTGTAATAGCGCTAGGCTTCCACTAGGGGACATTGACAGCTGTCAAAGCACAGGAATCACGTGCTGGAAGTCCATGGGCTCACAGGAGAATGAGCCTGCCACTGTTAACCTCTCTCCACCAGTGGGGAGAGATGGAGGCACTTGTTGGTTTTGAAGAGGTTAGTCAGGGGATTGGACAGCAGGCAGTCAAACAGCCAGTCGGACTGCGCGTGCTCACCTGCAACTTCAGCCAGCCATTTGCTGAGTTGCTTTGCTAACGGGTGCCAGCACTGCCGTCTGGAGCTGTATGTCAGTGTGGTCACCCAGTAGTTTCAGTGGGAACAGGAAGACTGAGCTCCTTTGCCCACGGATGTCAGCACTGTTGTCCTGACAGTAGTGTGGTGATATGTAATTACACCACTAGGTCACCAGGGGTCATCCCAGTGACCTTGTCTATAAAGCAGTCCAGAGCTACACTCTAGCATTCCAGGTTCATCTTGCAGAGAGACAAGACCCTCTTAGTGTACATATTAGTTTATTAAAGCTGTCTTATACTCGCACTGCTGGTGTGGTTATTGTCAGTATAATTTAATAAACTAATATCATAGCTATTAGGATGGAAGCTGCTTCTGCTCCAACGCGCATTTCTGACCACCGGGAGACTCTTCCTGAGGAATGGAATCAGGGGATGACCAGCACGCATGTGCATCTGAGGACAGAGACAGCGAGGGACCGCTGTACTGGAATCGCGGTGGAATGCGGGGAAGACCACAGAAGTATGATAGGGCAGGTAAGAAATGGCCAAGAGCCCAGCTGCCTGTTGGTTTGCTGGTACAGGTGCCGCCGACCCTAAACCCTGGTCCGATCAGAAAGGGGCCACTACAAGCGTGAGTGGAAGGATCTCCGTAAATCATGCTCCCGATCGCCACGTATGTGTAGAATTCCTGACCACTCCAGAGCCAGGGAATGCAGACACCGCTACCATCACTCCCCCAGCAGCAGTTTCCCCAGTACCACGGAGACCTGACGCTACCACTGGGATCCCCCCTAAGCCCGCTGAAAATGTCCCAAGCCAGAGACTCAGTCAACAGCCCCAAGCACCCAGGTTACTCCTCCAGCAGACACAAGCCCCACAGAGGCTCTACCAGCAGCTCCCAGTACCCCAGGGTCCACCCTTGCTACATCTAGACCCAGAGACCACGAGGAGTCCGGGAAAGACCCCCATGGTTTCCCCACATTACCTAAGGGATCAGAGACTGCGGCTTAGCCATGTGCTGTGAGAAGACAGGCTGGAACTCGACCCCAGAAATCCTGGAGCCGGCACGCACTTCGACCGCTGGCTGAGATGCTTTCTGAATTACGTGGAGGGTGCTGAGGCATCATATAAAGAGCTATTAATGCTGCTGTTAGCGCAGCTGGGAGACCACCCTTATACAGGATGCCAGGTCCTACCAAGAGGCAATGAGCACTTTACATAGGCATTACAGTAAGGGGCATAGCGAACTCCACTCCCGGTACAGATTCATGACCAGGTCTCAACAAGTAGAGGAATCTGCCAGAGACTTTATACTGAAAGACCTAGCGAGAGGCTGCAACTTTAAAGCAGTATCAGTCCAGGAGTATGCAGAGGACTTTATTAGAGACAGAATTGTTACGGGCATACGATCCACTGAGACGAGACATCGATTGCTGGAGAAAGGAATGGTGGGGCTAGATGAGGTAGAGACTATTGCAGAAACAGGGGTGTGGGGGGAGGCGTGGCAGTCCTAATTCTCCCCAGCCAGTTTTTTTTTTAAATATCCATTTTTAAACTTTAATCTAAGTATATAAATGTTTTATTTTTACTTCTAAGTACATTAGTTGTCTATAATGGCAGCTAATATAAAAAAACCTAAGACTCAACGACAGAAAAAACTACTTTTTAAAAGTGCTGAAGAACTGAGGCCTACCTGTCCAGTTGGAACCACGGAGTTTTCATTGGGAAATTCCAAGCCACAGAGAACTCCAGCTAGGCTAAGTATTATGCTGGCGCCGGTCTTGTCTCCGCAAGATGGCGCTGGCTTCTTGATGAAATCGACCAATGTCGACCCGCACATTCGCGGGTGACCCGATTGAACAAAGAGACCTTGGGCCAGCGCTGCCGTCGGGGGAGTCGGGACACGCAGGAAGGTGTTGGAGACTGCCCCTGTGCAGCCCCTGGCCCTGCCGGGCACGTGCGATGCTTCGAGGGTCCGCGATTTACTGGAGCGTGTGTGGTCTCTGGGGGGGCCCGAGCACCAGTGCTCCAATGTGGTTGGGGTGCTGTTGTCGGGTCCCCAGACCCGCTGCCGCACGGGAAAAGCCTCAACAACGCTGGAACAAGAAGACTTACCTTTCATGGCCAGTTCACAGGAACAATTGGAGGAGGAGCTTGTAGGAGGTGGGTCTCAAGATGTGGCACTGGAATATGGATTGAACTCTATTTTTACTGTGCTGGAAGGGATTGCTTACCATATGGATACAATGTCTCATCAAATGACTCAAGTGCAATCGACAATGTTTAATGTCTCTGAAGATATATCTACACTTAAGAGAGATGTTAATAAATGCCTTACTTCAGTAATGTAGTACAAGAACATTTTAAAAAGCTTCAGACAACTTTCTCTGAATGTAAAGAGCAGGTTGTATGTAATAAAGATAAAATAAGAGAAAGTGGAAGATTCGTTTGTGGATTGGGGAATTCAGAAGAGGGAGTTATTGAAAAAAAATTGATTCATTGGAAAATCAAAGCCGGAGAAATAATGTAAAAATGTGGGTCTTCCAGAAGATATTGAAGGTACAGATCCAATAAAAAATTTTAAGAACTGGATTCCTGAGATGTTAGGTAAAGAGTTCTTTCCGGGTGGTTTGGTACTGGAAAGGGCACATAGGGCATTGAGGAGGAAAACGTTTCCGGGTCAACCATCACGAGCAGTGTTAATTCGGTGCCTGAATTATCAGGATAGAGAAATGATTTTACGGTTGCGGTACAGAAGGGAAGACAAAGTCGAGCTGCAATGATGAGTCAGAATAATGGAGTTTTTTTAAAATGCTGATTTGAGTCAAGAAATGGTTAGACATCGATGCGAGTTTAATTCGACCAAGGATGTGCTGCGGTGGAAAGGATATAAATTTGCTTTTTGATACCCTGCTGTGTTGAAGGTCTTTTATGGCAATTATCAGTCTCAATTTTTTGAGAATGATATGATGCATTGGTTTTTGCTAATTCGTTACTGGATTTACATGGTCAGGGAAGAATTTCACCGTCATCACCTAAAAGAAGGGCCAATGGACATGAAAATGGACAGAATGGCAAAGATGGGAAGAAGGAGGCTTTGACACACAGTCCTAATGATGTTGAGGATTCAAATCAATCTCTGGGACTGGAGTCCCAGGGCTGAATATATTAATGATGTTGAATTTCATTATTATATATATTGTATCTCTGGCTGAGGGGAGGTGGATGGTACTGATATCTTTGATAGTCGTCTGCCACTGGTTGGGTGTTCCACACCTAGTTTTTTAGGGAATTACTACCTTTGGGTATTTTTTTCTTCTTTTTTTGGGGGGGCAGAATTAATTGTATTCCTTTTCATATTAACATTTATAACATTAGAGGAGGGAGAGTAGATTTTGTTTATTAACAGGAGAGCATTTTTTTAATACTACATGTTCATATTGATAGTTCATCAAAATGTCTAGTTTGAAATTTGCAACTTTTAATGTTCAAGGAATAAATAATCCAATTAAGCGAAAATGAATTTTAGCTTATATTAATAAAATAAAAATTGATATTGCTTTTTTACAAGAAACACATTTGACTGAAAAAGAACATTTGAAATTGAAAAGAGATTGGGTTGCTCATGTTTTTCTTTTTCTTCATTTAACTCTAACGCAAAAGATATAGTGATTTTAGTTCATAAGTATTTATCTTTTGAGTTACAGACTGTAGAGGGAAATGCTGGGAGGGTTTTAAAAGTGGATTGTAACATTTTTAATGAACTTTGGGCTTCACTTGATATCTATACACCTAATGTGGATGATGAATGTTTTATTTCAGATGCTTTTTTGTTATTAAGGCAAGCTAATGAAAATATCCTAGTTGGGGGAGATTTTAATTGCGTTTTGGATCCATTAATGGATAAATCCCCCAAATGTATTAGAAAATCAAAGATGGCAATACAAATAGGGGCTTTAATGAAAGACTTAAATTTGGTAGATATTTGGAGAAGGATTAATCCTATAGAGAAAGATTTTTCTTTTTATTCTTTTAGGTATGATTCCTTTTCTCGAATAGATATTTTTTTTAGTATCGGCACATTTACAGGGAAAGATATTGCAGGTAGATTATAAAAGTAGAGTAATATCTGATTTTCTTTATTATTTTTTTCTCATGAACGTTCAGAGTTGTAACGTCAATCCTATAGATGGAGGTTTAATACAATGTTGATGAAAAAAACCTGAGTTTGTTACTTTTGTTAAGAAACAAATTATTTTTTTCTTAACGTAAATGTTAATTCTGTTCAAAGTAGATTTGTAGTATGGGATGCGTTGAAGGCTTATTTAAAAGGACAAATAATTAGTTATGCTACTAAAGTTAAGAAAGGGAATATGGCTGAAAGTATTAAATTAGAAAAGCAGATTGATGAATCGGAGAAGGAATTTCAAAAGGGAGTAACAGAAGATCAGAAGATAACTTTGACTGGATTGAAATTGCAATATAATACATTATAGACTTATCAATTTGAATGTTTACTTAATCGAACCAAACAATGATATTATGAGTGGGGTGAGAAGTGCATAAAGTACTTGCGTGGCAGTTAAAGAAGAGCAAACGCAAGGGTTATTAATGCTATTAAAAAGGATTCAATAGTTACTTATAAATCTCAGGAAATCAATGAACAGTTTTATTCATTTTATTAAAAATTAGATACTTCTGAGGGGAAACAGGATAATGGATCTATTGATTCTTTTTTTATCTACATTAAAATTACTAGCATTAGATGAAGAGGATATTATAGATTTGGAAGCTCCATTCACAGATTTAGAAATTAAGATGATGGAAATGCCTAATGGTAAGTCACCAGGAGATGACGGGTTTTCGGTTGAATTTTATAAAGTTTTTTATGAACATTTATCTTCGGTGTTTGAGGAGGTATTATGACAACTGACTGAACAGTATGAGTTACTAGAATCTTGTTCTAGTGCTTTAATTACAGTAATTCCAAAGAAAGATAGAGATCCATTAAAAGTGTCTTCGTATAGACCTATCTCTTTATTGAATGTGGATTATAAAATAATAGCTACATTGTTAGCAGATCGGCTTGCTAAATATTTACCTAAACTGATACATGTAGATCAAACAGGTTTTATTAAAAATAGATATGCTTTGGATAATATTCTTCAACTAATTAGATGGACCAATGCATAACAACGGCAGCCCAACCATCCAATGGTGGTTGCACTTGATGCAGAAAAAGCTTTTGATAGGGTCGAATGGAATTTTTTATTTAAGGTCTTGGAAAAATTTAAATTTGGCCCTTTTTTTATTGGCTGGGTTAAAGCTTTATATACAAATCTGACTGCTAGGTTGATAACTAATGGACAAATTTCATCATTATTTAAATTAACACGTTCTACTTGACAAGGTTGTACATTGTCACCAGCCCTATTTGCGTTGGTTATTGAACCGTTAGCTCAGTTAGTATGGCAAAATGATCAGATACAAGAGATGAGAGTTTTGGATGAGGAGTTCAAGATTAATTTATTTGAAGATGATGTTTATGGGAATGTTTATTACAGTATGACTCACTATCTGGGTATAAAGTTAATTGGGATAAAAGTTAAATTCCTTATTCTTTATTTGTTTATTATCAACTGATTGTTGATAAAAAAAATGTATGGTAGAGAGATGGTTTTACCCGTATTGTCAGAGTTGAGTCTTTGATTTCTTATATCCCTAAAAAGGTGAAGGACATTATTCAGTTTATAAAAATGTTATTAATTTGAAATGGACAGATAAAATTAAATATTTAGGAATAATTGTGAATCTTTATATAAATTGAATTATGTTCCATTGTTGAAAAAGATAAAAGCAGACTTAATTAAGTGGAAAGTCCTTCCATTAACTTTAATTGGCTGGGTTAATTGTATTAAAATGAATATTTTTCCACATATTCAATATTTGTTTCAATCAATACCATGTTTTCCTACAAGGAACTTTTTTCAGGATTTAAATAAAGCTACCAGGGAATTTTTATGGAAAGGTAAATTACCAAGGGTAGCATTAAATAACCTTACTTGAAAGTATGCATTAGGTGATTACAATGACCTCATTTTCAGAATTATTATGAGGCAGCCCAACTTAAATTTATTAGTGGTTTGATGGATTTGGATCAATCTCCAAGTTGGGCTAAAGTTGAGATGGCATGTATTTCTGAAACTGCAGTACATCAATTTATATTTTGGCGGAATATAGATCTATTATGGGAGTATAATGTGCCATTATTAAAACATCTGTTGATGTTATGGACAAAAAAGAATAAGATTATAGGATCAAAAGGTAAATTATCTATTTTAATGCCATTATATAATAATCAGCCTATTCCTTTTTCATTGTTTAACAGTCATTTAAAGAATTGGGATTTTGAGGGTATAAAAATATTGCAGGATTGTTTTGTAGAAGGTCAATTTTTTTATTTTACTTAATTGAAAGAACGTTTTGATATTTCTTAAAATTCTTTATTTGTTTATTATTAACGTCGATCATTGGATAAAAAAAAATGTATGGTAGAGAGATGATTTTACCTGTATTGTCGGAGTTTGAGTCTTTGATTTCTTCTATACCAAAAAGGGGTTATATTTCAGTTATGTATCAAGTATTACAAGATAATATGGATAAGTCAGAATGGAAAAAATCTAAGTTTAAATGGGAAAACTATTTAAATTTTGTTTTTCTTGAAGAGTATTGGATGGATACGTGTCATGATAGAGTTACTAGATTGACAAATGCACGATATGGAATGGTTAATTATAATTTTTTGCATCAGTTATATTTAACTCCTGAGAAATTGAAAAAATATGGCTTTAGTAATTCAGATTCCTGTTTTAGATGTGGTACTCAGTGAGTGAGTGGCCCATTGAAGGAGTGGGGACTTTGGTTCGAGAGACTTCGGTGAGCAGGGGCTAAGAAGGAGCTTATTAGTAAAGGGTATTATAGTAAGAAAGGAGGAAATGGAGTCAGTTGGGGTAGTTAAGTGCTCCAATTGTGGGATGTGGGAAATCAGAGACTGCACAGCTGTTCCTGATGACTACATCTGCAAAAGGTGCATCCAATTGTATATAATGAGTGTTGGGGAGCTTTAGCTGCAAATGGATGAATTGAGGATCATAAGGGAAGCAGAGGCAGTGATAGAGAGGAGTTACAGGGAGACAGTCACCCCTAGAAGGCAGGAGTCAGGGAATTGGGTGACTGTGAGGAAAGGAGGGAGAGCGCCAGTGCAGAGTACCCCTGTGGAAGTGCCCCTCAGCAACACGTTTTTGGCTTTGGATACTGCTGGGGGGAACAGCCTATCAGGGATGAGTCGTGGGGGTCAGGTATCTGGCACAGGGGCTGCCCCTGAGGTTCAGAAGGGAAAGAAGGATAAGGATAGGATTCTTGTAGTTGGGGATTCATTAGTCAGAGGGACAGATAGAAGGTTTGTGGGACGAGATCGGGGATCCAGTTTGGTCTGTTGCCTCCCTGGTGCCAGGGTCAGGGATATCTCTGATCGAGTACATAGCATTCTGCAAGGGGAAGGAGAACAGCCAGAAGTCGTGGTCCATGTGGGGACCAATGACTTAGTTAGAAATGGGGATGAGGTCCTGAAACAGGATTATGTAGAATTAGGTAGGAAGTTAAAAAACAGGACCTCCAAGGTAGTAATCTCTGGATTGCTGCCCGTGCCACGAGCTAGTGAGGGTAGAAATAGGAGGATGTGGAGGATGAATGCATGGCAAAAGAGATGGTGCAGGGGGTAAGGGATAAGATTTCTGGATCATTGGGATCTCTTCTGGGGAAGGTCGGATCTGTACAAGAGGGACGGACACCACTTGAACTGGAGGGGGACCAATGTGCTGGCAAGCAGATTTGCTAGAGCTGTGGGGGAAGGTTTAAACTAGTTTGGCAGGGGGGTGGGGAACAGAGGGTGAGAGCAGTGTCCAGGGAGTATGGCCACCTAGCTAGGAATAAAAAAGATAAGAAAGGTAGGATGGAGATTAGGGTAGAAGGTAAAAAAGAGAATATATGTGAGGGTCATTCTCTGAGATGCATATATTTTAATGCAAGAAGCATAGTGAACAAGGTAGATGAGCTGAGAGCATGGACAGATACTTGGGGTCACGATATTGTGGCAATTAGTGAGACCTGGCTACAGGAGGGGCAGGACTGGCAACTTAATATTCCAGGATACATTTGTTTTAGATGTGATAGATCAGGGGGTAAAAAAGGAGGAGGAGGTGCACTTCTTGTTAGGGAGGACATTACTACCGGGAGGTGGCAGGATGGTATGGAGGGATCGACCAGTGAGGCTGTTTGGGTGGAATTGAGGGGTGGAGGAGGCAAGAGGGTGCTAATAGGGGTGTATTACAGACCACCACATGGGCCAAGGGAATTAGAGGAACAAATTTGTAGGGAGATAACGTATATGTGTGAAAATCATAGGGTAGTGATCATGGGAGATTTTAACTTCCCACACATTGATTGGGATACCCATACGGTTAGAGGGCTGGATGGGCTGGAGTTCGTTAAATGTGTTCAGGATTGTTTTCTAAATCAGTTAGTAGAAGAACCGACTCGGGATGGTGTAATACTGGATCTCCTGTTAGGGAACGAGCTAGGTCAGGTAGCGGACATTAATGTTGGAGAACCAATTGGGTCTAGTGATCATAATTCTGTTAGTTTTAGGGTAGTTTTAAGGAAGAGCAAGGAGGGGCCTAAAGTTGAGGTTCTGGATTGGAAAAGAGCAAATTTTGAAGGAATAAGAAGGGATTTGGGGAGGATTGAGTGGGACAGGATATTTTCAGGTAAGGATGTTAATGAAAAATGGAGGATATTCAAAAAAGAAAATTAGAGGGTACAGAGTAGTTATGTCCCAGTCTGGATCAAAGGAAAGGCTGGAAGTCATAGGGAGGCTTGGTTTTCGAGGAATATTTGAAATTTGGTTAGGAGAAAAAGGGAGGTGTACAAGAGGTATAATGAGCAGAGAGCTGAGAAGTTAAAGGAGGACTACAAGGAGTGTAGAAGGAATCTTAAGAAAGAAATTAGAAAGGCCAAAAAAAGAAGAGGCTTTGGCTGACAGAGTAAAAATAAATCCAAAGGGTTTCTATAAGTACATTAAAAGTAAAATATTAGTGAGAGATAAAATTGGACCCCTTGTAGATAGCGAGGGTAGGCTGAGTGAGAAGTCTGAGGAAATGGTGGAAATTTTAAATGATTTCTTTGCCTCGGTATTCACTAGGGAAAAAAATATTGAACCAGTTGAAGTAAAGAAAAATAGTGGGGAGGTCATGAAGCATATAAGGATAACCGAGGAGGTAGTGATGGCTGTGTTAAAAAAGATAAAGGTGGATAAATCTCCCGGACCGGACAAAATATTCCCTAGGACACTCAGGGAGGCTAGTGGACACTTAGTGGGGCCATTAACAGAGATATTTAGGATGTCTCTGGCCACGGGGGTGGTACCAAAGGATTGGAGGGTGGCGCATGTGGTTCCTCTGTTTAGGAAAGGGTCCAAATGCAAACCTGGGAATTATAGGCCTGTAAGTCTGACGTCTGTGGTGGGCAAGTTGATGGAAAGTGTTCTGAGGGATGCTATTTACAAATTTTTGGAGGTACAGGGATTGATAGGGAGTAATCAGCATGGTTTTGTCAGGGGTAGATCATGCTTGACAAACCTGATTGAGTTCTTTGAGGGGGTTACAAAAAAGGTTGATGAAGGGAAAGCTGTGAATGTTGTCTATTTGGACTTTAGTAAGGCTTTTGACAAAGTTCCCCACAGGAGGTTAGGAAAAAAGGTGGAGGCATTAGATATAAATAAGGAGGTAGTGAAATGGATTCAGCAATGGTTGGATGGAAGGTGTCAGAGAGTAGTGGTGGAAAATTGTTTGTCCAATTGGAGGCCGGTGACTAGTGGAGTTCCTCAGGGTTCGGTCCTGGGTCCACTATTATTTGTTATATATATTAACAATCTGGATGTAGGGGTGGAGAATTGGATAAGCAAGTTTGCGGATGAAACAAAGATTGGTGGTGTTGTGGACAGTGAGGTAGATTACCGTAGATTAAAAGGTGATTTAGGAAGGCTGGAGGTGTGGGCTGAGAAATGGCTGATGGAATTTAATACAGATAAGTCTGAGGTGTTACATTTTGGAAAGGCAAATCTAAATAGGTCATATGCATTAAATGGTAGGCTATTGAGATGTGCAGAGCAACAAAGGGATTTAGGAGTGATGGTAAATAGTGCCCTCAAGGCTGATACTCAGGTAGATGGTGTGGTGAAGAAGGCATTTGGAATGTTGGCCTTCATCAATCGGAGTATTGAATTCAAGAGTAGGGAGGTTATGATGAAATTGTACAAGGCATTGGTGAGGCCAAATTTGGAGTACTGTGTACAGTTTTGGTCACCAAATTATAAGAAAGATAGAAATAAAATAGAGAGAGTCAGAGAAGGTTCACGAGAATGTTGACAGGATTTCAAGGTTTGAGTTGCAGGGAAAGGTTGTGCTGACTAGGGCTTTTTTCTCTGGAGTGTAGAAGATTGAGGGGGGACTTGATAGAGGTGTTTAAGATTTTAAAAGGGACAGACAGAGTAAATGTGGATAGGCTTTTTCAATTAAGAAAGGGGGAGATTCAAACTAGAGGACATGGTTTAAGATTGAAGGGGGAAAATTATAAGGTGAACATGAGGGGAAATTTCTTTACGCAGAGGGTGGTGGGGATGTGGAATGAGCTTCCGACAGACGTGGTCGAGGCGGGATCATTGGTTACATTTAAGGAAAGACTGGATCGTTACGTGGATAGGAGGGGACTAGAGGGGTATGGACCGGGTGCTGGTCAGTGGGACTAGGAGGGTGGGGATTTGCTACAGCATGGACTAGTAGGGCCGAACTGGCCTGTTCTGTGCTGTAAGTGGTTATATGGTTATATGGTTTCATGTGTTGGAAATTTTTTACATGTTGTTTGGTCTTGTATTTTGGGAAGAAATTAAGTCAATTTTGGAAAAATTGTATAAGATTAAGTTACTAATTTCAGGTAAAATCATATGTTTACCAAAGATCGTATTTGATAATAAAGAAATAAAGATTTCTTATCAATACCAAAACTTTCCCTCATCTGATTAAAAGATAAAAATTTACCCTCTTTAAAACAATCTCCCAAATTTTTCACACCTTTAAATCTCCAATGCAATAAACTTTGATTATGTATTGAAAAAGAAATAAATTGATTATTATACAATGGAGTCATAGCTGATAATTTAACCCTAGAGCCTATCATTTTATTTTTCTTCATCTATAACTTCATTAAATGTTTTAGTAAAGGCACATTATATTGTTGTAACAAATTTATATTCCAGCTAAACAAAAATTGATGATTTCAAATTCAGAAATATTTGCCATCTCAATTTTAGCCCAACTAGGAGGCCGTACCAAATACATCAATGAGCTAATAAATTTAAGTTTGAGACTTTTATTATGAAGGTACTAGAGAAGGGTTATGTTTCATTTATGTAACAAATATTACAGGATGGTATGGATAAAAAGGGTTGGGATAGATCTAAAATTAAATGGGAAGAGGATATCGGTTTTATTTTTTCCGAGGTTGATTGGTTAGATATCTGTTATGATGGTGTAACTAGTTTGATAAATGGACGTTATGCAATGATTAATTACAATTTTTTACATCAATTATATTTGACACCTGAAAAATTAAAAAAAATATATGGTTTTAATAAATCAGATTTGTGTTTTCGATGTGGTGATATGATTGGAACTTTTTTTCATGCTGTTTGGTCATGTATACATATACAATCTTTTTGGAAGAAAATTCAATCGTTTTTAGAATACCTGTATAAGATTAAAATACCTTTAGATCCGACAGTATTTTTATTGGGTAGTTTGCAACCTCTGAAAGGTTTGGGATTAGATAAATTCCAGCTTGCTTTTGTATATTTAGCTTTATCCGTAGCGAAAAAATGTATTGTTAGTACGTGGAAAGATTCAAATATGATTGATATTAATAAATGGCAGAATGAGATGAAATATTGTTTAATAATGGAAAAAATTACATATGTTTCACATGATAATCATAATTTTTTTATTAATAAGTGGTTGTTATATTCAGAATATTTACATTTCAATTTATATTGATTAGATCTTAATATGTATATTTAATTTTTCTTTAATATTTTTTCTTTTTTCTTTCTTTATGGCTCTCCTTAAGAGAGTTGGCTGAAGAGGGGGGGGGGGTTCTTTTTTGAAAATGTATACAAAGTACATGGAAGGATAATACAGTGATTAGAATAATAAGATGGCATAACGAAATGAAAGCCTGTATTGTTATAGATAAAATTACCTATGTTTTGCATGATAATTATTCTTTTTTTGTTAATAAGTGGTCATTATATTTGAAATGTATGCATTTAGAGGTACTTTGATTTATTTTTTTTTAGTTTTCTTTTTTTTCACATATTTTTTAGCTCTCCTTAAGAGAGCTGGCTGAAGGGGTGGGGGGGGGGGGGTTTATTTCTCTTTTTTTTTCTTTATATTAAAATTTTGTTGTGAAGTGCATTTTGTATGTTTACCAATAATTTTTAATAAATAAAATTTGAAAAAAAAAAGACTATTTCAGAAGCTTTAGAAAGCACCAGGAAAGAATTGGGGGAGTACTCACAGGACCCTGGGGCTGGGACAAACGTCACCCTGCTGGACTCTCTAGCCCCACAAAAAGAAAATAAATCTGCCTGACAGGAATTCACAACAGCAGCAGCACCTTGAGGGTCCCAAGTGCTTTTTCTGTGGACAAAGAAAGCACCTCAGAGCCCTCTGCCCTGCCAGAGAAATTGTCTGTTCCAAATGTAGAAAACTTGGGCATTATGCAAAAGTCAGCAGAAGCCCCAAGGCTACAGCCAAGGCCCATTCTCATGCTAATGAGAGACGGGAAAGCTCTTCTTTCTCCACAGACAAACGGAAGAAGAAGAATGCCATGTGCAGCCGGCCATCTTGGACAAACGCTACAAAGCAGAGGACACAGTCTTCAGGAGATGAATATGACGCCGAGTACTATCGGATGGAAGGACATGAAGGACATGCCAGACTTGCTTCCCTTCGCATGAATCAAGCGAGTCCACTCAATTTATCTGATGCCACTGTCATCAAAATTAATGATGTGAGGGTAAATTGCTTAATAGATAGTGGAAGCACTGAAAGTTTTATTGACCAGGGGTTAGTCAACCGCCTTGCCCTCCCCACATGCCCGAGTGAGCACCAGATCCTGTTAGCAGCCAGCAGCCTTGCGGCTGAGGTTAACAGTTTTGCAGGGTTACTCTAGAAATCCAAGGCACAAAATACGAAGGGTTCAAATTACTAGTACTCCCTCACCTCTGTGCCCCGGGTACTATTGGTGTTAGATTTTCAGTGCCAGTTAGAAAGTATTACAATAGTGTACAACGGTTCTCAACCCCCACTACGCCTTAGGAAGAAACAACACTGCAGCCTGTCTGTCTTGAACATGGAACCCCCTCCGCTGTTCACACACCTGACTCCAGAATGCACACCAATAGCCACAAAGAGCAGGAGGTACAGCCCGAGGGACAGAGCCTTCATTAGGACAGAGGTCCGCAGGCTACTACAGGAGGGCATCATAGAGCAAAGCACCAGCCCCTGGAGAGCCCAGGTGGTTGTAGAGTAAAGTCAGGAGAAAAACTGCGCATGGTAGTGGATTACAGCCAGACAATCAACAAATTTACACATCTAGATGCCTACCCCCTGCCACACATAGCAGACATGGTCAACAACATTGCACAGTACAAGGTGTTCTCCACCATAGACCTGAAGGCAGTATACCACCAAGTGCCCATTAAAAACAGCGATCACATTTACAAGGCATTTGAGGCAGACAGCCTCAACCTAACCCCTTCGGTGTCCCTGTTTCAGAGAGAAATGGACTAAATAGTAGATGAGTTCCAACTGAATGTGGTGTTCCCCTACTTAGACAACGTGACGATCTGTAGCCAGACTCAGGAGGATCATGACATGAATTTAAAATGCTTCTTCCAGGCAGCCGAGGAAAGGAACCTAACATAAAACAGGGACAAATGTGTCTTTAGCGCCAAGAAGTTGCCAATTGTGGGCTATCTAGTGCAGAACAGGGAAATCAGCCCAGACCCTGCCCATATGCGCCCTCTCCTAGACCGCCCAGTGCCACACACACTGAAAACTCTAAAAAGGTGTTTGGGACTGTTCGCTTACTACACCCAATGGGTCCCCAACTACGCCGACAGGGCCTGCCCACTTATAAAAGCCTCAGTTTTCCCTTTGTGCCTGGCAGCAACCAGAGCTTTCAGGGACATTAGGGACAATATCGCTAAAGCGACCACGTGGCCAATAGATGAGTCAAACCCATTTCAAGTAGAAAACTGGTGGCCTTTTTCTCGTGAACCCTACAGGGATCAGAGGTAAGACACTCAGCAGTAGATAAGGAGGCTCTAGCCATTGTGGAAGCAGTAAGGCACTGGCGACATTATCTGGTGTGTAAACACTTCACCCTTGTCACGGACCAATGGTCTGTGGCTTTTACATTCGATAACCAGAACAGGGGGAGAATTAAGAACAACAAAATCCTGCACTGGTGGATAGAATTGTCTACAATGAACTACGACATTCTATACTGCCCCATGAGACGCAACGAGCCCCCAGACTCATCGTCCAGAGACACGTGCCATCCTTAACCACACGTCCCAGTTGCAGAACTTGCACAATGTGCTGGGCCACCCGGGGATCGCTAGATTGTTTCACTTCATTAAAACCCAAAACCTCCCATTTTTGGTTGAGGAAGTGAGGTCAATGAATATGAGCTGTCCCATCTGTGCGGAAGCAAACCGCAATTTTACCGGCCAGACAAAGCCAGCCTGATAAAAGCTACCAATCCTTTAGAGCGTCTCAGCCTCGATTTTAAAGGCCTGCTCCCGTCCAATAATAGAAATGTCTATTTCCTAAACGTAATAGGTGAATATTCCCATTTCCCCTTCGCAATCCCGTGTTCTGATGGATCAGCACCCACTGTTATAAAATGCCTCCAACCCACCTTCAGCATATTTGGGTACCCGAACTACATACACATAGTCAGGGGAGCTGCATTCATGAGCGCAGAAGTATAGCAGTACCTGCATGAGAGAGGGATTGCTACCAGCCGCACTACAAATTACAATCCCAGGGGGATGGACAAGTCGAAAGGGAAAATGCCGACGGGCACAGTGCTGCCTATATGGATGATGATACCGGGACCTGTTCTCCTCCAGGAGCTCTGCAGACCCCACAAAACAGACCTGCTGGTGGATCAAGTGGAGTTGAGGCACGCAAACCCTCAGTACGCCTTCGTCACATTCCCAGATGGAAGAGAAGACTCGGTGGCCACCATGGATCTCGTGCCGGCCGGATGTGTGAACAACGCGGAGGAAACACAAATGTCTACGGATCAACAAGGAGCACAGCAGCAGTCACTAGAATAGTCGTCCATCGAGTCACCCCAGAGGACTATACCACCCACCCCTGAAATCAGGACCCTGGGTACGCCCGCCCCACAAAATATCACCACTCTAGACTTGATGGCAGGACCTAATCCCATACAAGAGGATTCCCAGCCCACACGGCCATTTAGTACTTCCCACTCTCACACCTCCACCAAGAAAGGCCGAAAGGCAGACTGCACTCCCCACCCCTATACCACTACCAAGGAGGTCCAGAAGGCAACGGAAGCCACGAAAAATGTTGGACTTATGAACTTACAAACAAGGGAAGGAGGTGATATGTAATTACACCACTAGATCATCAGGGGTCACCCCAGTGTCCTTGAATATAAAGCAGTCCAGAGCTGCAGTCTAGCCTTCCAGCTTCGTCTTGCAGAGAGACAAGACCTCTTAGTGTTCATATTAGTTTGTTAAAGCAGTCTTATACTCGCACCGCTGGTGTGGTTATTGTCAGTACAAGTCGTTTGGGGAACTCTGATACCCAGAGTGTGTGGGACTGACCAGTGCCTCTCCCATCCCATTTCAAGAGGATGACTTGGTGTGATAGGAGTCACGTGACCACCCAAGCCAGGGTGTCCAAAGGAGAGGACTGGTGTGACAGAAGGTCACTTGTTAACCCTAAGAAGGGCTTTGGAGGAGTGAACCTCGTGGGGTGACCAGGAGGTCACGGTGAAAATTTCCAGGTGAAGGAAGTAAAGGCGGATGTGGCCACATTTGAACCTCAAGCCAGTCTCGTGTTCCCCTGACAGGGTTATGAGTCTATAGGGACCACGGTCATCTGGATACAACCTCAAACTAAAAGACCAATGGACAAGGAAACAAATAATCCCAAGCCTTAAGACAAGATCCGTGAGCTGATCCTTCTTGATTGATAGACTTGATATGACTGAAGTGGGGGATTTGTTTTGGGAATTTTTATTGATATTTCTGGGAGCCATTTAAGCTTGGGCTGGAATGGTCTGGGTTTTATTCCACATCTGTTGTTCATATAGAGTTGCCATTAAGGCTGGTGCTCAGGTGTTAATTTCATTGGGTTAATCCTATTATTGTTAGTTTGTTTATAAACTTTGTGTTAAACTTAACCCATGCATTTATGCATCTCTCAATTGCTGTTGGGGAGCATAAAACCAGAGGCTGGGAGGTGGGATTCACTGGGAAAATGGATGTTTTCCAACGACAGATTTCCCTTTGTTCCAGGTCGTTGCCATTGATTTTGAGGGAAAGGATTGGAAACATTACGACTGGGCGAAGGTCACAACCATTGTTCTGTCTCGCGATGTTGACCCTGAACTTGTGTATTACGCTCACGCAAAAGATGTTCGCGTTGTCACAAAAGGTAACTAATTTTACCAGAACATAGAGTACATATCATTTGTTCTCCATGAACCATTCTGATGAGATTATAAGTTTGTGGCAGCAGGACAGTTTCCCCTCCAGTGGCCCTAGATCCTTGGTTTCATTTATCCAGTCTCCTCTCTGATAACTCACGCCATCCCATCCCCGTAACACCCTCATGCTCCCTTTCCAGCTTCACGCCATCCCTCCTGCGGCTTCCTCTTTACTGGCCGAGTCCAACTCCACTTGTCTTCATCCCAGCCTCTGTTATACCACAGAGGGCGGGCAGGTTCATGTCGCAGGATGGGTTTGTGGCCAGCAGCGGGAGGATTTAGGCATCATGGAGATTTTCAGCCTCTACCACAAACATCACAAGATGGACAAAATATCATTTGCACACTGTGTGTGCAATGCACTGTCGTGACAGTAAGCAGACACAAGATTCAAAGACTGAACAACAGGCTTTATTCAGCTTAAAGTCTCTGCTGTGGCTAACTGTGCTCTGCTCCCGAGTGACTGACCTCGAGAGGGGCAGGATGTGGCTTATAGCCCAGGTGGGTGTTTGGCAGCTGACTGGGTGGGGCTTGGTCCATTCAGGTCAGCTGATTGACAGCCGGCCAGGTGTTGTCTTGTCCTCCAGTGCTCTTCCTGCAGGTACACAGGTCGCCCCCTGCAGTCGGCTAGTGCTGTATCACCACATTCACCCCCTTCTTTAAAATTTTCCTGGGGTGGGGTGGAGGTTACATAGCAATCTTTCACAGGACCACACCTATTTACAAGTTTAGACAGTCTGGTCGCCGTCGGAGTTTCAGTGACCATCTCAGGATTGGCTCCTGGTCACGGGTCGGCGAGGTTGTGTGAGGGCTAGTCGGGGGGGGGGTGCTGGGGCGGGTGCCAGAGCGGCTGGCATGGCGCAGCGCGGTAGGGTGGCTGGGGCAGGAGTGTGAGGTGTTGGAGGGGCAGGGGAGAGGGGTTGTCCCCCGTGGTTTGAGTGTGTAAGGGGTGCCCAAGATGGGGAAAACATGTCAGGCCAACGTGTTCCTGGGTGTCCCACGGATGTCCACGGCAGGGGAGATGCATCAGGCCGATGTGGTCCTGGGGCGGTGGGTGCTGTTGTGTAGCGGTGGGTCTGGTGCCAGATCTCTGGTTAAAACAGTGTCCACCAGGCCACTGGGGTACCTGACGTAGGCGTAGTTTTGGCTGGTGCTCATCCAGGAGTCAGCCTTGTGGGCTCATGCGTGTTTACGCAGAAGCACCTCTTCCGGAGACGTGAGCCATGCTGGAAGGGAGATTCCAGTCGTTGATTTCCTGGGGAATGAAAGCAGGCATTCATGAGGGGTCTCGTTGGTAGCTGTGCACAGGAGCGACCTGAGGAACCCACTGTGAGTAGTACGAGAAAAGGCCAAGGCACCTGCGAAGGGCTTTGAGCGTGGGGAGGAGGGATAGCTCCATTAATGGGTGCATCCGTTCTGGATCCGGGCCAATTACACCATGTGCCATGAGGCACCCCAGGATGGTGAGGTGCTGAACACACACTTCTCTTTATTGTACGTGAGATTCAGCTCCTCAGCCATCTGGAGAAATCTCTCCATGTTGGCATCGTGGTCCTGCTGGTCATGGCTGCAGATGGTGACATTATCCAGGAACAGGAAGGTTGCCTTTAATTTGTGCCAGTCTACCATGTGATCCATCTCCCTCTGGAAGACAGAGACCCCATTAGTGACCCCAAATGGAACTCGGTGGAACTGGTAGAGGCACCCGTCCACCTCGAAGGCAGTGTAAGGCTTGTCCCATGGGTGGATGGGGAGTTGATGATAGGCCGACTTCAGGTCAATAGTGGAGAAGACCGTGAAGTGGGCTTACTCATTGACTATCTCGGCTATCCTCGGTAAGGGGTAGGTGTCCAGCTAGGTGTACCAGTTGATGGTCTGACTGTAGACTATGACCATCCTTGGCTTACTGCCCCCTTTGACCACAAGGACTTGGGCTCTCCAAGGGCTGTTGTTTGGTTCTATGACTCCTTCCGCCAGAAGCTCCTGCACCTCTGCCTTGATAAAGTCTCTATTGGCAGTGGACCGGCAAAGGGGCTCTGCAGCTGAAGAACCCACACAGGTTGTGGGCTGTTGGTAACTTGTGTTTTTTTTTTAAACTTTATTTAAGATTTTATAACATGAATAACATATAGGATTACATTAAAAAAAATTAAGAATAAAATAATAAAATTACAATACAGTATCAGTAATCTAAATAAACTATACCCTCCCCAATAATTATTACACATTAATAACCCAACTCAAATTAGTCCAACACCCCCTTTCCCCCCCAAAATAAAGAGTGAAGAATTAATAAAGTTAATAATATATGTGAGAAAAAAAAAACAACTGACAAAAAAAAACAAAAACATAACCGATTAAAATACTAACAAAAAGAAAAGTTTTCTTTCTCTTTGGCTTGGCTTCGCGGACGAAGATTTATGGAGGGGGTAAAAGTCCACGTCAGCTGCAGGCTCGTTTGTGGCTGACAAGTCCGATGCGGGACAGGCAGACACGGTTGCAGCGGCTGCAGGGGAAAATTGGTTGGTTGGGGTTGGGTGTTGGGTTTTTCCTCCTTTGCCTTTTGTCAGTGAGGTGGGCTCTGCGGTCTTCTTCAAAGGAGGTTGCTGCCCGCCAAACATAAGAAAAGTAATTAATACTAAAATATCAGACTTAAAAAACATATTTAAATCAAACTTAAATGCATATATTTAACAAACGAAGTTAAGATGAAACATATATTTAACTCAAACTTAATATAAAAAATTAGTATAGTTAGTAACATTATCTATCAAAAATTCTTAAACAATAATCAATTCTTTAAAAAAAATTGTAGCATGTAAAAAAAGATGAAAAAAAACTTTCTCTATAGAGATAAACCTTCACCAAATATCAACTAACTTCACATCTATCATCATATTAGTCACATAAACCACCATCTTAAAACAAAATTCAAACCTCATTAAACATTGTACAATTCAATTTTAGTACTCTTCCACCATTTTTCCCTTTTACTCTTGAATAGTTATCCAATAAAAGCTCCAATACCACATTTAAATATCCCCAATCATTACGTTAAAATTCAGATATCCAAATAATAAAAACACATCTACAACAAAATCTATATCTTCAACAAATGGAGCATAAACCACAAACAAAAATCAAGCCTCATTAAGAATTGTACAATTCAATTTATAACTTTCACCATATTCCCTTCATTCTATAACTAAAATAGCAAAATAATATACACCAGAATTACCACTCCTTTCACCTTAAAGTTAAAGAAAAAATAAAAAAAACTTATCCATCCCATTCACATTTAAATTTCAGATATTCCTTTTCTACTGAATAAACTTTACAAAAAAAACCACATCAATTTTTAGTTTTTTAAACAATCAAATACTTTCTTATGCTTTTTTTCTTATATTTAAACAAAAAAACACCCTTCACTCTTTAATCTAATAATACAAAAAAAAGGAAAAAAAAACGAGTAGGAGGTTAAAAATACCCCCTCCCGTCTAAACCGCGCAATGCGGTAACTCCCAAATAAAAATGGGTGTGAGATAACTCACACGTAGCAGATGACTTTCAGGAAATAGTGCCTATCCACTTCTCTCCCCCAACTCTCACTTCATCTTAAACTAACATCATCATTATTTAATATTCCTTTTTTTTAAAAAAAAACATTAGAAAAAAAAAGGACAACTCTTCTTTTAATCAGCTCCAACTGCCGAGTCACCATTACAACCATTCCTTCTTGGAGCACGGCTCTTTTCTTCCATCTCTTGTCTCCTTAGAGATCGCGGCGGACTATGTCTCTGTTGAAACTGAGTAATTGGCAGCTCTTGAGCAAATGCTATAGCTTCCTTTGGAGAATCAAAGAACTTTGGTTGGTAACCATCTTGGAAAACCTTCAAAACAGCTGGATATCTAAAGGTTGCCTTGTAACCTTTCTTCCACAACTCTTTAGCAGGATTGAATTCCCGTCGTTGGAACATAACTTCTTGACTCAAATCCGCATAGAATAAAACTCGATTATTTTGAATCATCAAGGGTGATTTTCTCTGTTGTGCGTTTCTAATAGCCACTCGTAAAATTATTTCTCTGTCGTAATAATTCAAGCAACGAACCAAAACAGGTCTTGGACTTTGACCTGAAATAGGTCTTCTACGCAAAGCTCTGTGAGCACGTTCCAGTATTATACCTTCCGGGAAATGTTCTTGACCCAGCACCTGCGGAATCCATTCAGTAAAAAATTTTCTTGGGTCTGGTCCCTCCATACCTTCCGGCAAACCAATAATCTTTATATTGTTCCGTCTGGATTGGTTTTCCAAATAATCAATCTTTTTCACCAAATTTTTATTTTGAGTTTGTAAGTCTTTGACCATTTTGGTCACATCAAAAACTTGCTCCCGTATTTCGTCTATATCTTCTTCACACAAATTAAATTTATCTCTCACTTCAAGCTTAAAAGCTCCAAACTCAGCCATCTATTGAGAATGTATTTTCACCAGAGTATTAAACCTAGTACCAAGTTCAGTCATAATCTTGGATAATCCCTGCATTGTATAAGATAATTTAGATTCAAGATTCACAAAAATCTTTTCAATTGGAAGAGATTTTGGTTCAACAGATTCCTGCTTCTTCTGCATAACCAAAGGATCTTCTGTTCCTTCCTTCATTCTGGTTCCTTCCTTGTAGTATGACTGCGTGTGGAAACCCCAGCCACAGCCTCTCCAGCAGTGACTGGAGGACGCTGGCCGGGGTTTTCCCCAGTGCATAATGTATTAAGTTCTTCCAGTACATCAAGTTGTATAGGTTCTTCTATCTCAAGAGGTGCAGTTTGCAGCGCCACCACTACAGTTGAGAAATGCCTTTGAGTAACTCTTTGTTTTAAAGGCTGTTTGGCGCCCTCTTTAGGGGGCTCTACCGATGTAACATAGAGCTCCACATCCGAACACTGTACCTCTCTCCTGGGATCCATTTCACGCTGAGTCCCGGTGTCTTTCCTGCAGGTAGGTTCCAAAACTTGAACTTTTGGAAAATGTAGTTTTTTGATGATCTGTTGTTGTTTTTTTTTGCTCTTTTCCACCAATTGTACCATCATAAGTTAAATTAACAGCACTGAAATTATCTAAACTTTTAAAGAATTTTAACGGGCATTTCTAGATAAAACAATAAGATAGAGTCAGGAGAGGACTGGAAGGCACGTCTGATCCTTACGCCATCTTGCCATGCCCCCCCAGATGGCGCACTATGAAGCATGAATGGGGGTAGGGGCCCCCCGAACACATGGGTGATGCTCTGCAGGTGGCATTGGAAGTCTAAGCCCAGGAGGACTGGGGCACAGAGCTTGGGCATGACCAGGAGCCTGAACCTGTTGTATGTCTCCCCTCCTCCACAGTCAGATCAACGGAGCAGCGCCCAAGGGTATTTATAGAGCAGTCCTGGGTGACTAAGCTAATAGCGAAGGTGGTGGGTTAGATTTTGAGTCTCAAAGTTCAGGCCACGTTTGGGTGCATGAAGCTCTCAGTGCTGCCGCTGTCGAACAGGCACTTTGTTACGTGAACGTTGACAGCGACATCCATCAGGGAACGCCCGAGGCCGTGTGGAATGTTTCTCATCAGTGTGGTGGCTGCTAGGACCATCTCAGGGTCTGAGTCACTGCTCCCCGACATTTGAGGTGAGTGGTGGCCATGGCGTCATCTGTAGGTGTGGGGTGCGGCTATCAGTGGCATCTGCAGGCTTGGGGTGTGTCAGGAGGGTGGTCTGTTCGGCGCCCGTGTTGACCACATTGTCGTCATGATTGTCATTATGAGTAGAGACATTGGTGCGAGTAAGGTAGGCCTGGTTAGCCCGTCATTCCTGCGGGAGGAAGTGACATCATCATATCATCCGTCAAAGGAGGTGATGTAATCGCGTTGGCTGTCAGTGGTGGTGACATTATCAGGGGAGACGGAAGTGACGTCATTCCTGCCATTGTAGGCCAGGGCTGACGTGACCGTGGATGGTGCAGTACTCGTGGTGAACACGCAGTGGTCTTTCCCGGTGGGGACGGAAGAGGGGGTCCCGAGGCCGGGGAAGATGGAAGTAGCTGTACGGGCAATTGCACCGCCTGGCAATCGCATGCGGTGGGGCCCGGGTAGGAGGTGGGGTTGGTCGTAGAGGGCCGCTGAGCTTCCAGCAGTTTTAGAAAGGCATACTTTAGCGAAATGGCCTTTCTTGCCACACTTTGAGCTGTACTGATTTCTGGCTGGGCAGTTTAGGTGTGATCCTCCATCTGACCCACACCGGAACCCACAGTACTTACACGGATGTGCGGCAGTGATGCTCTCATCTACGAGTGGGTTTCGGGTCACCGCTGTGGTCTGGGTTGTCCACGCAGAGGCCTGAGGGAGTCAGGAACCAAGGCTTCGGTGTGGAGGGCTGCTGATTGCCTGGAAGGCTCAAGGACCCACTTTGAGTGGAGCAGTATGAGCTTCCTCCTGTTGGATTCTAGGATGTCAGAGTGTTCCTTGATGATTGCCTCAACCGTATGTCTCCAGATTATGAAGCGTGCCTGTGCTTCTGGGTGACAAGGGTCAATTTCAAGGCTCCTGACATTTAGGAGCTTCTCTATAGCAGGTTAAAGTTAAGCTGAATAAGTTGTGATGCACTGTCGTGACAATAAGCAGACACGAGATTCAAAGACTGAACAACGGGCTTTATTCAGCTTAAAGTCTCTGCTGTGGCTAGCTGTGCTCTGTTCCCGAGTGACTGACCTTGAGAGGGCTGGATGTGGCTTAAATCCTGGGCAGATGATTGGCAGCTGACTGGGTGGGGTTTGGTCCATTCAGGTCAGCTGATTGACAGCCGGCCAGGTGTTGTCTTGTTCTCCAGAACTCTTCCTGCAGGTACACAGGTTGCCCCCTGCAGTCGGCTAGTTGTGTATCACCACAGTGTGAGGTTACAATCGATGTGCAGAGCAACAAAGGGATTTAGGAGTGATGGTAAATAGTACCCTCAAGGCCGATACTCAGGTAGATGGTGTGGTGAAGAAGGCATTTGGAATGTTGGCCTTCATCAATCGGAGTAATGAATTCAAGAGTAGGGAGGTAATGATGAAATTGTACAAGACATTGGTGAGGCCAAATTTGGAGTACTGTGTACAGTTTTGGTCACCAAATTATAGGAAAGATAGAAACAAAATAGAGAGAGTGCAGAGAAGGTTCACAAGAATGTTGACAGGATTTCAAGGTTTGAGTTACAGGGAAAGGTTGTGCAGACTGGGACTTTTTTCTCTGGAGCGTAGAAGATTGAGGGGGGACTTGATAGAGGTGTTTAAGATTTTAAAAGGGACAGACAGAGTAAATGTGGATAGGCTTTTTCAATTAAGAAAGGGGGAGATTCAAACTAGAGGACATGGTTTAAGATTGAAGGGGGAAAATTATAAGGGGAACATGAGGGGAAATTTCTTTACGCAAAGGGTGGTAGGGATGTGGAATGAGCTTCCGGCAGACGTGGTCGAGGCGGGATCATTGGTTACATTTAAGGAAAGACTGGATCGTTACATGGATAGGAGGGGACTAGAGGGGTATGGACCGGGAGCTGGTCAGTGGGACTAGGAGGGTGGGAATTTGTTACGGCATGGACTAGTAGGGCCAAACTGGCCTATAAGTGGTTATATGGTTATATGATGTAAATATTCCATGCAAAGTAAAAGGGAGAAGGAGCAGAAAGGGATGGGAGAGTATGGTCAAGTGCGTCAGGTAAGAAGATGAGGTGTGTGGGGAGTAACAGATTTAAGGGATTATACATGAACACATGGAGTATAAGAAAGAAAATGGATGAGCTTGAGGCTTAACTGCATATTGGAGGGAACGATGTTCTAGGAATAACGGAGACATGACTGCCCGGTCGTAGGTTAAGGGTTCTGTCTCCAGCAGCCTCTGTCGGATGTAACTGGAGTCAATCCCATTGACTAAAGCATCCAGCTTCAAGGCATTGCACATTGTCCTGACATCACATTCGTTTGCCAGCGACTCGAGGGCCAGTGCATAGGCAGTATCACTTTCCCCAGGTTTCTGGTGTCTAGTCAGCAACTGGTGTCGAGCAAGCACCACATTCCATGGCACTGCATAGTAATCAGTCAGACGTTCCCGGGCTATAGAGAGTGATAGCTCCTTGTGTTACGGTGAAAGGGACCTCACCCAGCAGAGAATTTAGGTGGCCCCACTGTGTCGCCTCATTAAACACATTGTTTTGAGCCATGTAGTCGTCAAAACAAGCAATCCAGTGGTTGAAGATTTCTCTGGCCATCGGGGCAGACTGGTCGATTATCAGCTGCTCTGGCTTGAGGGCTGCATCCATTTCTGCTAATAAAATTGAAGTGCCAGTTGATGAAGTAGACAAGACAATGTGGTCAAACAATAATCATGGCTTTTATTAGCAGAAACTCATGGTACAATAATGAAAGATAATAGATGCAAATACAGTTATATCCAAGAGGAGTGTCCTTGACAGTAGAGATAATGTTAGTACAGCAAGGCTCACCAGAGGGGGCACAGGCAGATTGGCAGACATTCACCACAGTGAGGAATGATTTTCAGACCCTTGAAAGGAGTGACATAAAAGCAGGTGGAGTAGAGTCTATTTGGATAGAGTTGAGGAATTACAAGGTCAAAAGCACCACAATGGAAGTTGTTTACAGTAGCTCAGATATAGGAGGCAGAATAAATCAGGAGATAAGGCTGGCATGTCAGAATGGTAATGATAGAGTTGTTATGGGGGATTTCAACATGACTGGGAAAATCTAGCTGGTGTGGGACTGCAAGAAAGTGAGTTTATAAAATATCTCTGAGATACATTCTTAAAACAGCTCATGATGGACCCCACCAGGGGGAAGATAATTCTAGATTTGGTTTTGTGCAATGATGCAGATTTGATAAGAACCTTGAAGTAGGGGAGCCATTAGGTAATAGTGACCATAATATGGTGAGTTTTAATTTGCAATTTGAAAAAGAAAAGGATTACAGTTGAATAAAGGGGATTGTGGAGCCATGAAGGAGGAGCTCATCAAAATACAATGGAAGGATAATGTGGCTGGGAGAACAGTGAAACTAAAATGGCAGATGTTTCTGGGCATTTTTCAGAAGGTACAGGACCAGTTGTTATGAGCCCAGAGGACCCCAAAACCCAGCAGCAATAGATATTCACCAAAGCAAATGGTTACTTCAACAAAAGCTGCTTTTAATCATCTTTAAACATGAAAATAAAATCAAACTTTAACTTATCACTATTATCTTAACTAACCTAACTTAATCCCCTTCTAATTCTAAGTGCATGTGTATATAATGTGTGTGTAAGTTCAGAAAATTTCTTTGGTTCACAATCCAATCTCACTTCTCATTCCTCCAAGTTTACTGGTTGCAGGCAATTCTTATACTGTGCACAGAATTTAACATTTATGAAATTTACCAGGCTTTGGTGCTTGAAAAGTAAATGGTTACCACTCAGGAAGGTTCTTGTCAGTTTTCAGAGAGAGATTTGTTGCTCCTGAACACAAACTGATCCCTTTTAATCAGCCACGTCAGTGTCTTGTCGAAGAAACGTTCCCCCATCAGGGTTCTCCAGATGATAACTCCTTTCTTTCAGGTCCCCACAGAGTTCCTTTTTGTTTCCCTTATTTCAAGTGAAACATTAGACAGCCAGCCCTCTCCTCTTGCATGAACCACAGGGGCTTTGACCAGGCTGAACTAAGCACTTATAACCCATCTTCCAAATGGGGTTTTCCACAAGCTTGCCAGCCTGTCCTGTTCCAGTTGTTGCTGCTGACTGTAAAACTGCAGAACTGATCTCTCTTTCTCTCTCTCTCTCTCTCACAGAGCAAAGGCATGTTTGACTCTCTCTGCTGGTAAAACCACATGACCCTCCCATACAGCCTGCGGCTCTGAACTACTCCTCCGATTTCTCATCTGTTGCTTTTCAAAACAACAGTCCATTAGTGAAGTCTCTTGGGCATTCCCCAAAGCTTTTACAAAGGCCCCCAGGAGCTGCCCTGTCTGGCTTGAGCAGAGCTCCAGTAATTTTAAATGATATCTGTTTTGAAGTGTTTGTATTTGATCTACACTAAAAAACCTGTCCCAATTTATCTCCCAAAAACATATCTATATACAATATAAACACAACATAATCTGTCACATAGTTCATTCCAAAGATGAAAAATGGTTCTAGGATGAGCAAAGGGCAACCATGGCAGACAAAGAAAGTCAAAAACAGAATCAAGACCAGTGAGAGGAAGTAGAGGAAGCGGAAAACTCAAGGATTAGGAAACCTTCAAAGAGCAACAGAAAATAACTAAGAAAGCTACAGGGGAGGGAAAACTAAGGTACATGAGTAAACTAGCCAATAAACGAAAAAGTCATCTTCACATAATTTGGGGGTGGAACAGCAGAAAGTAATGAATAGATGCTATAACGACAATTGTGAGAAGGGTAGAGAGGGTGATAGGCAGAAGGAGGGATGTGGGAGATCTCTGAGATGTATTTATTTCAATGCAAGGAGGTGGATGAGCTAAAGGTATGGATTGACATGTGGCATTATGATGTTGTGGCCATTAGCAAGACGTGGTTGAAGGAGGGTTGTGACTGGCAGTTAAATGTTGCAGGATTTAATTGCTTTAGATGTAAGAGAGTTGGTGGAGTAAGAGGGGGAGGTGTGGCATTACTTGTCAGGGAGGATGTTACAGCAGTGCTGAGGCAAGATAGACTGGAGGGCTTATCGAAGGAAACGGTGTGGGTAGAATTAAAAAATGAGTGAGTTTACTATTATAAGGGTATATTATCAGCCTCCAAATGAGGAGAGGAAACTAGAAGAGTAAATATGTAAGGAAATAGCTGAGATGTGCAGTGGTGTTGGTTGGGGATTTCAATTTTTCAAACATAGATTGGGAAACGCAGTCAGTAAAAGGGCAGGATGGCTTAGTATTTATGAATTGTGTTCAGGATTGCTTTTTGTAGCAATATGTTGAGACACCAACTAGAGGGGGAGCGGTGTTAGATCTGTTGTTAGGGAATGAAATAGGGCAGGTAAGCATTGGAGAGAACTTCAGAGCCAGTGATCATGGGTCCATTAGCTTTAGCTTAATTATGGAAAGGAATAGGTTGGGTCCAGAGGTTGAAGGTCTTCGAGTGGGGCAAGGCCAGATATGAAGAAATGAGAAGGGATTTGCAGAGAGTTGTATGGGCTAATCTTTTTGCCTGAAAGGATGTAGAGGAAAATTGGAGGGTATTTAAGGGTGAGATTTTGAGAGTACAGGATCTTTATGTTCCAGTCCGGTTGAAAGGCAAGACCAAAAGTTCAAGGGAGCCATGATTTTCTAGAAAAATTAGAAAGTTGGTTTGGGACAAGAAGGAGTCCTGTGCTAAATATAAGAAACAGGGGATTGAGGAGATGTATGGTCGTTACTTAGATTGCAGAAAGAACCTTAAGAGAAACATTAAAAAGGCAAAAAGAAGGTATGAGATGTCCATAGCGAATAAGGTGAAGGTGAATCCTAAGGGTTTTTACAGATACATGAACAGTAAAAGGAGGGTTAAGGATAGAGTAGGGTCACTGAATGATGAGATCGATTAACTATGTAAGGAACCATTGAGATGGGAGAAATATTGAACGATTTTTTTCTCATCTGTATTTACGAGGGAAAGGGACATTGGACTATGTGAGATAAGCGAGGCAAATGGCTTAGTTACGGAAAGGATAGGAATTAGTAAAGAGAGGGTTTTGGAGCTTCTACGGTCAGTAAAAGTGGATAAGTCTCCTGGTCCTGATAGGATTTTTCCCAGGACTTTAAAGGAGATCAGGGAACAAATAGCAGGGGCACTGACAGTGATTTTTCAAAGATCACTGGAGGAGGGGGTGGTACCGCAGGATTGGAGGGTTGCAAATGTAGTTCCATTGTTTAAAAAAGGCACAAGGTGCAGGCCAAGTAATTATTGGCCAGTAAGTTTGACTTCGGTGGTGGGGAAAGTTATGGAGGGTATTCTTCGAGATAGTATGTACAAATATCTGGATAGGCAGGGATTAATCAGGGGCACCCAGCATTGGTTTGTAAAGGGACAGTCATGTTTGACGAATCTTGTTGAGTTTTTTGAAGAGGTGACAAGAAAAGTGGGTGAAGGTAGAGCAGTTGATGTGATCTATTTGGATTTTAGTAAGGCTTTTGATAAGGTTCCGCATGTAAGGAAGGTTCAGTCCTTAGGGATTAATAAAGAGATAGTGAGATGGATTCAGAGGTGGCTGAGAGATAGACAGCAGAGAGTCATGGTGGACAACTATCTGTCAGGATTGAAGCCTGTGATAAGCGGTGTGCCTCAGGGATTGGTGCTGGATCCCCTGTTGTTTATCATTTATATTAATAACTTAGAGGAGGGTGTGGTTAACTGGGTAAGCAAATATGCGAATGATATGAAAATAGGAGGAGTGGAGGATAGTGAGATAGATTTTCTTGGATTACAGAAGGATTTGGTTTGTTTGGAAGAGTGGGCTGAAAGATGGCAGATGGAATTTAATGTAGACAAGTGTGTAGTGTTGCATTTCGGTAAAAGTAACCAGTATAGGACATATGCAGTTAAGGGGAGGTCGTTGAGAAATGCAGAGAGGCAGAGGGATCTTGGAGTTATGGTACAGAGTTCCTTGAAGGTGGATTCCCATGTAGACAGGGTGGTTAAAAAGGCATATGGTATGCTGGCCTTCATAAGTCATAGTACAGGTACACGATGCTTTATCCGGACATCTAAAATCCGGAAAGCTCCAAAATCCAGCAAGTGGGGACCAGCTGTTGGGGGAAGGAGGAGACTGCCGAGCGGCCGAGGGACCGCGGTTGGGGAAACGGCAGGGCAGCCAAAGGACTGGCGGTCGGGAGAGACAGTCGAGGGACCGGCGGTTGGGGGAGATATCCAGGCGGCCAAAGGTCCACGTTTGGGGGGAGATTGCCAGGACCAGGGTGGGGTTAGATGACCGAGGGACTGCAGTTGGGGGAGACAGCTGGGCGGCTGAGGGACTGCGGTTGGGGAAGGCGGCTGGGCAGCCGAGGGACCATGGTTGAGGAAGGTGGCCATGGGAGACAGCCGAGGGACCGGCGGTTGGGGGAGGCGGCCAAGGGACCGCGGTCGGGGGAGACAGCCAAGTGACTGGCGGTCGGGGCAGACGTCTGGGTGGCCGAGGGACCAGCGTTTTGGGGAGGCGGCCAAGGGACCAGCATTTGGGGGAGGCGGCTGAGGGACCAGCGTTTGGGGGAGGCGGCCGAGGGACCACGGTTGGGGGAAGGCAAGCCGGGTGACTGGAAGGGGGTGGGGGTGGATACTGCAGCACAATTCAGGTGGGCTTTCCGAAGTCCGGAAAAATCCAAAATTCGCAATACACTGTCCCCCAAGGTTTCCGGATAAAGGATAGTGTACCTGTATAGAGTATAGGAGCTGGGAGGTGATGCTGTGACTGTTTAAGTCAATGGTGAGGCCAAGTTTGGAGTATTGTGTTCAATTCTGGTCTCCAAATTATAGGAAGGATATAGATAAGGTGGAGAGGGTGCAGAGAAGATTTACAAAGATGTTGCTTGGCTTACAACAGCTAGAGTACAGAGAAAGTCTCCTTACTGGGACTTTATTTCATTGGAACGTAGATGGCTGAGAGGGAATTTCTTAGAGGTATTTAAAATTATGATGGCAATAGATAGACTAGATGTGAGTAGACTCTTTCCCCTGAGGGCAGGGTAGGTTTGAACAAGAGGGCATGTTAAGGGTAAGGGGGCAAAACTTTAGGAGAAATGTTAGAGGATGCTTCATTGGTGGCAGAATGGAAAGATCCTCCAGAAGAGATAGTTGCGGCAGGGTCCTTTCTTTCATTTAAAAGGTTGGATGTAAGACTTCGGGCCTCCGGCGGCGGCAGCAACAGGACCTCGAGCCTCCGGCGGCGGCAGCAACAGGACCTCGAGCCTCCGGCGGCGGCAGCAACAGGACCTCGGGCCTCCGGGGCCGGCAGCAACAGGACCTCGGGCCTCCGGCGGCGGCAGCAACAGGACCTCGGGCCTCCGGCGGCGGCAGCAACAGGATCTCGGGCCTCCGGGGCCGGCAGCAACAGGACCTCGGGCCTCTGGCGGCAGCCAAGCCCCGGGCCGGGAGCCATCAATGAGAACAAGCACAATACTATGCCTACATAACACAACCAGTCTCTTTCCACTCTAGTCTAAACATTAACAACTGTATTGCAGAGTTCTCTCCAGTCTCAAAAAATTTTCTACTAGAACTTTTCTTTCTGATCCTCAACCAATGCTGCATCCCCTTTACTCGGCCGCGGCAGGAGTAAACGCACACAGGCCGATTCCAGGGCACACCACTCCATAACTGTGGACAACGGTTGTAGATCTCCAGACATGGTTCGACCTAAAAGGGGAGGCAGGCCTCTTCAGCCCGGATAAACAACCTGCATAGGAGAAGGTCACTCCGATATAAAACCTACGACCCAAGGACCTCGCTACCACGTCCCAGCTTGCTTGGCCATGGCACACGAACGATGGGTGTAAAGGGTGGGGCTAGTATTGCGCACACTACACTCCACCTAAAAGCTCCTTTGCGTAGGCCCGAGGACAGGTCCACGTCCTCCCCCTCAAAAGATGCACACAACTCAATCTAGCATGTTGGAACATCAGAACCATGCTAGACAAGGCTGACAGCCACCGACTTGAACATCGGTCTGCCCTCATCGCACATGAACTCCTCAGACTCGACATCGACATAGCCGCTCTCAGCGAAGTCCGCCTTGCAGATGTAGGCAGCCTCCAAGAACACGGCGCGGGCTTCACACTCCACTGGTCTGGCAAGCCTCAGGCTGAATGATGCCTATCTGGTGTTGGCTTCATGGTCAAGAACTCCACTGCCTCCAAACTTGAAAGCCTCCCGACAGGCCACTCTGACAAAATAAACTATGGCAAGCTCTCCACTGGCCACCGAGACAGAGGTGCACCAAAGAAGAGGTACAAGGACTGCCTAAAGAAATCTCTTGGTGCCTGCCACATTGACCACCGCCAGTGGGCCGATATCGCCTCCAACCGTGCACCTTGGCGCCTCACAGTTCGGCGGGAAGCAACCTCCTTTGAAGAAGACCGCAGAGCCCACCTCACTGACAAAAGACAAAGGAGGAAAAACCCAACACCCAACCCCAACCAACCAATTTTCCCTTGCCACCGCTGCAACCGTGTCTGCCTGACCCATATCGGACTAGTCAGTCACCAATGAGCCTGCAGCAGACGTGGACATACCCCTCCATAAATCTTCGTCCGTGAAGCCAAGCCAAAGAAAGAAAAAGAGAAAAGGATGTGTACATGGATATGAGGGGGTTGGAGGGTTATGGGCAGAGAGCAGGAGGGGGAAACTAGTGGAGTTGTTCAAGAGAACCGGTGTGGACTCAAAGCGCCGATATGGCCTGTTTCCGTGCTGTAAACTGTTATATGGTTATAATATAAAAGGGAATATTAAAAACTTCTTTAGGTATGTAAAGAGGAAAGAATTAGTTAGGACCAAAAATTGGCCCTTAAAAACAGAAATGGGCAAAATTATTACAGGAAGCAAGGAAATGCTGACGAGTTTAACAGATACTTTGGATCTGTAAAGGGGGTAAAGGTCCTGCAGAATCGAAGGAATTGATAGAAATTCCAACGGTAATGGAGGAATTGATGGAAATCCAGGTTTGGAAGCATGTGGTCTTGAGTAGATTGAGTGCACTGAAGGCTGACAAGTCCCTGGGGCCTGACAGACTGCATCCCAGGGTGCACAAGGAGGATGCCCTTGAAATTGTGGACACATTGGTCATCATTTTCCGATGTTCTATAGATTCAGGAGAGGTGCCTGTGGATTGGAGGGTGGCTAATGTTGTGCTGCTTTTTAAGAAGGAGGGAGAGAACGGGCAATTACAGACCAGTTAGCCTGACATCAGTGATGGGGAAGATATTAGAGTCTATTATAAAAGAAGAAATAACGGAATACTTCTGGACATGTCAACTGGACGACATTAACAATATAAAAACCACACAGTTTTGATCCAACTGGCATACACTGGCCATGCAGAACTGAAGGCATTATGTGATTTAGAGATCTCCAGCATGGAAAAAGGCCCTTCAGCCCATAGTTGTTCTGATTGATTTGATTTCCTGAGATGGTTCCATTATCTTACACTGGGCCCATATCCCTCTGAACCTTTCCGAGCCATGTACTACAACTATAGTGTTAGCTTGTGGGCAATGACGCTCATACTGAAGCTGTATTCACTGTATTAGGTTCAGTTCAGGTCACCTCATGACAGGAAAGACATGGACGCTTTGGAGAGGGAGCAGAGGAAATTTACCAGGATATTGCCTGGATTGGAAAACGTAAGGTTAACAGCTCTAGGGCTTTTCTCTTTGGAGTGAAGAAGAATGAGAGGCGACTTGATAGAGGTCTACAAGATTCTGAGAGGCATCGATAGGGTGGATGGCCAGTGCCTGTTTCCCAGGGCAAAAGTAGCAAACACCAGGGGACATCTGTACAAGGTGAGGAAGTTTAGGGGAGACACGAGGGGCAAGTTTTTTTTTACACAGAGAGGCGTTGGTGCCTGGAATGCCTTGCCAGGGTAATAGGCTGCTGCAATAGAGCCATTTCATAGACTCTCAGACAGACACATGGAGACAGGCGAGGCAGATGTGAGGTAGGGAAGAGTTTTGTTTTTTGAGTAGGTTGGCACAACACTGAGAGGTTGAAGGGCCTATACTGGGCTGGAATGTTCTATGTAAATCAACCCACGGAATCTAAATCGCTTTCTGTTCCCAGGAAATCACAAGCCTTCTGCCTCTGGCACCCACTGTTTCAGTCTCCGGCCCACACAGTGAACAACCTCATTCCAACAGCTTTGGACATGTTTCAGAAGATTTTATGACTGGCCTGTTCCTGACTTCACCTCCCACCCACAGATTGACTTTCAGAGCTGGTGTCCCCCAGCTGGGCACTGTTGTAATTTACAATTTTTCCTCCTTTTCTCTGTTAATCCCGCCCTTGTTTTGATTCTCTCAAGTTTTGTTATCTTTCCTCTTGCGTTTCTTTCTCTATTCTCACTGCTCATTGGTTAAGGAGCCTCCTCGTCCCATCATTCACCACGGTCCAAGCACCTTCCCATTTCTGGATCTGGCCCAGGTTTGTGTCTCAAAGTGGGGGCTGTTGGGGGCCAGCGATATTCAGTTATCTCTTCGTCAGACTTGGAAGGTGCTGTTGCCTGAGCTCACCTGAGGTACAGAAATCCAATAAACCACCAGCACGGCAGAAACCTTGTCCAGAGTGTACGTGACACACACTCGCGCACGCCTGCATGCACTCACACATACACACTCATTCATATACACACACACACTCATATATACACACACAGTCATACACACACACATACGCACACATATACACACACGGTCAAACACACGCACACTCATACGCCCACACGCTTTTACACACACCCTCACGTGCACACACGCATGTGTTCTCCTCTCACTCACACATTCACTTGCACTTATACTCATGCACACCCACTCACACACACACATGCTCACTCTTGCACACACATATACACCGCCAACATGTTTCCTTAAACTGGCACACAATTCCATAACTAGAATCCACCAGTTAAGTACATATATAAACAATATATTCACAATGTACACCTCACCATCATTCTCATATAAAAATTAAACAAACACAGTATTTCTCATTAAAGGTAAAAAGGCCATTCATCCCATCATATCTATTCCCTTTGGGACTCGAGGGAAAACCCATTTGGAGACAGGAAGAAAATGTAAAACCGCCCACCCAGAGACCCGAGGTTTGTGGCAGCAGTAGTAAGTGCTGCATCACTGGGCTTCACAATGCAATTAATTAACATGGAGACAACAGAGAGTAGTCAGCAGGTCAGCCAGCATCTGTGGAGGGAGGAGCCAGGTTAATGAACCTCTCTCCACAGATGTTGCTTGACCTGCTGAGCATCTACTGCTTTTTATCTTGATTTGATCGAACAATCTCTTACTTCACACAAAGCAGCCTGAACGCTTGCAGCGTCACTGGGGTGGAAACAGGCCCTTCAGCCCACCGAGTCCATGCTGACCACAACTGCACCTTCACACCGATCCCATTCTATTCCCCCAACATTCCCATCAACTCCACCCCCCTCGCCCCAGATCCTTCCACTTCACCCTGGGGCCAATTAACCCACCGACCCACACATCTGAGGGATGTGTTAGGAAACCAGACACCCACACGGACACAGGGAGAACATGCAAACTCCACACGGATAGCACCAGCAATCAGGATCGAACTGGGGTCTCTGGATCTGGGAGGTAGTGTCTCTCCTCATTGAGTCACCTCCACCTGAGTGTGTACAGCTTGGCTTCTTGTTCAAGTTTCCTCAGTATGTGGAGCTAAAGTGTCTCAAGTCAGCGGGCGAGGGCCTCTGGGGTTGTTTGGCTGCTGGCCAGTATCGGGGGCTTAGTGAGGGTACCATGAACAGTGGCAACATGGCTCTGAGCTTCTTCACGAAGTGGTTCACCCCTCACGTCTGCGACGGGGAGGGGAACATTTGACCAGGTATCTGTCCAATATTCCTTGAAGTCGCTGAACACATGCTTGTAGCGAACCACAGTTCCCACCTTTATCCATCCGCACCGTGCTGTCCAGACTTCCACGTCCGTATCAAAGCCACGCATTCCACTTCGTTCAAACAATGACGATTACACGGGAAAGGCCAGAATTTATTGCCCGTCCCTAGCTGCCCTGGAGAAGGGGAGCTGAAAGTTCTCCCTACAAAATGTTGAGGAAGGGTGGGAGGGGGGCAGATTGGTATCCCGTTGGTGGAGCACTAATATAGTTGTAGGTTGCCACTTGAGGGGAAGCTGTGGGGGGTGGTGAATCCCTGCATTAGCTGCCCCTTGCTGTTCCGGTCTTCTCCCTGACAGAGCTTCTGTAGAAAATGCCCAGGCAAGAAACAGCAGCGAGCTTTACTGATGCTGCGCTTGGCAGCAGAGAGAGCGAAGGTTTACAATGGTGGATGGCATGAACCTTGAGGGATCCACTGTGCTGCACCATGGTGGTAGTTGGGGGGGGAGGGGGGGGACACTTCCTGAGAGATGCCGGCCCAGGCTAGAGGGTGTTCCACTGCAGTCCAACGTGCCTGGTGGGTGGGGAAAAGGGGTGTCACTAACTATAGGATCTCCAGCCTCTCATACCGCCAATGTGTTTATATGGGTGTTGAGCTTCTGGCCAGTGGTGACCATGCAGGACGTTGATGGTGGGTGACCCAGCGAGGGTGATGACCTTGCCTAATGGGGATGGCTGGTCAGATGTTCTTTTACTGAGGACAGTGATTTTTGAGGCCCAAATGTTGCTTCCCATTTATATCTCCCCCTCCCCCACCCCCGATCCCCACATCTAACCATTGGCCAGGTCTAGCAGACTGAGGAGATGTGAATGGAAGTCAACATTGTGAAATCATCGGTCAACATCCTTTCTACCGATCGTGGGAGGAGAGGCTGTCAACGGAGAAACTGCAGATGACTGGATCGAGGATGTTGTGGGCCTAGGATGACTGACCTCCCAATTACCCCCACCACCTTCTAATGGCTGCAGTCCCCTCCCCACTACTCTTGCCCCCCCCCCCCGCCTCACTACCCTCGACGTCCCCTGCTACACTCGATGGTCACGGACCATCATGAGTTGGGTCAGGCAGCAACAGCCCTTCTCTCCCTCCAGCTCAGGAACTCAGTTCCTGGAATTGATGATCTGAGAGACTTCCAAATCACCCATCACCACTTCACAAAACACATGAGCATCCAGTGTCCAGCTTGGAACAAGAAGTTCTCAGCAAAATAAAAAATAACAAAACCCAAAACGTCTTTTTTTTCAGGGGACACACCTGGTCGGCCAGAGGAAGAATTGAAAAAGGCAACATTCAGTTCAGAGGTTGGCTCATATCCATACCGAGAGACAACAGTAGGGCCCAACACCCGATCACAATAGAAACCCTTGGAGAATGTTATAGGTCCTCCACTCTCCAAGAGTGTGCTTTTACCTCAGCAACAATTTTGGAAACCTCGCCAGAGACTGGTTGGGGGAGTCATTCGTCTGACCGGTGGTCTGATGTTCATGGATTTTGAAGCTTGGTGCACTAATCTCAGATACAGTGCTCTGCCTGTGTGAGCTCGTGTTCAGTTCATTGGGGCCCCCAGTGTCGGCCCACGTGCAGCCCTGGCAGAACAGACGCTTGATACTCTTCCAGATCTCCTGATCCTTGTAGGAGTAGATGACTGGGTTTATCAGGGAGTTCAACAAGGCCAGCAAGAGGAACCATTTCTTCATGCCTTCCAGATTGCAGCTGGTGCAGTGAAGACCATCAAGGAGCACGAGGATCAGTCCTGGTGTCCAACAGATGATGAACGTGCCTGGAACAAGGGTCAACAATGACACAAGGTGGATGTTAGTGATTGCACAACCTGTGATTCCTCTGTCACAGCCAACCCCCACTACCTTTAACCCCCAATTACCCCAACCCCCCACAACCCTCAACCCCTCCACACTACACTTGACCCCTCCGCTACCTTCAACCCCTCCCACTACCCTGACCCCTCCCACTACCCTCAACCCCCATTACCCTCGACCCCTGCACTACCTTCAAATACCCCAATACCCTCGACCCCTCCACTACCCTCAGACACCCTCACTACCCTCAACCCCACCCCACTACCCTCGACCCCCACTACCCTCAACCCTTTCCCTCTATCCTTGACCCCCCACTACCTTGACCCCCCCACTACCCTCGACCCCTGCACTACCTTCAAATACCCCAATACCCTCGACCTCTCCACTACCCTCAGACACCCTCACTACCCTCAACCCCCCCACTACCCTTGACCCCCTCACAATCTTCAACCCCTCCACTACCTTCAACCCCTCCACTTCCCTTGACCTACCACTACCCTTGAATCCCCCACTACCCTCAATCCCCTCTACCCTCAACCCCTCCTCCATTACCCTTGACCTTCCCTCTACCCTTGACCCCCCCTACTATCCAGGACCCCTCCCAATTATCTTCAACTACTCCCCCACTACCCTCAACCCCTCCTCCACAACCACAATCTCTCCCCTACTACTTATGACCCCTCCCCCACTAACCTCAACCTCTCCCCCACTACCCTCTACCCCTTCCCAGCCATTCTCAGTTTTCCATGGAAAAGCCAGTCCTGAATCTGATCTATCAGTTGGGATGTCAGAATCCAATCTACCAGGGCGCACAGTTAGCAATGTGATTAGAACATTGCTGTACCAGCACCAGTGACCTCGGTCCGAATCCGGCGCTGTCTGTAAGGAGTTTGTACATTCTCCCCATATTTTCTCTGTACACTCCCACTATTCCAAACCTACCGGGGATGGGGGTTTGTAATCAATTGGGTGTAATTGGGCGGCATGGGCTCATAGGCCGGAAGGGCCTGTTACCATGCTGCATGTCTAACTTTAAAGTTTAAAGGGAGCACCTTCACAATCTTATCGCCAGGGTAAAAGCATCACACACACTAGAGGAGGGGAACTGGGGAGACCCGCACTGGAGCAACACATAAAATGCTGGAGGAACTCAGTAGGTCAGCCAGAGGGTGGTGAATCAGTGGAATTTGTTGCCACAGGCGGTCTTGGAGGCCGGGCCACTGGGTGTAATTGAGGCAAAGATTTGTTGGCTCTAGGTTAGTCAGGGCATCAAAGGTTATGGGGAGAAGGACGGGCAGTGGGGCTGAGTGGGAAAATGGATCAGCTCATGATTAAATGGTGGGGCAGACTACCAATCACTACCAAGTCCATCACAGGCTCAGTCCTCCCATCAATTGCAGACATCGGTGTGGAGTACTTCCTCAAGAAGGCTGCTGACATCATAAAGGACCCCCACCTCCCTGGTCACCACCTCTTCTCATTGCTCCCTTTGGGCAGAAGGTACAGGAGCCTAAAAACCAGCACCTCTAGGTTCAAGAACAGTGTCTTTCGAACAATTATCAAGCTCTTGAACCTTCCCTGAACCATCAGTGTGCGGAGACCACAAAAGGATCGTCTGTGCTGCTTATAGATCACTTGTTTCCATATAACCATCTAACAATTACAGTATGGAAACAGGCCATCTCGGCCCCTCTAGTCCACACCGATTCAAGTGAACTCCACTAGTCCCACCTACCTGCTCTCTGCCCATAACCTTCCAGCCCCCTCACATCCATGCACTCATCCAACCTTCTCTTAAATGACAAAATTGACCCTGATGCAACCACCTCGTCCGGAAGATCATCCCACTCAGCCATCACTCTCTGAGTGAAGAAGCCCCCTCTCATGTTACTTCTAAACTTTTGCCCCCAACCCTTAACTCATGAATCCTCGTTCCAATCTCACCTACCCTCAAGGGGAAGAGCCTATTCACATCTACTCTATCAATCCCCCTCATAATTTTATATACTTCTATCAAATCCCCCCTCAACCTTCTACGCTCCAATGAATAAAGTCCCAGTCTACTCAATCTTTCTCCGTATTCTAGGTACTGCAATCCAGGCAACATTTTAGTAAATCTTCTCTGCACCCTCTCTACGTTATTAATATCCTTCCTATAATTTGGAGACCAGAACAGCACACAATATTCCAAACTTGGCCTCACCAATGCCTTGAACAGTCTCAATATCACCTCCCAGCTCTGATATTCTGTGCTATGATTTATAAAGAGCAGCATACCAAAAGCCTTCTTTACCACTCCATCCATATGAGGATGACTGTGAATATTTATAATCTATTGTATGTAGTTATTGTCTCTTTTAATTTAATTTAATTATGTTTCTGTTACAGTTTTTCTTTATATCTACCTCTTCAGCTGAAGCATTCAGTACAGATGTACATTGTATACAGTATCTGACAATAAAATGATTGTCATTCAATGAGGCAACGGCAGGTTCTGGCACGATGATCCTATGATCGCATCAGCCGCGAGGGGTTGCAGACTCCGGGGAGCAGGGCTCCAGAAAAAGGGGAGAACAGTCCTCATCTGAGAAGGAGACAACCCGCGGGACGGCAACCATGGCGACGGACCAGTGAGGGGCCCTGCGGCTGAAGGACCCACGCAGACGGCGGGGCGACTGGTGAAACGAGGAGAGGAATCCATACAGGCTGCGGCCTGCTGGAGCCTGTGGTCAAGTGGCTCGCACCGGGATGCGGACTGCTGGAGACGCGAGGGTTCCTAATTGTATCGGGTTGCCAATGGTTTGGACAAGACTCTGTGTGGCTGTGTTCTATGTTCAATGATGGGAAAATCTAGGAACAGAGGGCACAGCCTGAGGATAATCGGATGTCCCTTTAGAACAGAGAGGAGGAGAATATTTTTTCAGCCAGAGGGGTGAATCTGTGGAACTCTTTACCACAGACGACTGTGGAGGTAAAGGAGCAGTTTATAGATCCTTAATTAGTTTGGGTATCAAAGGTTATGGGTAGGGGGCTGAAGAAAGGAGTTGAGAGGAAACATACATCAGCCTGAATCAACTGGTGGAGCAGATTTGATGGACCAAATGCCCTAATTCTGGTCTAATGGTCAAGTTTTAATTTCTTCTGTAATTTTCTCCAACCGGCCACATTAAAAAAAAAATTGTTACATGAGGTGAAGAGAAAACATGCTCTGGCCCCCCCCATGAGGGGCCTGTTGAGACTGGCTGGGCAAGGCCATATTGGATGGAGTAGCAATCCCTTTACTTAGAGAGATTCTTCATCTCCAAAGTCTACAGAGCTCGGTCACAGAGAATATCCAGATTTCTGAGATTTTTTTTGCATATTGAAGTACTCTTTGCCATTCCCTGGTTCATTTAGAAAAGGTCGCTGTCTTATCTATCAAGGGACAGGATGGGTAACATAATAGTTAGTGACACTGTTACAGAACCACACTGACTGTGAGGAGTTTGCATGTTCTCCCCGTGCCTGCGTGGGTTTTCCCCGGGGGCTCTGGTTTCCTCCCACCGTTCGAAACGTACCGGGGGTTGTAGGTTAATTGGGTGGCACGGGCTCGTGGGTCTAAATTTAGATTTAAAGCTGAAGCTGGAACAACCTTGTTTTTTTGAATGATTTGAAACACTGATGGATGGGCCAGCACAGTTAGCTTAGGGTTAGCACAGCTTAGGTTTACAGCATCACTGACTTTGGTTTGAGTCTGGTGCTATCGGTAAGAAGTTTGTACTTTCTCCCTGCGACCTGTGCAGGTTTTCTCTGGGTGTTCCGGTTTCCCCCCACCCTCCAGAAATGTACGAAGTTGAGTGGTATATTGGGCAGAATGGGTTTCATGGGCCAGAAGGGTTGTGCCACTAACATTTTAAAATCTTTCTGGAACTCAGTGTTCCACCCATTTTGGGCTATGTTGACAGGTAAATCTCCTTGTGAATTTGCTAATCCTGCCTCCAGGGGATTTCCTCTATTGGAGGCGTGGGCCCCGACTTCCACAAGTGTCCTCGGCCTTAAAAGCGGTGAGTTGACAGTGTATGGGTTGTCTCTGATCCTGTTGCAGCCTGTGCAAGGGAGTCTCCCAAAGTTGAAAGAGTCGGGCCAAATGCCAATGCTCCATCCACTGAACAACTTCAGGTTTGAAGGGCGCCTGTTTATAGCTGAGATGTCGTGGATAGATTATAGCACAGACTGTACAGATTGCCAAGATTTGCTTCTTTCTATGAACTTCAACAGGAAGAAAAGGCTTAAAAATAATATTTTTTTAAATGGGAAGATGCTCGAGCCTGTTAAAGAAATTGTTTTAGTCGCCCAGCTGCAAGAAGTGAGAACCAAGGCCGCGCTGGTTTCGAAACTCGTGCTGGATGTCTTGCTGAAGTCTGTAGTTTACAGGTAACATGAATAATCGCAAACAGGCTGTAGAATGGGATGCTAAACCGGACAAACAGACCTGTGCCGATCTGCGTATGGGCTTTCTTGCATCAAGACCCTGTTGTCGGTTACAAGTCTCATGTAACAGAGCACCCGCTTGACAATGAAAATAAAATTGTGTTGTCACCACACTTTTTTATAGTTGATTTAAGGTAAGAGCAGAAGAATTTTTTTAAGCCGGAGAACCTCTGGAATTTGCTACCACGGGCGACTGTGGAGGCCAGGTCGTGGGGTGTATTTAAGGCAGAGATTGACAAGTATCTGAATAGTCAAGAGTTAAGGGGAGATGGGAGGGGAGTGTGGCTGAGTGGGAGAAGGGATCAAGCTCACAATGGAATGGCAGGGCAGACATGATGGGCTGAATGACCCACTTCTACTCCTCTATCCTCTGATGCTGTGGAACATTTGAAGGCTCTGGGTCTGTACTCGCAGAAGATCAGAAGAATGAAGGGCGGAGGGGAGTCATGTTGAAACCTATGGAGTTCCGAAAGGCCTGGAGAGAGTGGATGTGAAGAGGATGCTTTCTGTAGTGGGGGGGGGGGAGTCTGGGACCAGAGGGCACAGCCTCAGAATACAAACGTCCCATTAGAACCCCCATGCCACATCTCCGCTCTTTTTTTTTCCCTCCTACTCTCCCACATGGATCCATCTACAACCTCTTAACAGGCAGCCTGTGTTCCTCCCCTGCCCCTTCCTCCCTCTTCTCCTCCCCCTCATCTTTTTATTCAGGCTCCTGTCAGGATTTGCTTTTACCTGACAAAAAGTCTGACCTTGCTTACCCTTTGCTTCCTATGGACGCTGCATGTCCTGTTGAGAGGCTCCAGGACGTTTGTGTGTTGTATACAACCCCCAGCATCTGCAGATTGTAGAACCTTAGAACAGTGCGGCACAGAAACAGGCCCCTTCAGCCCTTCTAGTCTGTTCCTTTTCACTCCTTTAGAACAGAGATGAGGAGGAATTTATGCAGCCAGGGGGATGGGGGGTGGGGGGGGTGGGGTGGTGAATCTATAGATTTTGTTACCACAGGGAGTTGTGGAGGCCAGGCCATTCGAGATATTTAAGACAGAGGTTCTTCATCAGGAAGGGAATCAAGAGTTATGGGGGAGAAGGCAGGTGAATGGGATTGAAAAGGATAGAATGGTGGAGCGTGTTTGATGGGCTGAATGGTTTGATTTTGCTCCTATCACAGAGGCAGGCTGCAGCTTTATTGGGATTGGCAGATGAACAGAGGCTCAGGAACACAGCAGCCCATTGCCTCGAGCCCCAAACATTCCTCCAATAGCTCCCAAATCTGTGGTGTGGTGCTGCCAAACATGGGAAGCAATCCTGCAAGTGGAGCTGCAACCATGCAAACAAGGAGCATGTGTGGGCCATACTTCAATGAGACCATTACCATGGGCAGGTCCTTCGGAGCACAATATCTCTGCTGTTCCTGACGGAGGTATATTAACTCGTGAGGGGCTTAGATGAGGCGAACAGCCCAGGATCTCATTCTGTGCAATGAGGCAGGTAAAATGAATGATCTTACGGTTGGGGGGGGGGGGGAGGGGTCATGCACTTTGGTGAAAGGGATAAAGGCGCACGGTATTTTCTGAACAGAGGCGCGGAGGGACTTGGGAATCCTCGTAGAAGACTCCCTAGAGGTCAACTTGCATGGCAAGGAAGGCAAATGCAATGCTGGTATTCATTTCAAGAGGCACAGAATATCAAAGCAGAGACATGGTGTTGATGCTTTGCAAGGCACTCGTCAGGACCACATGTGGAGTATTGTGAGCAGTTTTGGCTCCTCAGCTAAGAAAGGATGTGTTGGCATTGAAGACGAGGTTTACGAGGATGATCCCTGGGGTGAAAGGGTTGTCACGTGAGGGGTATTTGATGGCTCTGGGTCAATACTCGCTGGAGTTTAGAAGAATGAGGGGGGATGTCATAGAAACCTCTCAAATGCTGATAGTCCTGAATAGAGTGGATGTGGAGAGTCTGGGACCAGAGAGCACCAACTCAGAATACGAGCACGTCCCTTTAGAATGGAGACGAAGAGGATTTCCTTATCCAGAGGGGGTGAATCTGTGGAATGCGTTGCTACGGACGGTTGTGGAGGCCAAGTCATTGGGTAAATTCAAGAGAGAGGGTCTGTGACAGAATGCCAGCAGAAGTAGCTCAGACTGGAACAGGACAAGCTGGCAAGCTTGTAGAATGCCCCATTTTGGAAGACAGCCTGGTAAAAGCCCTTGTGGTTCATGCAAGAGGAGAGGTCTGGCTGCCTAATGTTTCACTTGGAATAAAAGAAACAAAAAGGAACTCTGTGGTGACCTGAAAGGAAAAAGGTCATCATCTGGAGAACCCTGAAGGGGCAAGTTTCTTAGGCCAATCACTGAAGTGGCTGATGGAAGTATAAGGAACAACAAATCTCTCTCTGAAAACCTTCCTGAGCGGCAACTATTTATCTCTTAAGCACCAAAGCCTCGTGAACTTCATAAATGTTAAATTCTGTGCACCGTCTAAGAATTGCCTGCAACCAGTGAACTTGGAGGAATGAGAAGTGAGATTGGACTGTGAACCAAAGAACTTTTCTGAAGTCACACACACATTACAGACATGTTGGCTTAGAATTAGAAGGGGGTTAAGTCAGATGAAGTAAGTTAATAGTGATAAGTTGAAGTTTGATCCTGTTTTCATGTTTAAAGAAAATTAAAAGCAACTTTTGTTTAAGTGACCATTTGTCGGTGAATATCTTTTGCTGCTGGGTTTTGGGGTCCCCTGGGCTTGTAACAGGTCTTGATCAGGAAGAGTTATGGGGAGAAGGCAAAAGAATGGGGTTGAAAGGGATAGTAAATCAGCCAATGATTCAATGGGCTGAATGGCCTAATTCTACTCATGGTCATTTGGAAAGACTAAAGACTGAATTTCTCATACAAATGGAGGGTCTGATGGTTCTATTTTAAAGCCAACATTTTAGGCCAAGTCAGGGGAGACTACAACAGGCTGCAGGAGGAGATGATGGTGAGGACACAGAAATGTTGGAGGATCCACAGGAGATAAAGATATATTACCGATGTTTCGGGCCTGAGCCCTTCTCCAAGGGACAGGAAGGTGTCAGAATAAATAAACTGGGAAACAGAGGCTCCTTGGTGGGGCAGATGAGCAACAGCGGAAGACATTTAGGGTGGTATGGTTAGCATAGGTCAGTGGTTCTCAACCTTTGTCTCTCCACTCACATCCCACTGTAAGTAATCTCGATGCTATCGGTGCTCTGTGATTAGTAAGGGATTGTTTAAGGTGGGATGTGAGTGGGAAGGCTGAGAATCACTGCTCTAGACCCAATTGTTATTGAAATATTTTGCTTGAGAAAAATGGTCATTGGCCCATTTCCTTTGGAGTTCTGAAACCGCGCACATAACGAGTCAATGAGGGACGATTAAAACAGTGGTTTTCAAACTTTTCCTTTCCACTCACTGTTAGGTCTGCTTTGTTCGAGAATGAGTGAGTCAGACACCAGACTGAGTCGAAATCAAGGTTCTTTATTACCGGATTGTAACACTTGCAACTAACAGTGTTAGTTGGAGAAGGCGCATTCTCCCGATATCAGCAAGTGGTGTTTTTTTTTTATACCTCAGGACATGCACTTAGTAAATTATCATACCATTACATTGTCCAATGAATAAACTGTTGCTACCCTTCTCTGTTAGTCTGCTGCACATCATCTTGTTATTGCCACACTTATCTTGAGCGTACAAGGGCACACCTGCATCCTGTTACTCCTTAGTACTGGGTGACTCCTTCTCCGGTCCCAACTCATGATGTTTTTAACCTTACATCACATCCCACCTTAAGCAATCCCTTACTAATCACAGAGCACCTATGGCATAGGGAATACTTAAAGTGAGATGTGAGTGGAAAGAAAAAGGTTGAGAACTACTGGCATAGCGGTCAGTGCAATGCCTTTACTGCGCCAGTGGTCGGGATCTGGGTTTGAATCCTGCCATGTTTGTACGTTGGTTTTCTCTCACGGCTCCAGTTTCCTCCCACCGTTCAAAATGTAACAGGGGCGCAGGTTAATTGGGTATCATTGGGCAGCACGGGCTTGGGCCGAAATGGCCTGTATGTCTAAATTTAAATTGAAATAAAAATAAATCTAAAACATTTTCATAGAAGCTTAACAAAAGTAAATTCCATTTAGAAACACCACCTGTCAGGGTGTGAAGAGCCAGCCTTAGGTAACTAAGAAAATGAAAAAAGGCATCAATTTAAAAACTTACACACTCAAATTTACAAAGAGTTGTGGGAAATTAGAAGATGGGAAGAGGTTAAAAGGTAACCTCGAGCCACCAAGCAAGCAATAAAGAAGGTAGATTATGGAGATAAATTAGCACAAAATAGAAACACAGACCGGAGAAATGTTTTGATGACATTAAATGGCAGCACTGCCGGATCTGCTGTAACGACGGCCCTGTGTGGACCGGCAGAGCGCAAGGAGCGATTCCCCGCAGGGTCCACCCACCCACCCAGTCTGACTGTCATCAGCTTCATACAGGCTTTAAATAGCCTATTAATGGAGCAGACAGTGATTTTATTTAAAATCCCATGACCGTGGTGTCTGCTTCCAAGATGTGGCCGTCTCTAAGATCAGCAGGAGCCACGAGGGGGACGCGAGGGACCAGAACACAGGGAGACCACCCACCCCATCCAACCCTGTTTGAGAAGGAGAAGTAGAGGACACGACGCCAGGACAGTGACCATGGTGGCAGTCCAGTGAGGGGCTCGGTGACTGAAGGACATGCAGGCGGCGGTCTGTTGGCCATTCGAGGTGAGAACCCCAGAGAGGCTACGGGCTACTGGAGTCTGCGGTTAAGGGACTCGCACCAGGCTGCGGGCTGCTGGGGACTGGTTCGAGACTGGCTGAAGGGGTACCAGGTATCGGAACCGGGACGTGAGAGGGAGCCGAGGGTGCTGGTCATGTTGGGGGTACGGTTTGGACTGGACTCTGTGTGGCTGCGGGGGCTCTGGAGGTGAATACTCAGACACTCGGTGTCTCTGTGGGGACTCTCTTTTGCTTCTCTTTCTCTGACTGCAAGAGGCATTTCAGCCAATTTCTGCCAACGACCAATCGATCTACCTTACAGCAGACAAAAGGCAATTTTGTGTAATATGATAGTTTTTATTACATGACAATAAATTGAATCTTGAATCTTGAAGCAGAAAAGAGTGGCTATAGTGAATGAAGGCCCCTTAGAAAATGAGGAACTAATATTTGGGTAATGCAGAAATGTCCAAGGAATTTAATTTAATTTTAGACATACAGCACAGTAACAGCCCATTTCAGGCCATGAGTCGTGCCGCCCAATTTATACCCAATTAATCTACACCCCCAGTACATTTCAATCGCTGGGAGGAAACCGGAGCCCCCAGGGAAAACCCACACAGACACAGGGAGAATATACAAACTCCTTTCAGACAGCATGGGATTTGAACCCCAGTACTGATCACTAGCGCTGCAAAGGTATTGCGTTAACCGTCACGCCAACCGTGCTGCCCCAGAATTCACGGTGGAGGACACGTCTACCGTGCCAAAGAAAAACGTAATGGATGTGAAAAGCGAGGTCCTCAATACAATCGTGATTACTAAGGAGGTCTTGCTGAGCAAACAAGTGGGTCTAAGGGTAGATCTGTCTGCGCGTCCTGACAGATTGCATCCTAGGGTACAGGCGGAAGGAAGTTATAGTGAAGGTATTTGTGGCTATTTACTAACATTTTCTGGTCTCTGGGCAGGTCCCGGCAGATTGACGTCCCTATGATGTGGCCTGGGAAGCTGACAGACTCTACTGTATGCTAATGCAAGAGTCTGCTCACATACAACCCATATTCACAGCGGATACATCTCCCGTGTCCTGTGCACCGCCTGTGTCTATAGTTCAAACAAAGAAAAAGGAATGTACTGACGGGTGCTGAGTATCACTAGTGGAGGAAAAATGCCCATAGCGTGCCCCCTTGTAGCTACCATAAAAAAGGGTCAGGAAATGATAGAGCCAGCTGCCAGAAGTGTCCTCAGCTCTGGCCCAAGTACTGGCCTCCTCTATCTTCAAGATGACACTTGTAAACGCAAGTTACACGTAGACACAGGCTCTGAGGTCAGCTTGCTCCCACACATACTTTGAGAGGACGCATAAGCGACAGGACCTTGCCTTCAAGCCGCAAATGGGACTTCTATTCCCAGCTTTGGCATGCGGCGCATCAGGATTAAGATAGGAAAGGTGACGTTCCATTGGGATTCTATTTTGGCTTCCATTGTGCTGTCCATTTTGAGTGCAGATTTCGTACAATCCCATGACCTACTGGTCGACGTTAAGCAGAGGAATTTAGTTAATGCCACCGCTTTCAAACATACCCATTGATAAGCAGTAAAGGGAGAGTTTCTCATCTCAGGGTGTGCACCCTACACAACGCTGCCCTGCTCAACAAGTTTCCTGGTGTGCTCTCTCTTAAATTCAATTCCTCTACAACGGCCCACGGTGTGTCCCATTACATTGACACCTCAGGCTTGCCGATTTACGTCAGGGCTCATCGACTCCCACCAGATAAGCTGGAGCAGACGAAGGCAGAATTTACAGCCATGGAGGAATTGGGTATCATTCAGCAATCCAACAATCCTTGAGAGATCCTATGGTGACTACCGTCGGCTCAATAATATAACTACCCCCATTCTGCACATACAGGATTTCGCTGCCCATCTGCACGATTGCTGTACTGTGTTTTCACCAAAGTCGATCTCATCAAGGAATATAGTGACAGAATATAGATATGTTTTTGGGAGATAAATTGGGTTAGGATTTTTAATGTAGGTCACATACAAACACTTTAAAACAGATTTTATTTAAAATACTGGAGTTCTGCTCATGCTAGACATGTCGGGGGCAACAACCTTTGGAAAAGCTTTGGAGAGTGTCCAAGAGAATGAACTAGTTTGGCAGGGGGGTGGGGAACAGAGGGTGAGAGCAGTGTCCAGGGAGTATGGCCACCTAGCTAGGAATAAAAAAGATAAGAAAGGTAGGATGGAGATTAGGGTAGAAGGTAAAAAAGAGAATATATGTGAGGGACATTCTCTGAGATGCATATATTTTAATGCAAGAAGCATAATGAACAAGGTAGATGAGCTGAGAGCATGGACAGATACTTGGGGTCACGATATTGTGGCAATTAGTGAGACCTGGCTACAGGAGGGGCAGGACTGGCAACTTCATGTTCCGGGATACATTTGTTTTAGATGTGATAGATCAGGGGGTAAAAAAGGAGGAGTTGCTCTGCTTGTTAGGGAGGACATTACTGCCGTGAGGTGGCAAGATGGTCTGGAGGGATCGTCCAGTGAGGCTGTTTGGGTGGAATTGAGGGGTGGAGGAGGCAAGAGGGTGCTAATAAGGGTGTATTACAGACCACCAAATGGGCCAAGGGAATTAGAGGAACAAATTTGTAGGGAGATAACGTATATGTGTGAAAATCATAGGGTAGTGATCATGGGAGATTTTAACTTCCCACACATTGATTGGGATACCCATACGGTTAGAGGGCTGGATGGGCTGGAGTTCGTTAAATGTGTTCAAGATTGTTTTCTAAATCAGTTAGTAGAAGAACCGACTCGGGATGGTGTAATACTGGATCTCCTGTTAGGGAACGAGCTAGGTCAGGTAGCGGACATTAATGTTGGAGAACCGATTGGGTCTAGTGATTATAATTCTGTTAGTTTTAGGGTAGTTTTAAGGAAGAGCAAGGAGAGGCCTAAAGTTGAGGTTCTGGATTGGAAAAGAGCAAATTTCGAAGGAATAAGAAGGGATTTGGGGAGTATTGAGTGGGACAGGATATTTTCAGGTATGAAAAATGGAGGATATTCAAAAAAGAAATTTAGAGGGTACAGAGTAGTTATGTCCCAGTCTGGATCAAAGGAAAGGCTGGAAGTCATAGGGAGGCTTGGTTTTCGAGGAATATTGGAAATTTGGTTAGGAGAAAAAGGGAGGTGTACGAGAGGTATAAAGAGCTGAGAAGTTGAAGGAGGACTACAAGGAGTGTAGAAGGAATCTTAAGAAAGAAATTAGAAAGGCCAAAAAAAGAAGAGGCTTTGGCTGACAGAGTAAAAATAAATCCAAAGGGTTTCTATAAGTACATTAAAAGTAAAATATTAGTGAGAGATAAAATTGGACCCCTTGTAGATAGCGAGGGTAGGCTGAGTGAGAAGTCTGAGGAAATGGGGGAAATTTTGAATGATTTCTTTGCCTCGGTATTCACTAGAGAAAAAAATGTTGAACCAGTTGAAGTAAAGAAAAATAGTGGGGAGGTCATGAAGCATATAAGGATAACTGAGGAGGTAGTGATGGCTGTGTTAAAAAAGATAAAGGTGGATAAATCTCCCGGACCGGACAAAATATTCCCTAGGACACTCAGGGAGGCTAGTGGACACTTAGTGGGGCCATTAACAGAGATATTTAGGATGTCACTGGCCACGGGGGTGGTACCAAAGGATTGCAGGGTGGCGCATGTGGCTCCTCTGTTTAAGAAAGGGTCCAAATGCAAACCTGGTAATTATAGGCCTGTAAGTCTGACGTCTGTGGTGGGCAAGTTGATGGAAAGTGTTCTGAGGGATGCTATTTACAAATTTTTGGAGGTACAGGAATTGCTAGGGAGTAATCGGCATGGTTTTGTCAGGGGTAGATCATGCTTGACAAACCTGATTGAGTTCTTCGAGGGGGTTACAAAAAAGGTCGATGAAGGGAAAGCTGTGGATGTTGTCTATTTGGACTTTAGTAAAGCTTTTGACAAAGTTCCCCACAGGAGGTTAGGAAAAAGGTGGAGGCATTAGGTATAAATAAGGAGGTAGTGAAATGGATTCAGCAGTGGTTGGATGGGAGGTGTCAGGGAGTAGTGGTAGAAAATTGTTTGTCCAATTGGAGGCCAGTGACTAGTGGAGTTCCTCAGGGTTCGGTCCTGGGTCCACTATTATTTGTTATATATATTAACGATCTGGATGTTGGGGTGGAGAATTGGATAAACAAGTTTGTGGATGATACAAAGATTGGTGGTGTTGTGGACAGTGAGGTAGATTACCGTAGATTAAAAGGTGATTTAGGAAGGCTGGAGGTGTGGGCTGAGAAATGGCTGATGGAATTTAATACAGATAAATGTGAGGTGCTACATTTTGGAAAGGCAAATTTAAATAGGTAATATACATTGAATGGTAGACAATTGAGGAGTGCAGAGCAACAAAGGGATTTAGGAGTTATGGTAAATAGTACCCTCAAGGCTGATACTCAGGTAGATGGTGTGGTGAAGAAGGCATTTGGAATGTTGGCCTTCATAAATCGGAGTATTGAATTCAAGAGTAGGGAGGTTATGATGAAATTGTACAAGGCATTGGTGAGGCCAAATTTGGAGTACTGTGTACAGTTTTGGTCACCAAATTATAGGAAAGATATAAACAAAATAGAGAGAGTGCAGAGAAGGTTCCCAAGAATGTTGACAGGATTTCAGGGTCTGAGTTACAGGGAAAGGTTGTGCACACTGGGGCTTTTTTCTCTGGAGCGTAGAAGATTGAGGGGGGACTTGATAGAGGTGTTTAAGATTTTAAAAGGGACAGACAGAGTAAATGTGGATAGGCTTTTTCAATTAAGAGTGGGGGAGATTCAAACTAGAGGACATGGTTTAAGATTGAAGGGGGAAATTTATAAGGGGAACATGAGGGGAAATTTCTTTACGCAGAGGGTGGTGGGGATGTGGAATGAGATTCCGGCAGACGTGGTCGAGGCGGGATCATTGGTTACATTTAAGGAAAGATTGGATCGTTACATGGATAGGAGGGGACTAGAGGGGTACGCACCGGGAGCTGGTCAGTGGGACTAGGAGGGTGGGGATTTGCTACGGCATGGACTAGTAGGGCCGAACTGGCCTGTTCTGTGCTGTAAGTGGTTATATGGTTATATAGAATGAAATCTTTCCAAAGCTCCCCGAGTTTCAGGATGCTACGCAGATGAAGTGATCCGTTTTATTCCCAACTCATAAATTAACTGCTGGAACAACCCAGACATAAAGTTAGATCCTTGATACTCTGGATCTCTTTTGGTAATCCAAACACTGTGAAAAATCCTTCCAGAGCCTTTACTACCATTTTGGCATTAATATTCCTTAATGGTAGAGCTTCTGGAAATCTCAATGCTGTACCCATAATTGTTAAAAAGTACTGATTCCCAGACTTTGTTTTAGGCAGGGGACCTACACAATCTACAATAACCCTAATGAAAGCTTCCCCCACAACAGGAATAGGTTGTAATGGAGCCACTGAAGGACCCTGGTTATGTTTCCCCACAACCTGACAAAAGTGACATGTCCGGCACCAATTTACGACACCCTTCCTCAAACCAGGCCTGAAAATTTGTCTCAAAATCTTATTCATTGCTCTTTACACCGAGATGACCACCCAAAGGTGTACTGTGGGTTAGACTTAAAATTTAATTCTGGAAAATTCTTGGATGATGAATCACTCCCCCCCGCCCCCCCTCGCCCAACAACTCTTCATTAGCAGGAATATCAAGAGTTCTTCATTTCCTCATCAACAATTCACCCTTCAAGTAATAACCACAGGCCATTTCTTTAATCTCCTGTTCACTTACTGCTTTGTCCCTTTAGTCAATAAGATCTGGATCTGTTTTCTTTTGCTGTATTAACTTTCCTTGACAAAGAGAAATCCTCACTCTCACAATTAACTGGCAAGTCTCTATCAACTGGATCCTCCTCAGCTCTCATCATTTTCTTAGACAAAGACCTTGTTACAGCACATGCAGGATATATCTCACCATCCTCTTCAACCTCATCCATACTAGGCCGATTTGTTAATTTCAAAACTGATCCAACTTTATCCTCTGCCAAATCATTCCCTAATAAAAATAAGACACCCTGCATGGGTCACTTTGAAATTACTCCTACAACAACAGGTTCTTTAACTAATTCTGAATTTAGCACTATGTGGTGAAGAGATATTGACTCTATCTCGCCTCCAACACCTTTAATCAAAGTTTTCTCCCCTGTGTCAGTCTTTTGATCAAGAGTTAAAACACTTTCCAACAACAGTGACTGAACAGCCCCAGTATCTCTAAGAATTTTAACTGGAACCTGTGATTCTCCCTCCTCCACTGAAACCAAGCCCTCTGACAGAAAAGGTTTGGAACATCTGTTCTCCTTAAATTCAACTGTCTGAATACATGCTTCTGGTAAAATCCTCTTTTTGCAACGATTTTTCAACACTAAACAATTCACCATAAAATGACCAGCTTTCTTACAAAAATGATATACAAATCCAGAAGTTCTGTCTTTTCCCACCTAGACTAACATTCCCCCTAGACTTAATTTCAGGCTTACTATTCTATCCACATTAACCCTCTGAAAAGACTCACTATTGTAAGGTAAAAACATCATGAGTTGGGACCGGAGAAGGAGTCACCCAGTACTAAGGAGTAACAGGATGCAGGTGTGACCTTGAACGCTCAAGATAAGTGTGGCAATAACAAGATGATGTACAGCAAACTAACAGAGAAGGGTAGCAACAGCTTATTCATTGGACAATGTAATGGTATGATAATTTACTAAGTGCGTGTCCTGAGGTATAAAAAAAAACACTACTTGCTGATATCGGGAGAATGCGCCTTCTCCAACTAACACTGTTAGTTGCAAGTGTTACAATCCGGTAATAAAGAACCTTGATTTCGACTCAGTCTGGTGTCTGACTCACTCATTCTCGAACAAAGCAGACCTAAATATTTGGTGACCCCGACGTGATGGGTGAGTGGACACTAGACGACGGTTTCTGTTTTTCTTGACCATCCTCTCAGCCGGCTGACAAAAAGGTCCAGAGAAGCCTGTTTTAACTAAATTCTCTCTTTTAAAATCTTTATGATTGTCAGTAAGAACTGGAGATCGGACAAATTAGACGATCATAATTGAAGGTCGTCACCTGCCAGGATTGTAACATGTAAGTGTTTACAGACAAAACTATAAAAGTCCTTAAGGTGTTTTAGTGACATTTGATAAGTGCTTCGCCGACAAACTACTAGAGTTTAAAAAGTCTTTATTGTGACATTGCAAAGTCCAATAGAATGAGAAGGTGGTCTAAGAACAATTGGGGACCTGAGTTTTCTGCCCTAAACCGGTTATTAAGAGGAGAAATCTCCCACGTGAAGGTTGGGCTTTGAAAGAAAACGAAGGTTCAGGCTTATTGGTCTCCATTGTATAAGACTCGCTTATAAATGTCCGGTAGGTATGATAATGTCTGTACACTTGAAAACTTAAGAATTTATTTCCCAAATTCGCCGTGGTGGAATACCACAGCGGACATTAGAGACCTTGAGACGACAAAAAGAGTACTCAGAGATGCCTGCCTGGTGAACAAGGGCGACGACCAAAGACTGCAAAAGCTGTGTCCGAATCAGGTAGGAGATATCAATGAAAAAGTTGACAGAATCTTAAGAGACACACGGTTTATTCGAAATATTTTTGACAAGTTAAATGAAGGTATTCCCAGCATCACCAAGGAGATAAAGTTACGTAAATTCATAGATTGGTACAGGGAAACTGGACAAAAATATAGCCCAAAAACTTGGTTTCCTAGTTGTAACCTAACTTTCAGACCTCTTTGGGAAAACAGAGAGTGGAAGACAAGCAATCAGAGTATACAGGACAGTCTGAAGTCCATCGGAGGACCAGGCTTGGAGACTGTTTCACTAAAAACTTTTGTCATCCGGCCTGCAAGGAGACATTTTTAAAGGCCATTTTTGTTAACATAGATCCTCTAAACGGACAAGAACCTAAATTAAGAGAGGCATTAGGAAGCGACCCCGCAGCAATGGCTGCACAGTTGCCTGCTAAGACCTTTGACCAAATTATTAGGGAAATTAATCAAGAATTAGAGAAGCGAAATACCAGTAAAGAGGCATTGGAGAAATGAAGAATTCTCCAAAAATGTGTAGATCGCTGGAGGAAGATGGGGTGGTTACCCGGGAGCGCCGAGATGTTCCTGACAGGTGAGGGAAACAAAATTCTAAAGCGTAGGGTCTTAGATAAACTGGAAGAAACAAAACGAGACATAGAAACGAAAATCTTTAATCGAGAGTCTGCACAAAAAAAGATGAGAGACAAGGAGATGTGTTACCGCGATGTCCTAGCTCTATTCGAGGAATTTAGTCTCCCTGATAACCCACCTATTATGGCCCCTGTAGAAATAGCTTGTAGACCCCCGCCCTATGCATACGTTGAGTCACAAGGTACCCCTGACACCCCAGATGGGACCCAGGAGTCACGTCCCTTATATCCAGATATTGAAACACTGGGACATGACGGGAACATCGGGAATGGGGACACGTCAGTCAAGATACAGGCCCCTTTACTTAAAAGGGGGATTAATAGACATGCGAGGGGGGCACAGGAAGAGAACCTGGAGTTGGAAATCTCCTCTACCTAATGATTGGAGTGTCTGTAAGTGGAAAAGACCCTTGGGGAGTGGTGAGGTTTGACTTACAAACCTACACAAAGGACATACCCAAACCCACTTCTACAGAGGAGGTAGTGCGAAAATTTGATAGTAAGAAGCTGTCCAGGGGAGAGAAGATAGCAATTGAGACAGGTATAGATGAGACAAACTCCTGGATAGAACAGATGGGTAAATATGCGGATCAGGCAAGGTATGGAAACTGCTGGATCTGTGCCCGGGGAAGGCCAACATTACGGATGAGCAGATCGATTTTTGAGGAGACAGATGCTATGGACTGCGCCTTGAACCTAATGTCAGAGTCTAACCCACTGAATGGGTGTCTGACATGGGAACAGGCGTTTCCCATAGCTCCGGCCAATGTGACCCCCCCTATCTTTAGATCCACGGGCATAAGTAATGTTTCTTGCTTCGCCAATAACAACACAGCGGCACACGCTTTCCACATGGGTTGGCTACCCAGTGACTTGTGCAGGACTCATGTTGATCTCACGGGCAGCAGAAATGCTACCCGATTGACCCAGGCTAGGGCAGATATTTGGTGGTTTTGCGAAGGTAGAGTGCTGTATAACTGGCTCCCCTCTAACTGGAATGGTCGGTGTGCTTTAGTAACGCTTAATGCGCCAGTCCTGATTGTGGAAAGGCAGAAGGGAGACGAGGATGCCCTAGATCTACACCACACAGGGGGTTGGATGTGGAGAAAAAGAAGGAATGTTGGACTCCTGGGGCCAGAAGGAAGGAACCCTGATGGGGTGTGGATTGATGCAATTGGCCAAGTCCGGAATATACCGGACGAATTTAAACTAGCCGATGAGATCGCAGCTGGGTTTGAAAACTTTCCTATATTTAGTGCAATCTTTCCCATCACAGCAAATAAAAACGTAAATAGGATCAACCTAATTCACTATAATGTCCAGCGCCTTACAAATTTGACCAGGGACGTTGGTGAGCCAGTACACCAACAACTGTCAGAAACTTCCCTTATGACGCTTCAGAATAGGATAGCGATTGATATGGTCCTGGCGGAAAAAGGCAGAGTGTGTGCCATGTTTGGAGATCTATGCTGCACTTCTATCTCTAATAATACAGGGCCAGATGGATCACTCACTAAGGGGCTGACAAAACTTAAGGCATTGGCGAAGGAATTAAAAGCCCAATCTGGAGTCTCTAACCCTGTTTTGTCCTGGTTACATGGAGTGTTTGGGAAATGGGGCACAATGTTGGGACAACTTTTCCTAGGATTGTTCATTTCTGTATCCATTTTTATCACTTGTGGCTGTTGTTGTATTCCATGCATTCGAACGCTGGCCACGAGGACCATTGAGAGAGCCTTTGCCAACCGCGATGAACTGCCTCCAAAATATCAAGCTCTACAAATTACGGAGCGGGACTATCTCACGTCACAGGAGGCGTCAAAAAATGCTGAGATCGATCCGGAGTCTGATGGAGAATGCGACAGGGAGGAGGGATTATAAAATAGATTGTAGAACAAATATTATAAAATAGATTGTAGCACAAATGTTAACTTTTATCTTAACTAATTACAAATGCTTAGAAGGGATAGCCAGTTATTTGCTTGGGGGAAAACGGGGAGGAAACTTGTAAACAGGCAATGGGATTGGGGAAATGGATGGGGGGTATACGCTAAAGAGGGTTGGGGGGAGCCCTCGCCCACCAGCCAAAAAACCCCGTGAACAGAACCCGTATAGAGCTTGGCAATAATAGGTGAACTAATGAAACGCGGTGGTAGCATAGTCATGGCAAGATTGTCCTCTAAAGAGGACAAAGGAGGGATTGTAAGGTAAAAACATCATGAGTTGGGACCGGAGAAGGAGTCACCCAGTACTAAGGAGTAACAGGATGTGACCTTGTACGCTCAAGATAAGTGTGGCAATAACAAGATGATGTACAGCAGACTAACAGAGAAGGGTAGCAACAGTTTATTCATTGGACAATGTAATGGTATGATAATTTACTAAGTGTGTGTCCTGAGGTATAAAAAAAACACCACTTGCTGATATCAGGAGAATGCGCCTTCTCCAACTAACACTGTTAGTTTCAAGTGTTACAATCCGGTAATAAAGAACCTTGATTTCGACTCAGTCTGGTGTTTGACTCACTCAGGTGTTTGACTCACTCATTCTCGAACAAAGCAGACCTAACACTATACTGAAATTTGTTTTTGTGAATCAGGGTGTATTCATCCACTAACCTGGTCATTTACTGCCATGTCCCCACGTCTCTCTCTTCCAGGTATGATTTAATCTCCTTTGGGACACACCTTTTAATTTCCTCAATTAATATTAATTCTCTCAATCTGTCAAAATCATTATTTATTCTTTTTGAAGTGCACCAACGGTCAAAACATACAGATTTTTCCAGACTAACATCCATAAAAGATTGGTTCTATGTTTTCACCAAACTCCTAAATTTTTGTCTATGTGCTTCTGGAACCAACTCAGAAGCTTTCAATACTGCTTGTTTAACAGTATCATAATTTGCCTCTTGCTCTGCAGTCAAACTAGAGGATGCAATTTGTGCTTTTTTCCTTCAATGCACTTTAAAGCATTAGAGACCATTTTTTTCTTGGCCATCTTGAGCTCTCAGCAACCTTTTCAAAAAGCTGAAAATAGATATCTATATCTCCCTCATCAAAAGGAGGCACTAGATTTACCTCTCTATTAGCCAAAAACCTCAATTCTCGTACTTCTTTCTATCTCCATTCTTAACTTCTCTATTTGAAACCGTCTGTCCCTTTCAATTTTTTCCCTCCATTTTTCAGCTCATATTTCCTCCGATTTTCTGTTTCCTCTGCCTCAATATTCTCCATTTTTTATCCTCCTCTCTTTGTTTTTCAGCCTCATTCAGTTGTTTCTGCAACTCAAACTTCCATTTCTTTCTTTCTTCTTCCATCCTCAATTTCTCCAACTCCAATTGCAATTCAAAAGATCTATCCTCTGGAAAATTATCTAAGACTTTCTCAACAAATTTTCCCTATAATCCTCTGCATTTGTACTTTCCTCATCCAATGCTGGACTTCAGTCAATTTTAATGCATTATCAATGACCATCAGTTCCTCTTTTCCTTTTCTCTGCAGCTCCGCAGGTGATGGTTGTGACAAAAATGTACTAACATCCATTGCTGCTATTTTCCACACACATAAGCCTTAAATTATCTTGGAAAAACCAATTAACTAATAAATCACAAAAACTCCAAAAGTTTAAGATCCACAAAACTCTAATTTTTAATCCGAAAGGACAATCCCCCAAAAAGGGGCCCAGAGGATCCCAAGATCCAGTAGCAATAGAAATTCACCGAGACAAATGGTTACTTAAACAAAAGTTGCTTTTAATTTTCTGTAAACATGGAAACAGGATCAAACTTTAACTTATTACTATTAACTTAACTTAATCTAACTTAACCCCCTTCTTATTCTAAACACACATGTATGTAATGTGTGTGTAAGTTCAGAAAAGTTCTTTGGTTCACAGTCCAATCTCACTTCTCATTCCTCCAAGTTTACCGGTATCCGGCAATTCTTATACTGTGCACAGAATTTAACATTTATGTTCACCAGACTTTGGTGCTTGAAAGGTAAATGGTTACCGCTCAGGAAAGTGCTTGTTGGTTTTCAGAGAGAGATTTGTTGATCCTAGACACAAACTGATCCCTTTTAATCAGCCACTTCAGTGTCCTGCTGAAGAAATTTGCCCATTCAGGGTTCTCCAGATGATAACCACTTTCTTTCAGGTCATCACAAAGTTCCTTTTCCGTTTCCCTTATCTCAGGTGAAACATTATACAGCCAGCTTTCTCCTCTTGTATGGACCACAAGGGCTTTGAACAGGCTGAACTAAGAACTCACAACACATCTTCAAAATGTTTTTTTTTCCACAAGCTTGCCAGCTTGTCCTGTTCCAGTCCCTGCTGCTGCTGCTAAACTGTAGAACTCAATTTTCTCTCTCTCTCTCTCTCAGAGAAAACCACATGACCCTCTTAGAACAGCCAACTGCATTCAGACATTGGCACCGGACCCAAACTTCTGAGTCTATTCATCTGTTACTTTCCAAAGTAATAATCCATTACTCCACAGCATGTCCAATTAACACCTACTTGTGAAGTCTCTATAGGCATTGTTCAAAGGTTTTGCAAAGGCACCCAGAACCTGGACTATCTGGCTTGAGCAGAGCTCTGGCATTTTAAATGCGATCTGTTTTGAAGTGTTTGCATGTGACCTACACTAAAAAACCTGCCACAATTTATCTTCCAAAAACATATCTATACATAATATAAAATATAACATAATCTGTCACAGTGCGCAGACAGGCTCCAAAAGCACCATGGCAATGGCCATCTGAGGGCCCTGTCCATGTGGTAAAGAGGGACAGGGTTGTAGTTACTTTGGACATTGGGGGCATTTGCAACTGTTTAGTGTGGACAGACTCAGGCCTGCACACGTGGACCCTACTTCTCCTATTCACTGTCCCCAGCCCAGACGACGAGGGCATCCACCCAAGGAGCGTGCAGCCAGTTCATTTGCTTTGGGTGACAGTTCTGGGGAGAGAGGGTAGTGCAGTGGGCCAATCAGGTGCTTAGCATGGTATAGCGACCGTCGCGTGGAGTTGCAGGCCTGGGTCGCTGCTCACTCACCTGAGCAATGAACCGTGTGCACACGCTGATGTGAGCTAAGTAGCAGCACAGTTACGCCTCTTTCTAGAAGGTGTGGGGCTACCACTGTGTTTACTGTAAAAACGCCAGCACTGCAAATTGGCGGCAAGCACGTGATGACATCATCTCCTGTCCCGTGGAGCCCAGACCGGGAGGGATACAAAAGGGGGGGAGCAAACTCAAATAAACGGTCTTTACTGACTCACCTTGTGTATGTGCATTGATTTAGTAGCTCAACAAAGGTTATATTATTAATACAAAAATATTCTTTAAAAATAACAATGTCTCGGTGAATGTCTATTGTTGTTGGTCTATGACAGAACAGAGGATGCATGGAGTTGGTGGTAATGCATTAGCAGGGATAGAGGCTGGTTTATTCTCATAGAGAGCTGAGAATTAAATCATTTATCTTTCTCCATCTTCCTGGCAGTGCAGACCATAATTTCTGCACCACTGCTCCCACAGTGTAACAGTCCCTCTGTACTGCCATTCAGTGGAAATTCCCAGATTACAGGCTAGGAATTTGCTAGCACCAATGAGTCACTTGTATGACCCATCAATTTAACCTCCCTAGATTCCCACGGTTTGTGAATTCTGAAAACACATGCAGCATTTCTCCCACAATTTTCCCGTCATCTGAAGCCTTCTCGCATTGTTTCCATAGTGACCATTGGTATCAATCACAATGGTAAGTGTTAGGGAGGAATTGGTGGAAAGAATGCAGGGAGGATTGCAAAAAAAATTCCCTTGGCCGGAATAAACGAGCCAATGTTCCCCCAAAGTGCAGGTAAGAATGGCCTAGCTCATGGTTGGGCATCCCACACACAGTGCAGGGGTACTAGTGTGAACCAGAGCCTTGGGTTAACAAGCCCTGGTGGACAGGAGGTCCCTTCAACCAATCAGACAGAGCCAGCTTGGATTTATGAAAGTGAAATTTAACATTTTTAAAAATTTACAGACATAGCATGGTGACAGGGCCTTTTGGCCCATGGGCCCTGGGTTAACAAGGCCTGGTGGAGACTAAGCACAGACACCGCCTTGTGTTCTGGCTGCGGGTGTTTCCCCGAACTCCCACTTTCGTCCCATTTGAACTCCACTTCCATTTATCACGGAATGTCCATCCTCAACCTTCTCCGCTGCACACAAACCAAAGGAACTACACCTAATATTTTGCCTGGACCCTCTACAGCAGGTTCCAGCGCCACTAAAAGACAAGCTCAAGCAGGAAATCAATCGAATGATGGCACTAGGGGTCATACAGAAAGTGGAGGAGCCTACAGAATGGGTGGATTCAATAGAGATGGCTGATGCAAAGTTTTTCACTAAATTGGATGCATCCCAGGGTTTCTGGCAAATAAAACTGCATGAAGATAGCACTAAATACTGTACATTTAATCCACCGTTTGGCTGATACTCCTGTCTGAGGATGCCTTTTGGAATCTCCTCAGCTCTGGAAATTCCACAGGACAATGGAGCACATCATAGAAGGTATAGATGGGGTATGTGTGTACATGGATGACGTGATCCTATGGGGATCTACACAAGAACAACACAACGAGAGATTCATCAAAGTACTACAACACATCCAGACATATGGATTAAAGTTAAACAGAGAAAAATGTCCGTTTGGTGTGAAGGAAATCACCTTTCTGGGAGATAAACAGTCAGAGCCAGGTGTGGACCCCGACAAGAGCAAGGTGAAAGTAATTCTAGAGATGCCCAGCCCACTAACAAAAAAGGCCTATGGAGAGTGCTGGGAATGATCAATTTCAGTGATAAATTCATGCCAAACCTGTCTTCCAAAACAATGTACATAAGGAAGTTGTTACAAGACAAATATGAATTCAAGTGGACAGACCACCACGAGGAAGATTGGGGTCGACTGAAGACCATTCTAACTAGAGAACCAGTGATTTTGACATTATTTTACACATCCAGAAAGACAAAAATATCCACGAATGTTTCAAAAGATGGAATAGGTGTCAAACTACTTCAGGCTTTGGGAGAAGATTGGAAGCCAGTAGCAAACACAGGGAAACTTAACGTGTTGGCTGATGTGTTATCCAAGGCAACGATGCAGAGAGTGAAGCACACAATGAGAGTTCCACAGAGACAGATGTAAACCTGATTACTGAATGTCTTCCTGCATCTGACATGAAATCCAGTCAGATCATAGCTGAAACAGAAAAGTACACAGTTCTACAGAGGGTCATCAAGAATCCGAATGAAGGATGGCCTAGAGGTGAATGTCAGCCATACTACAACTCAGAGCTGAGCTGAGAGTTATCAATGGACTTCTATTCAGACAGAGCAGAATTGTCATTCCTTAATCACTGCAACAAGAGATGCCAAACAGGGTGCACGAGGGGCACTTCATGTTCAAGTATGCAAGAGGAGGGCCAGAACTGCTGTTTATTGGCCAGGGATAAACGCTGACATTGACAGGATGGTTTCAAGCTGTGAGTCCTGTTTAAAGAACTGCACACTTAAAAGTTTCTGCTGCTGATGTTCATGTTATGTTTGTGTTGAATTGAATTGAAAGAATATTGTATTAATGTGTCATGTTTGATTGAATAAACATCTCAAGGAAAGGGGATGTAGTAATAGAGTGCAGTGATAGAGTTCTACCACCAGGAGGAGTCTGAAACGGAGTGTGTAGTATCTGGGGAATGTTGCATCTTGCAAATGCTGAGGCATCATTAGATTTCAGAAGTATGCCTCCCTATGAGGTCTGGCATGTGTGTGTTCTGTTTCTAGTGCTGGTTGCTTAGTTAATAAATCTAGTTGTTTTAAAAGGAACCCATGTTTCTTTATTGTAATAAAAGAAACATCACAGTGGTGTCTTAATAAAGCAGCCTCTATCCTCAAGGACCCTCACCACCCAGGCCATGCCCTCTTCACTCTGCTACCATCAGGCAAAAGGTACAGGAGCCTGAAGACAAGCACCCAGCAGCACAAGGACAGCTTCTTCCCCACTGCCATCAGAATCCTGAATGATCAATGAACCAGACACTGCCTTTCTTTTCATTTATGTTTTTATAGTAATGTTGTAAGATGGTTATAATATGAATGTTTGCCCTGTGATGCACCGAATTTCATGACCTGTTCACGAGAATAAATTCAGATTGAGTAGTTTGGGCACTGTGTTTAGCACAGGCCTGTAGGTGGAAGGGCCTATTCCTGTGTTCTACTGTGCCACATTCTATCACAGCTGAGAATTCCGGCGGCCCTGTTCTTTCTGTGAAGCACCAGCCTGCTGGGCTAATCATTGCTGCAGCAATGAGTCTGAGCAATCACACCCATGATGGATGCAAGTCTCAGCAGGCCAGCCAAGCCATCACCACAGCCTCCTCATTGTCCTCCTTCTGCATTCACAGCCCTCTGCTCACCTTCTTTATCACAGAGCCGCTCAACAGGTTTTGCTCCTTACTTCAGCTGTTCTCCGCGGGGAGGGCCAGGCAGATTCTGACGCTCACTTTCATGCCTAATAGCTTAACTTGTTTTGATGAAGAAATTTCACCCAAATTCCCTCCCTCCTGTGAATGCTGGTCAACCTCCAGCAGAATGCTTCTTGATCTAGATTTCAGACCTTTCTAGAACTCTAGTGTTTGGGTTATGGTGATCCGAGGGCCCAGAATGGAGAAATTCAAGCGTCCAGGAGCACAGAAGGCTGCATAAGGACGGCAACACTGCCAGGTCCATCACAGGCCCCGACCTCCCATCCACTGCAGACATCTGCATGAGGCGCTGCTTCAAGGAGGCGGCCAACATCATGAAGGACCCCCCACCCCCCCTGGTCACCACCTCTTCTCACTGCTCCCTTTGGGCAGAAGGTACAGATCCTCTAGGTTCAAGAACAGTTTCTATCCAACAGCTCTTGAATCTCCTCTTGTTACACTGATCAGGGGCGGCTCCAACACCACATAAGGACTGTCCGCACCGTTGCAACACCATCTCCTTTCCTGCACCTCTGAATATTTATTGCCTTTTTCTATATTCTGTACTGATTATCTCTTTTTTGAATTTAATGTAAACATTATTAAAGTTGGGTTTTCCCCCGCAAGACGTTCGGCGCATGTACACATTGAACTACGTATATGGCAATAAACTCATTATCAAAGGAGAAGCAAGGGAGTGGGACTGAGCGGGAGAATGGATCAGCTCATGATGGAACAGCAGGGCAGACCTGACGAGCCGAATGGCCTACATCTGCTCCTGTATCTAATGGTCTGATCATTATCTCTTTTTAAAAAATATTTTATTTAAAATTCAATACATGCAGTAGGTCTACTTATTATAATAACACAGGTAATGGAAAAAAAAACAACATTGATTACATACATGATGGTTTTCACCCTGCCCCAGAAAACCTCACCCCCCACCCCCCGATAAAACAGAGCACAAAATGATATAGGTATAAAGAAAAAGAGAACAAGATGTCGTCCAGTACAAATCACCCGATTTAACGTAAACGGACAGAGGAGAATCCCACAGGTCTGGAGGCATAAGAAGGATATCATTACATGTTTAATCCTATTATTTGGGTATACGAGTGCCAAATTTGTTAAAAAAAAGATACTTATTCCTTAAATTATGTAAGTTATTTTCTAATGGAATCCAACTTGAAATTTCAGCTCACCACCTTGGCACAGTCGAAGAAGTATCAGATTTCCAAGTAACTGCAATACGTTTCCTTGCTACTGTCAACACTAACTTAACAAATTCCAATTGATAGATTAATAAGTTTAAATTAGGTCTTGTACCTTCAATATTACCTAATAAAAATAAATCAGGGCTTTACAGAAAAACAATTCCTGTAACTTGTTCCAAAAAAATCACTTTGAGCTGCTCAAAAGGGCCTTACATTAAAACGAGACCACGTTGAACGTATAAAAGATCCTATATCTTCACCACACCTAAAACATTGATCTGATAAATCTGATTTTAATCTATTCCACTTCTGTGGTGTAAGATATAATTGATGTAAAAAATTATATTGAACTAATCTACATCTTACATTAATAGTATTCGTCATACAATCCCTACATAATTTTTCCCACTTTTTTTGTTGATCAATTATAACATTCAAGTCTGTTTCCTATCTCTGTCCCAATCTGCATAATCCTAATTTAGAGGTTCTTGCTTCTAATATATAACCATATAACAATTACAGTATGGAAACAGGCCACCTCGTCCCCTCTAGTCTGTACCAATTTAAGTGATCTCCTCTTGTTCCACCTACCCGCTCCCTGTCCATAACCCTCCAATCCCCTCACATCCATGCACCTATCCAATCTTGTCTTAAATGACAAAACTGACCCCACTGCAACCACCTCTTCAGGAAGGTCATTCCACTCAGCCACTACTCTCTGAGTGAAGAAGCCCCCTCTCATGTTACTTCTAAACTGTTGCCCCCTAACCCTTAACTCATGACCCCTCATTCCCATCTCACCTGCCCTCAAGGGGAAGAGCCTACTCACATCTACTCTATCTATCCCCCTCATAATTTTAAATACCTCTATCAAATCCCCCCTCAACCTTCTACGGTCCAATGAATAAAGACCCAGTCTACTCAATCTTTTTTTTGTATTCGAGATACTGCAATCCAGGCAACCTTATAGAAAATCTTCTCTCCATCCTCTCTACCTTATTGATATCCTTCCTATAATTTGGAGACCAGAACTGCACACAATATTCTAAACGGCCTCACCAATGCCTTGAACAGTGTCAACATCACTTCCCAACTGCTATATTCTATGCTTTGAGTTATAAAGGCCAGCGATCCAAAAGCTTTCTTGTCCACTCAATCCACACGAGATTCCACTTTCAAAGAACGATGAACCATTATTCCAAGATCTCTCTGTTCCTCTGCATTCCTCAATGCCCTCCCCTTCACTGCATACGTTCTATTTTGGTTATTCTTTCCAAAATGAAGCTCTTCACACTTATTGGTTTTAAACTCCATTTAACAATCCCACTCTTCATGTTATCATTATCTTGAGGTGTTAACCTGTCTCTCTTGGTTCTCCAAATTCCAGCAACTATGCTTGAGTCCCAAGCTCCAGAACTGCCCATTTAAACCTTTGCACCCCTCCATCCTTCCACCTCCTAAAAATCTATCTTGTTGACCCAATGCTTGGTAACCTGCCTCACACCTCTGCAAGCAGCCTGTAGTTGTTCCTGTGTTGAGTATAGGAGTTGGGATGTTGTGGTAAAATTATATAAGACATTGGTGAGGCCAGATCTGGAGCGTTGTGTGCAGTTTTGGTCACCTAACGACAGGAAAGATATAACATAGGAAGAGTGCAGAGAAGATTTACTAGGCCAGTGGTTCTCAACCTTTTTCTTTCAACTCACATATCATGATGTAATCCCTTCGCCATTGGTGCTCTGTGATCAAAAAAGGATTGTTTAAGGTGGGATGTGGGTGGAAAGAAAAAGTAAGAAAACTACTATTTTAAATGTCCCTAATTGACTCGTTATGTGCATGGTTTCAGAACTCCAAAGGAAATGGGCCAATGTCCATTTTTCTCAAGAAAAATATTTCAGTTACAGTTGGGCCTAGAGCAGTGATTCTCAACCTTCCCTTTCCACCCACATTCCACCTTAAGCAATCCCTTACTAATCACAGAACACCGATGGCCTTGGGATTACTTAAAGTGGGATGCGACTGGGAAGAGAAAGGTTGGGAACCTCTGGCCTAAGATGTTGCCTTTTATAAATTTATTGTTGTGAAATGGTTTATATGAATGTTTGCACCGGGATGCTGCTGGAAAACATCGAACCTCATGGCAATAAATCCTGATTCTATTCTGACTTCAGAAACTGAGTAACAGGGAAAGGTTAAACAAGCTAGGACTTTATCCCTGGGGCATAGAAGATTGAGGTACAGGTACACGATCCTTTATCCGAACATCTAAAATCCGGAAAGCTCCAAAATCTGGCAAATGGAGACCAGCAATTGGGGGAGGTGGCCGAGGGATCGGCAGTTGGGGGAGACTGCTGGGTGGCCTAGGGACTGTGGTTGGGGGAGACAGCTGAGGGACCGGAAGTTGGGGGAGACGGTCAGGCGGCTGAGGGACCGCGGTTGGGGGAGACGACTGGAAGGGAGTGGGGGTGGATAAGGCAGCACAATTCGGGTGGGCTTTCCGAAATCCAGAAATATCCGAAATTTAGAACACACTGTCTCCCAAAGGTTCCAGATAAAGGTTCGTGTACCTGTAATTAAAATGATGAGGTGGTAGACAGAGTAAAATAGATTTTTTTAAATCCCAGTGAGGGTAGGTTAGGGTTACAAACCTGTCGATTTGGACAGGGGTGCAGAGGTGAATTTTTTAGGTGCCTGAACTAATCAAAATGACATCAAGGAGGTCTCGCAAGACCTGGCCTTGGTGGCCGCCATTTTGTATTTGGCACTGTAGAATTTACAGAGAACAGAAGAGCTAACAAAGAAGAATGACCGGTCATGGAAGAATCAGGTTTGTCAAGACTTGAGAACCGGGTGGGAGCATTGCTGCCGGGGAATGGGAGGCTGCCGGGGAGGTAGGGGGTGCTGCTGAGAACGGGGAGGGGGAAGGTTCTGGCTCTGCCTCTGCTGTTGTGACATGCCAGAGCGCTTTCATAGTGGTCCCGGAGCAGTCCGGTGAGATGCCGCAGCAGCCTGGAGAGGCCCAGTGAAGTTCTGGAGAGGCCCAGTGAGTGTTGAAGTGAACTGGTGAGGTGGCTGAGAGGCCTGGTGAGGTGCTGGATCGGACCGGTGAGGTGATGGAGAGGCCTGTGAGGAGCTGCAAAGGCCTGCTGAGGTGTCAGAGTGAATTAATGAGGTACCGGAGCAGAAAGGTGAGGTGGCGGAGAGGAACGGTGAGGTGCCACAGAGGCCCGGTGAAGTACCAGAGTGGCACTCCAGTGAGCTCTTCTAACACTGCACCTCTGGAACTGGGTTAAGTGTGAAAAGGGAGAAGTTCAAGGGGAACATCTTCACACGGAGAGTAGTGGGAGTGTGGAACGAGCTGCCAGCTGAGGTGGTGAATGTGGGCTCAATTTTAACATTTAGAAAAATTTGGACAGATACAGGGATAAGGAGTGGGTGCAGAATAGTGAGTCCAGGCAGGATAATAGTGTGGCATAGACTAGAAGGGCCAAATAGCCTATTTTCTGTGGAGTAATGTTCTATGGTTCTAAATGTTCTAAAATCCACCAAATATTTTCTTGTGTTGAAAGGGACGTAGGAACATAATGATGGCACATGGATGTAGGAAAAATGGAGGATTCTGGGCTGTGAGGGAGCGAAAAGTTCGATTGAGGTGAAATAGGTTTATATGAGCGGGCACAACATTGTGGGCCAAAAGCTGTTTAGTGGTGTACGATTCTATTTCCTATCGAAATCATTAGGCGTTTTAGACATTCGAACCCGTTCCACAGCTCTTTAAGGTGGGGGCTGATCTGATCTTTCCCCGAGATCCTCTCTCAAGCCTGATCCCCGAAATGGCATGGTCAGTGCCACACCTTTGCGGCACCATCCTGCGCTGTCGGTAAGGAGTTTGTACATTCTCCCCACATCTGCTTGGGTTTTCCCCCTGGAGCTCTGGTTTCCACCCTCCAAAATGTACAGAGATTGTAGTTAAATTGGGGTACTTGGGTGGAATAGGCTCGTGGCCTGGAAGGGTCTGTTACAATTACCAACATTGTGGCCCTGAGTTTAGGATACACGGGTGTCATGCTTCGCATAGCGATTAGGGCAATGCTATTGCAGCGCCATCAACCCGGGTTCGAATCTAACGCTGTCGGCAAGGAGATGATACGCTCTGTCTGTGTCTGCGTGCATTTCCTCCAGGCGCTCTAGTTTCCTAGCACCCTTTAAAAACTTACCAGGGGTCGTAAGTCAATTAGGTGGCACAGGCTTGTGGGCCAAGAGGGCCTGTTACCCTGCTATATGTCTAAATTAAATTACATTTTAAAATATACTTTCTCAGCACCTACTCTCAATCCTATTTAATGCAGCCAAGCATACTGTACACTTCTGCCCCAGCCTATCCCCGTGCCTGGCAGTAACTGGGCCTTGCGCACCCGATCCATCTGCACATCATATTCCTGCAGTTATACAGTCAGGATAATGTGAACTATTTTGTAACTGCGTAAGAATACACCCTTCTCACTGCAGTAACTGTAGTTCACCACTCTGGGGCATATGTGATTGAGGGTGTGTGTGAACAGATGGTGGAAGACATCAGTAAGTAAAGTCTGTTATTTGAATCTTGACCATATAACCATTTACGGAGCAGAAACAGGCCCTGTCGCCCCTTCGAGTCTACACCGGTTCACTAGAACAACTCCACTAGCTCAAACTTCCCGCTCTCCGCCAATAACCCTCCAACCCCCTCACCTCCATGTACACATTCAACCTTCACTTAAATTACAGAAGGGACCCTAATGCAACTATCTAATTCGGAAGTTCTGCCACCATTCGCTGAGTGAAAAAACCACCTCTAATATTTCTCCTAAAGTGTTGTCCCTTACCCTTAACTCATGGCCTCTTGTTCCAACCTCCCCTGCCCTCAGAGGAAAGTCTGTTTATGTCTAGTCTATCTATTCAATAGACAATAGACAATAGACAATAGGAGCTGGAGTAGGCCATTTGGCCCGTCGGGCCAGCACCGCCATTTTAGATCATGGCTGATCATTACCATCAGTACCCCTTTCCAGCCTTATCCCCATAACCCTTAACTCCGTTACCCACAAGAGTCTTATCTAACTCTCTTTTGAACATAATCAGCGAATCCGCCTCTACCACCCTCTGCGGCAGAGCATTCCACAGATTCACACTTCTCTGGGTAAAAAAATGCTTTCTCATCTCCGTCCTAAAGAGCCTACCCTGTATTCTTAAACTATGCCCTCTAGTCCTTGTCTCCCCCATCATTGGGAACAAGTAATCAGACTTCACCCTGTCTATCCCCCTGATGATTTTGTATACCTCAATCATGTCCCCCCTCATCCTTCTAAACTCCATCGGATACAAGTCCAGTTTTTCTAGCCTTGCTGCATATGACAACACCGCCATCCCTGGAACTAACCTTGTAAATCTGCGCTGCACACCCTCTATAGCTAGTATGTCCTTCCTCAAGTTTGGAGACCAGAACTGGACGCATTACTCCAGGTGGGGTCTCACCAGGGCCCTGTATAATTGCAGAAGGGCGTCTCTGTTCCTATACTCCAATCCCCTCTTTATGAAAGCCAACATTCCATTTGCCTTCTTCACAGCTTTCTGAACCTGCATGCTAGCCTTCAGTGACCAGTGAACAAGTACACCCAGATCCATTTGCACTTCCCCACTCCCTAGCTTGTCTCCATTTAAATAATACTCAGCTTTCCTATTACTTCCCCCAAAATGAATAACCTCACATTTGTTTACATTGAAATTCATCTTCCATTTAGCCGCCCACTCCTCCAGCCTGTCCAAGTCCCTCTGCATTTTCCTTACATCCTCCTCACACCCCACACCGCCACCCAGTTTAGTGTCATCTGCAAATTTGCTCATTTTATTTATAATCCCCTCATCCAAATCATTAACATAAATTACAAACAACTGAGGACCCAACACCGATCCCTGAGGCACTCCACTCGTCACATCCTGCCATTCTGAAAAAGACCCATTTACTCCAACCCTTTGTTTCCTATCTCTTAACCAATTTCCTATCCATGTCAGCACCTTACCTCCAATACCATGCTCCCTGATCTTGCCCACTAGACTCCCGTAAGGTACCTTATCAAAGGCCTTCTGGAAGTCCAAATACACCCCATCCACTGGCTCTCCCGAGTCCACCTTCGTTGTCACATCCTCAAAAAATTCCAGAAGGTTAGTCAAGCATGACTTACCCTTAAGGAATCCATGCTGACTAGCCCTTATACTATTATTACTGACTAAGTGTTCTGCTATTTCTCCTTTTATGATGGACTCCAATATCTTCCCCAGCACTGATGTCAGGCTAACCGGTCTATAATTTCCCATTTTCTCCCTCCCTCCTTTCTTAAAAAGCGGCACCACATCAGCCACTCTCCAATCCTCAGGGACTCCCCGGAATCTATGGAACTTTGGAAAATGTCGACCAGTGCCTCCACAATTTCCATAGCCACGTCTTTAAGCACCCTAGGATGCAGCCCATCAGGCCCTGGGGATTTATCAGCCCTCAGTCCCAACAATTTACTCATAACCTCCTGCTTCTGGATCCGGATATCCATTAGATCCCCTACCTCCCCAGTAAAGTTCCCCAAGTCTCTTGGTACCGCATGACCACTATCCCCTAACTGACTATAACCTATATCCTCCTTGGTGAAGACAGTTGTAAAGTATTTGTTAAATTCCTCTGCCATCTCCTTGTTTCCGGTAATAATTTCACCCTTGCCCATTTTCAAAGGGCCAATTTTAGACCGAACCAATTTCTTCCTCTTCACATACTTAAAAAAGCTTTTGCTATCCTCCGCAATATTATCTGCTGATTTCCTCTCGTACTTCATTTTCCCGTCTCTTATGGCTTTCTTAGTTACCCTCTGATGTTCTTTGAAGGTTTCCCAATCCTCTAATTTCCCACTCCGCTTCACTATCTTATAATTACTCCCTTTGGACTTGATAATGCACTTGATTTCCTTAGTTAGCCAGGGCTGCCATTTGCATCTGCTAGAGCCTTTCCTCCACTTTGGAATAAATTTGTCCTGAATCCTGTGAAAAATGTCCATAAAAACCTGCCATTTTCCCCCAGTTGTCCTCCCAGCTAGTGTATCTTCCCATTTTATTTTGGATAGCTCCTCCCTCATAGCTGCAAAATTCCCTTTATCTAACTGAAGTACAGATGCTTCCGACTTCCTTTCCATTTCCCTTTCTAATTGCAGCTTAAAAGTAACCATACCATGGTCACTATTCCCTAATGGCTCCCCTACATCAAGGTCACTTATTAAGTCTGCGTCGCTGCACAGCACCAAGTCCAGAATCGACTTCCCCCTGGTAGGTTCCTCCACTAGCTGTTCCAAGAAAGTATCTCGTAGACATTCTATAAACTCGCTCTCTTGTGTTCCTGCCCCCGTCTGATTATCCCAGTCCACCTTCATGTTGAAGTCCCCCATAACTACCGTATTGCTACCACTTTGACATGCCACTCTTAATTCCTGATTTATACTACTACCGATATCTGAGCTACTTTTCAGAGGCCTGTAAATGACCCCCATTATATTCCTCTTGCCCTTGCAATTTCTTAATTCAATCCAAACAGACTCTACCTCACCTGTTTCAATGTCCTTCCTTTCAAACGCCTAAATCTCATTTCTTACCAACAGAGCTACCCCACCTCCTCTTCTTAACTTTCTGTCCTTTCTAAAGGACGTGTACCCTGGAACATTTATTTCCCAATCCTGCCCTTCCCGCAGCCATGTCTCCGTTATTCCGACAATGTCATAACCTCCCATTGCCATTTGCGCCTCAAGCTCATCCATTTTATTCCTTTACCTCTATCAAGTCCCCTCTCAGTCATCTACATTCCAGTGATTAAAGCCCCAGTCTCCTTAATCTCTCCCTTTAATCCAGATGCTGTAAGCCAGGCAACTTCCTTGTAAACCTTCTCTGCACCCTCTCCACCTTACCAATATCCTTTCTATAATTTGGAGATCAGAACTGAACACAATACTCCAAACCTGGCCTCACCAATGCCTTAAACTGCTGCAGCATCACCTCCCAGCTCTATACTCTACACTACGATTTATGAAGGCCAGCATACCATATGTCTTCTTAACCACCCTGTCCACATGGGAATCCACATTCAGTGAACTCTGTACCATAACCCCCAGGTCCCTTTGCTCCTCTGGGTGCCTCAATGCCCTGCCCTTATACTGTATATGTCCTATTCTGGTTATTTTTACCAAAATGAAACACCTAACACTTGTCTACATTGAATTCCATCTGCCATCTTTCAGCCCACTCTTCCAAACAAACCAAATCTTTCTGTAATCGAAGAAAATCTACCGCACTACCTCCACAACTCCCCCTATTTTTGTATCATCTGCATATTTGCTTACCCAGTTAACCACACCCTCCTCTAAATCATCAATATAAATGATAAACAACAAGGGACCCAGCACCGATCCCTGAGGCACCCCGCTTGTCACAGGGTTCCAACCTGACAGACAGTTGTCCACCATGACTCCCTGCTGTCTATCTTCCAGCCACCTCTTAATACATGTCACAATCTCTCTACTAATTCCTAGTGACTGAACCTTCCTTATTAACCTTCCACGCGGAACCTTATCAAAAGACTTACTAAAATCCAAATATATCACATCAACCACTCTAACTTCATCCATCTTTTTTGTCACTTCCTCCAAAAACTCAACAAGGTTCGTCAAACATGACTTTCCTTTTACAAACCCATGCTGGGTGCCCCTAATCCATCACTGCCTATCCAGATATACATATATACTATCTCGAAGAATAGCCTCCATAACCTTCCCCACCACCGAAGTCAAACTTACTGGCTGATAATCACTTGGCCTACACCTACTGCCTTTTTTGAACAATGGAACTACATTTGCAACCCTCCACTCCTGTGGTACCACCCATCCTCCAGTGATCTTTGAAAAATCACTGTCAGTGCCCCTGCTATTTATTCCCTGATCTTCCTCCTTAAAATCTTGGGAAAAATCCTATCAAGACCAGGAGACTTATCCACCTTAATTGACCCAAGAAGCTCAAAAACTCTCACTTTACTAATCCCTATCCTTTCCATAACTAAGCCTTTTGCCTCTCTTATCTCGTATAGCCCAATATCCCTTTCTCTCGTGAATACGGACGAGAAAAAATTGTTCAATATTTCTCCCATCTCATACGGCTCCTGACATAGTTCATCGGTCCCATCATCCAGTGGACCGATTCTATCCTTAACCCTCCTTTTACTGTTCACACATCTGTAAAAACCCTAAGGATTCACCTTCGCCATTAGCTATGGACACCTCATTCCTTCTTTCTTCCTTTCTAATTTCCCTCTTAAGGTTCTTCCTGCAATCTATATAACGACCAAACATCTCCTCAATCCTTTGTTTTTTTTTTAAAAATTTGGTATAGGCCTCCCTCTTGTCCCAAACAAATTTCTTAATTTCACCAGAAAACCATGGCTCCCTCGAACCTTTAGTCTTCCCCTTTGGCCTGACTGGAACATAAAGATCCTGTACTCTCAAAATCTCACCCCTAACTGCCCCCCAAATTTCCTCTACATCCTTTCTGGCCAAAAGATCAGCCCACACAACTCTCTGCAAATCCCTTCTCATTTCTCCAAATCTGGCCTTACCCCACTCGAAGACCTTCAACCTCAGACCCTACTTATCCTTTCCATCATTAAGCTAAACCTGGATCTGAAGTTCTCTCCAATGTTTACCTCCGTCACCTGCCCCATTGCATTTCCAAACAACAGATCTAATACCGCTCCCCCTCTAGTTGGTCTCAACATATTGCTGCAAAAAGCAATCCTGAACACAATGCATAAATACTAAGCCATCCAGCCCTTTTACTGACTCCATTTGGAAAATTGAAATCCCCAACGAACACCACCCTATTTCCTTGCACATTTGCTCTTCTAGTTCTTTTTCCCCATTTGGAGGCCGATAATATACCCCCATAATAGTAACCTCACCTTTCTTATTTTTCAGCTCTACCCACACTGCCTCCCTCGACGAGCCCTCCAGTCTATCTTGCCCCAGCACTCCCTGACAAATAATGCCACACCTCCCCATCTTAATCCACCAACTCTGTCACATCTAAAGCAGCAAAATCCTGGAACATTCAACTGCCAGTCACAACCTTCCATCAACCACTTCTCGCTAATGGCCACAACATCATAATGCCACATATCAATCCACACCTTTACCTCATCCAGCTTCCTTACTACACTTATCGCATTAAAATAAATACATCTCAGGGATCTCCTACATCCTACCTTCTGCATATCCTCCTCTCTTCCATTCTCACAATTTTCACTACATCTTTTTACTACTTCCTGCTTTTCCTCCCTCAAATTATTTAAACTTGTCTCTTTCCTTAGCCTACAAACCCTCACCCTGCTGTCCTGTCTAACTTGAAACCCTGTCGCCAACCATACTAGTTTAAACCCACCCTGACAGCCCTAGCAAATGCCCCCGCTAGGAGATTGGTCCCTCTGGGATTAAGATCTAACCCATCATTATGGTTTAGGTCCCATCTTCCCCAAAAAAGGTCCCAGTGATCCAAGAACTTAAAACCCTGTCTCTTACTCCACCCCTTTAGCCACGTGTTTAACCTCCACCCAATTCTATATCTGCCCTCACTGTCATATGGCGCAGGAATCAATTCTGAGATTACCCCCTTAGTGGTCCTCCTTACACAACTCCCTATACTCATTCTGCAGGACCACTTCCTCCTTCCTTCCAACATCATTGGATCCGGGAGGAGTCACGTGATGGAGTAGTGGCTGGTAGGAGAATACCAGCCCTCTCAAGAAAAGAAGATAATAAGTGAAGAAAAAGCAAAGGCCCAGATACACAGAACACAACAAATAAAAAATAAAGGTGTGGAGAAAATGGCACTTTAGAAAGAAAAACCAAAAGCAATGGGAAAAAGAGAAGGAAAGACGCTGGAAGAGAAAGGAGAAGGACTTACCTGTACGAAAAAGCAGGGACCCACCGAGGAAAGAGGAGCCCGCTCCCCGAGCTTAGTGGTGACCCCGCAGAGTTGCAAGCTACTGACCGCGGGACTGCAAAAATGGTTCTCGGAGCCAAACAAGGGTGCGCAATTGCGCATGACAAGGACAACACCGACGGGAGGGGGACCAGCTGTGGAGTGAAACTCCACAGCACGAGCAGCTGAGAGATGCTCGACAGCAGGGCTCCCAGCTGGAAGATAAAGAAAGCAACGGGAATGGGAGGGGTGAGAAAGAAAAAAGGAAACTAGAGACACAACAGATAACCAGCCCAGAAGAAGAGGACCAACATCAAGAAACCATGGAAAAAAAATACTCAACAAACTGAGACAAGCAGCTCAACAAGAAAGTCAGAAGAGACACAGATACAAGGAAGAGAAATAAAAGACACAAACCCAAGGGAAGACACAGAAGAATAAGAAGGAGAACACCAAGCTCTGCACAGAGAAATAGGAGATAAAATGAATGGACAATACATAGATACAATTTTTTTCCAGAACAAATGAAAGCATTAAAAGAATGGATGACACTAGAATTTAGTGAAATGAAAAAAAAAAGAAAAGTACAGAAGAAAAAGTGAGTAGAATAGAGCAGGTCATAACAGATGTAGGGAAAGGATTAGAAAATATGGAAGAACGTGTCATGGTGGTAGAAATGGAAGTGAACGACTTAAAAAGAAAATTGGAAGAAAGTGACAAAAAAGTTAAAGAAACACAGGAGTTGTTAGTTCAGAAGATGGATATAATGAAAAACTATAGTTGGAGAAACAATATAAAGATAGTGGGCCTTAAGGAAGATGAAGAAGGCAAAGTTATGAAAGAATTTATAAAAGAATGGATCCCAAAAGTCCTGGGAATGCCAGAAAAGCAGGAAGGAATGGAAATAGAAAGGGCACACAGAACATTAGCCCCGATACCACAGTCACAACAAAAACCAAGATCCGTTTTAGTAAAATTCCTGAGATACACAACGAGATAAAATATATTGGAGAGGGCAATGAATAAAATGAGAGAAGACAAAAAACCACTGGAATACAAAAGTCAAAAAAAGTTTCTCCCCAGACATAAGTTTTGAGCTCCTAAAGAAAAGGAAGGAGTTTAACGGAGCAAAATTGATCCTATGGAAGAAAGGCTATAAATTTATGTTAAGATATCCAGCAGTGCTTAAAATAGTTATTCCGGGGCAGCAAAACAGATTGTTCTCGGATCGGGAGCAAACATGAGAATTTGTAGAACACCTGCAAGACAGAAAGAGAGATGAAGAGATGTAACAAGAACAAAGAACGACGACAAACTACATATAAAGAAATAAAAATAATGTATAAGTAAGAACTAAAGGAGGGAAGAAAAGGGAAATAAGGGAGAAGTGGGGGATAAAAAGAGGAAGAGTTAAAAAAATTAATAATAAATAAAACAAAAAGAAAAAGAGAAGAAACGAGGGGGAGCTTTGTTGTAATGTGAAGATAAAAGTCTTTTCTGGAGGGGGTTGGGAGGGAGAGAATAACAGTCACTGCGAAATCAGTTAACGCTTGCGAGCAGGTTCGCAGTCCGAATGGAGAGGGGAGTTGTGGTTGCCCGGCAAGGGACAAGAGGGACTCAGACAGGTTGGGGGTGTCATGATAATGAATATGTATGAGATGTACCGGAAGTCACGTGGTATGAGAGAGAGAGATAAGAGCACAAGCAGGAGAACAAAGGAAACGGGAAAATAAAGCCACTGAGAAGTTTACCTGATAAAACTTGTGTTTAATGTTTCCTTAACTTCACATTTCGGGCCACAAATGTGACATTGGCGACGAGGATGAAAGAAGCTTGAAGAAAATTAAAGACTAAACAAGATTACAGAGGATTACAGACAACTTCAAGGTGATAAGAATTTTCTCTGTGACTCAGTACTTTTGGGGCTTGAATATTTCCTCATGGCTGGGGCAGACGGTGACTTTCTTACACATAGTGGAATTGCTCATTTTGACCCAACTGGTGATGCAAGCACTGTAAGTGTGAAGTGGAAGGCATGGCTGGAAGAATTTGAATCCTACGCCAACAGTCGTGGCCTATTTCTAGATACCGGTACAGTTGAACAAAAAGCGCAGAGGAGGGCGTAACTTCTTTTCACTGCGGGACCTGCAGTTCGGGAAACATTTAAGACACTTTTGAATACTGGAAGAAAGGATGAGTACCGGAAAGCAGTAGATGCATTAAATGCACACTATGTAGTGACACCGAATGCTACATTTCAACGCCATTTGTTTCGGAGAACGAGACAAGAAGATAGCCAGACAATTGCTCAGTACGTGACGAGACTACGCCAGCTAGCTGTTGGATGCAATTACATGCCAGCTGATTTGGACAACCAATTATTGGATCAAGTCATACAGCACTGTAGATCAGATAAACTCAGAAGACGTCTACTGGAAAGAGGGAGTGAGTTGGAACTCACCGATGCTTTAACCATTGCTGCTGCATTAGAGGCTGTTGAAGGGCAATTTCATACCATGACCCTGAAAGACAACTCAAGCCAGCAAATTAAGAGGCTCTCACATCGCCATAATCAGCCAAGATATACGTCGACACAGGACGTGGAGTGTTATCGATGTGGAAACCGAAGTCACTTTGGAAAAGACCCATACTGCCCGGCCAAAGGCAAAGTTTGCAGAAAGTGTGGAGGTAAGGACCACTTTGCAAAGAAGTGCAAAAGCAAGTCCAATGCAGACCAGAAGAGGAAGAGTACAACTTCCAAAGGCAAAGCCTGGGAGAAAGGAAAGTATCCTGGAAAGAAAGATACCATTCGCCAAATAGACGGTGATGATGATGATACCCAGGAGGAACAGAGTTGTTACCAATTTACGTTGAATGAAGTACATCATGAGAAGGTCCCAGTGATCATTGGTGGAGTGACAGTGCAGGTCATTGTAGACTCAGGCAGTGAAAGTAATGTGATTGATCGACATTTATGGGAGAAGTTGAAAAGGAAAAAGATCATCTGTACCTCAAAGAAGTGTTCCAAGAAACTGTATCCATACACAGCAACCAAGCCATTGCAGACCATTGGATGTTTTACTGCAACTGTTGAAGCTGGAGATAAGTACACCGAAGCAGAGTTTATGGTCATAGAAGAGAGGGGAGAACCATTGCTGAGTAGAAGCACAGCGCAAGACCTGGCAATACTTCATATTGGAGCTTGTGTTAATTCAATTCAGTCATACGAGGATATGAAGCAAGAATTCCCCGCAGTCTTCCAAGGAGTAGGAAAGCTGAAAGGTCGACAATTGAAGCTAGCGGTAGATGAAACGGTCAAACTCAAGGCACAACCAATGCGCCGAACTCTGTTTGGACTTCGTGGGAAAGTCGAAGCCAAAATTAAAGAATTGATCGAACAAGACATTATTGAACCTGTGGAACATTCGACACAATGGGTCAGTCCCGTAGTTATTGTACCCAAACCAAAGGGTGACATAAGACTATGTGTTGACATGAGAATGGCCAATGAAGCTATAATTAGAGAACGACACCCTATACCAACGGTGGAGGAAATACTTCAAGAACTAACTACCAGCAAGGTATTCTCAAAAATTGATCTAAAATGGGGCTATCATCAATTAGAGCTGGATCCAGGTTCCCGAGATGTAACAACATTTGTGACTCACTGTGGATTGTATCGTTACAAGAGACTATCATATGGAATTAATGCAACTTCGGAGATCTACCAGTATGAAATCCATCGAGTGATTCAAGGCATTCCTGGAGTTGCCAACATTTCTGATGACATCATAGTCCATGCACCAACGAAGGAAGAGCATGACAAACGGTTGAGGCGTGTACTATCTAGACTACAGGAGGCAGGCCTTACCGTGAATGGAAACAAGTGCCAGTTCGGTGTGTCAGAAATAGACTTCATGGGACACAGACTTACACGGGAAGGACTAAACCCTGCAGAGGCCAAGGTGAAAGCTATTGCAGAGGCACGTGCACCTCAGAACGCAACAGAGGTGAGGAGTTTCCTGGGATTGGTTAATTTTTGTGCAAAGTTCATTCCTAATTTCGCTACAGTGGCAGAACCACTAAGGAAACTAACCAGGAAAGGTGTACCATTTCATTTTGGATCTGAGCAGAAGAAAGCGTTCACAGCGCTGAAGCAAAGCCTGACAGATGCAAAAACTCTTGGATATTACGATCCAGCGGCATCAACCAAAGTCATAGCGGATGCCAGCCCGGTTGGTTTAGGAGCCGTGTTGGTCCAGATGCACGATGGAGGACCAAGAATTATTGCCTATGCCAGCAGATCGTTATCAGATGTGGAAAGAAGATACTCTCAGACAGAGAAAGAAGCACTCGGACTTGTATGGGCCTGTGAGAGGTTCCATGCATATTTATACGGCATTGAATTTGAACTCATCACAGATCATAAGCCATTAGAGGTGATCTATGCACCTAGATCCAAACCATGTGCCAGAATAGAGAGATGGGTACTCAGATTACAACCCTACAAATATAAAGTAATCCACATTGCAGGGAAAGCAAACATTGCTGATCCGCTGTCCAGATTGGTGAAGGATGGTGGTCCACAATCCAAGTCAGAATTGGGAACAGAAACAAAGAGCTTTGTACGCTTCGTAGCTATTCAGGCGACACCGAAAGCTGTGACTACGAAGGAAGTCAAGAGAGAATCCGAACGTGATCCAGAACTCATGGAAGTAAGAGAATGCATACAGAGTGGACAATGGGACAAGTGTACTCACAAGGCTTACATTCCCATTAGAGACGAACTTTGTTGCATCGGACAGTGTGTATTAAGAGGTTGCAGATTGGTGATACCGCAAAGATTGAGACCGAAGATCGTATCCTTAGCGCATGAAGGACACCTAGGTATTGTTGGTACCAAGCAAAACCTCAGGACCAAGGTATGGTGGCCAGGTTATGATAAAGACGCAGAGAAATTTGTTAAAACTTGTCACGGATGTCAAATCACAAGTAGGTGTAATCCGCCAGAACCGATCCGGAGTACGCAACTCCCGACTGGACCATGGATCGACGTAGCTGTTGATTTTCTTGGACCTTTACCGACGGGTGAATCAATTATGGTAGTGATAGATTACTACAGCAGGTACTATGAGTACGTGGTGTTGAAGTCCACAACCACTGAAAAAACAATACAAGCGTTAGCAGAGATATTCGCAAGATATGGATTACCTGTTACATTATACTCTGACAATGGTCCACAATTCATTTCAGAGACATTTGCAGAATACATGAGGACCACAGGTATCCACCATCATAAAGTAACTCCGAAATGGCCGCAAGCCAACGGAGAAGTAGAGAGACAAAATCAGTCCATTGAAAAACAATTGAGGATTGCACACGCAGAAGGACAAAATTGGCGAGAAGCATTGCTATCTTATGTGGCTGTCTATCGAGCAACGCCTCATGCAACCACTGGAAAAAGTCCTGCAGAAGCATTTTTTGGGAGAAAAATCTGCACAAAAATGCCAGAAATAAAGGAAATCCGAGACGACCAGGAGATGAGGGACCACGATGCTGAAAAGAAAGGTGCAGCAAAGCTGTACACAGATTCGAAACGTGGAGCCAAGTACTCAGACATCATGCCAGGAGATAATGTTCTAGTGAGGCATGAAACTGGTGGTAAGCTAGACACACCTTATTACCATCAACTGGTAATACTGTCGTATCCAGAAGTGGCAGTATGGTGACAGTCAAGTCTCCGACTGGAGTCCTGTATAAGAGAAATGTATCAGGTGTAAAAAGGTACCAGTCCAGAGATATATCGAGCGAAGAGGTTGAAAGGCCAATACGAGATGCTAAAACTGAGAGACCTGATGATGTTCCAGAGGCAGTTACCAGCACTCCTGATGAAGTGACTAGAGCACCAGAAACACTCGAAGCCGTGGCGAGCAGTATTTCCGACGCTGAGAGTGAACAACCGAGAAGCGACGACAATATCTCAGGCAGGCCAAAACGAAACCGGAAAGCGCCCGAACGATACGAAGACTTTGTGCCATAGTTTTAATAAGAACTTTGGGACAGTATTTAATCTTATATCATAAAGTGCATGTATGAGTGCTGTAGGAAGTAAATTTTATGTAGTTGAGTTATAGTATTACCATTAGTTACGATGTTTGTATGTTTCCGAGGGATATTGGTAAGTGAAGGTAAAGTTTATTTCTGATTAAAGGAGGGATGTCATGATAATGAATATGTATGAGATGTACCGGAAGTCATGTGGTATGAGAGAGAGAGATAAGAGCACAAGCAGGAGAACAAAGGAAACGGGAAAATAAAGCCACTGAGAAGTTTACCTGATAAAACTTGTGTTTAATGTTTCCTTAACTTCACATTTCGGGCCACAAATGTGACAGGGGGGAACACTTGGGGTTAAGGGAATTTTAGATGTGGGAATGTTTGAAATATTTTATGTTTTAGAAGTGTTGTCATATAGTGCGTTCAAAAAAAGAAAACTGAAAAATGGAAATGGGGAAAAGGGGAAAGGTGGTGGTGAGGAAGCAGAAATGAGGTGTAAACAAAGTATGAGATGGCCATGTTGAACGATATAACTATAAATATTAATGGAATACATAACCAAATCAAAAGGAAGAGGCTATTAAATTTGTTGAAAAAAGAAAAAAATAAATCTAGCATTCGTGCAGGAAACACATCTAACTGAAGTGGAACACAATAAATTAAGGAGAGACTGGGTAGGACACGTAACGGCAGCAACATATAATTAAAAAGCAAGAGGTGTAGCTATATTAATCAATAAAAAAATGAACCATTCAAAATAGAGGAGGAAATAATAGATCCAGCAGGGAGATACGTAATGTTAAAATGTCAGATATATTCAGAACTCTGGAATTTGGTCAATATATATACACCTAATGAAGAGGATCAAAAGTTAATGCAAGATATATTTTTGAAGATTGTAGATACGCAGGGGAATATATTGATAGGAGGGGACTTTAACCTTAATTTGGATTCAAAGGTGGACAAAACTGGACAAAAGACTAGCAGAAAGAACAAAGTAGCCAAATTTATGGTTAAATCAATGCAGGAAATGCAACTTTTGGATATATGGAGGAGAAGGGATACTCATATTATTCAAATAGACATAAAACATACTCAAGGATTGACCTGTTCCTGTTGTCAGCCCATGTCCAAGGGAGAGTTAGAAAAACAGAATATAAAGCTAGATTGTTATCGGATCACTCACCCCTGTTATTAGCAATAGAGCTGGAGGACATCCCACCGAGGACATATAGATGGAGATTAAACTCCATGCTACTTAAAAGACAGGATTTTAGAGAATTCATTGAGCACCAAATTAAAATATACTTTGAAATAAATACAGAATCAGTGAAAGATAAATTTATACAATGGGATGCAATGAAAGCCTTCATCAGAGGGCAGATAATAAGTTATGTAACTAAGATGAAGAAGGACTACAATCAGGAAATAGAACAGCTGGAAAGGGAAATAGTAAGTACAGAAAAAGAACTAGCAACAAGGGAAGATACAACAAAAAGAAGAGAATTGGCAGAAAAAAAAATAAAATACGAAACACTACAAACGTACAAGGTGGAGAAGAACATAATGAAGACAAAACAGAAGTATTATGAGCCCTAGGAGAAAAAACACACAAAATACTAGCGTGGCAGCTTAAAACAGAACAAGCTAAAAGAATGGTATTGGCATCAAGGAAAAAGGACAAACAAATTACATATAACCCAACAGAGATCAATGAAAATTTCAAGGAATTATTCTACGAACAATTATATCAAACTGAGAACGAAGGGAAAGAACAAAAAATAGATGAGTTTCTAGCTAGAATTGAACTATCGAAATTGCAAGAAAGGGAGCAAAACAAATTGATAAAACCATTTGAAATAGAGGAAATGGAGGATATATTAAAAAAGCTACGAACAATAAAACACCTGGAGAGGACGGACTCCTAATAGAATTGTATAAAACATTTAAAGACTTATTAATTCATCCTCTCCTGGAAGTAATGAACCAGATTGAAGAAACACAAAACATGCCAGATTCATGTAAAACATCAATAATTACAGTAATACCAAAGACGGGGAAAGATCCACTAACACCAGCATCATATAGACCAATATCTCTACTTAACACAGATTATAAAATAATAGCAAAACTATTAGCAAAGAGATTGGCCGACTGTGTACCAAAAATAGTAAAACTAGATCAAACTGGATTTACTCAGAAAAGACAAACAACGGACAATGTCTGTAAGTTCATTAACTTAATCCATGCAGTACAAGGAAATAAGTCGCCAACAGTGGCAGTTGCTTTAGATGCAGAGAAAGCCTTTGACAGGGTAGAATGGAATTATTTATTCAAAGTACTACAGAGGTTCAACCTACCAGAGAAATATATTAATTGGATTAAAGCATTATATAAGGGACCATTGGTGAAGGTGACAATAAATGGATATATATCGAACCAATTTAAATTAAGCAGGTCAACGAGGCAAGGATGCCCACTATCTCCTTCACTGTTGGCTTTAGCTATAGAACCCTTGGCAGAACTGATAAGAACAGAATAAATAAAAGAGAAGGAATATAAAATCAGTCTATTTGCAGATGACATTATAGTATACTTAACAGAACCAGAATTATCAATAAAAGAATTACATAAGAAATTGAAGGAATATGGAGAAGTATCGGGGTACAAGATCAACGCAAATAAAAGTGAAGTGATGCCAAGGAATAATGGGGATTTCTCAAAATTTAAGAAAGAATCACCATTTAAATGGCAAACACAAGCAATCCGATACCTAGATATTCAACTAGATAATAATCTAGGCCATCTATACAAATTAAATTATCAGCCATTAGTGAAGAAATTACAAGATGACTGAGAACATTGGAAAGATTTACCACTAACACTGATAGGGAGGGTAAATTGCATTAAAATGAATATCTTCCCAAGGATACAATACCTATTTCAATTGTTACCACCTGAACAGAGAAATTCTTCGATAAGTTAAGAAAATAATAAGGAAATTCTTATGGAAAGGAGGGAAACCGAGGATAGCGCTAGATAAATTAACAGAATGGTACAAACAAGGGGGCTTACAGCTACCAAACTTTAAGAATTATTATAGAGCAGCATAATTAAGATACCTATCAGATTTTTATCAAACAAGGGAAAAACCAGATTGGACCAGATTAGAGCAAGATAAAATAGGGGAGAAGGTACCTGAACATATACTATATAAGTGGGATGAAAAGCTGGTGCAATATAGGAATTCACCAGTACTGCACCATCTGCTCAACATTTGGAAGAAGATTCACGTAGAAAGGAAAAAAAAACAAATGATCAACTACCAAAATTAATATTGATGCAAAATCAACTAATCCCTTTCACAATAGATAACCTTTCCTTTAGAGAATGGGAGAGAAAAGGGATCAAAAGAATAGAAAACTGTTTTTTGGGAAATAATTTATTATCTTTTGAACAAATAAAGTGCAAATATGGAATAACTCACGGTACAATGTTTGCATACCACCAACTGAAAACCTACTTGAAGGACAAATTGGGAAACAGACTGAGGTTACCAGAAGGAAGAAATTTTGAATATGTGATTACAGACACAATGATAATTAAAAGATTTATAACAAACATGTACATCAAACTGCAAGAGAAAGAGAACGAGGAAATAAGCTGTAAACCCAAACAAAAGTGGGAACAATATCTAAACATAAAGATAAAAAATGAAATATGGGAAAAGTTATGCTCTGGAACTATGAGAAATACAATAAACACGAGGTTACGCATGATACAATATAATTGGTTACACAGGCTATACACCACACCCCAAAAGTTAAATAAATGGGACCCAACATTATCAGATGTTTTCGCTGTAAGAAGGAAACGGGAACAACAGTACATGCAATTTGGGCATGTGAGAAAGTGGAAAGGTTTTGGGAAGATCTAAATCAGGAATTAAATAAAATCACAAAAAGCAACAAACCAAAAAACCCAGAGATCTTTCTTCTAAGTAATATAAGAAGCAAAGAACTTGGACTCGATTTGGATGAAGCACAAAAAAGATTTATTATGATAGCCTTAGCAGTAGCAAAAAAATATATAATGTCAACTTAGAAATCAGAAGAGAGCCTGAGAATACAGCAATGGTACATAGAAACTAATAAATGTATTCCATTGGAAAAAATAACTTTTAATTTAAAAAATAAAGTCACATTATTTGAACAAATTTGGGAACCGTACATGGAACACAACAGAGAGGGCCGGCCGTGGACCCCCAACCCCTAAAATGACAGAAGGAGAAGAAGACGAAATGAACTGACCCAATGTGTAAAAGTAGATGACGCAATTTTCTTGTTTATTTTCATTATGTGAGGACATTGTTTAATGGGTTTATTGTATTGTATATGTTGAATGTTTAGTGGGTGGGGAGGGGGTTGGGAAGGGAGGGAGGAAAAAGGGGAGAAAATGACACTGTATATTCAAGAGGGAAATGTTTGTGTGTATTTTGGTTAATATGGTTCACAGTGTGAAAAATAAAAAAAAATTTAAAGAAACATCATTTAGTACCTACATGTACCACAACCTCAGACTCCTCACCCTCCCCTTTTAGGATTTTCTGAACGCGTATAGTCACATCCCGGACCCTGTCACCAGGGAGGCAAACCACCATCCGGTTTTCCTTATCGCATCCACAAAAACCTCTGTCTGTCCTCCTAACCATTGAATCCCCTTTAACTATCACCCTTTTTCTTTTATCCCTACCTTTCTGGGTCACAGAGGTTGACCCCACACCTCTGCCCACCATAGTTTGACTATCCCCCTCCTCAGTACTCAAGGTGGAGTACCGATTTCTGAAGATGACAGACTCGGGTGCTTGCACATGAATCTGACCCCTCCCTTTCCACCTCCTAATGGTAACCCACTGACCCTCCTCCCTGGCCCCTGTGCGACCACCTGCCTGCAGTTCTTGTCTCCGATAGCCTCATTCTCCCTAACCAGAGTAAGATCATCGAGCTGCAGCTCAAGTTCTTTGACCCAGTCCTTCAGGCCACACTCCTTGTCCATGATGGCCTCACTCTCCCTAACCAGAGAGAGGTCATTGAGCTGCAGCTCAAGTTCCCTGACTCAGTCCCTTAAATGCTGCTGCTCAGCCCACTTTGTGCACACGTGGATGTCTGGGAGACGTGAAGACTCCATGACTTCCCACATGTGACACTGAGAGCAGAAAACTGCCCTCACACTCATCCTTCCTCCTTACAAAGTAAAAAATAAACAGATATATATTAAATTAACTGTGAATGTCTTACCTTTAGTCCAGCAGGCTCGTCCTCAGCCTTTTCTTGCCTAAGCCTCTCAAGCCAAAGCCTCAAGGACCCTCTCCTTCACTGTGCCATTCACTCACTGGGCCACTCCTCACTGGCCGCTCCCTTATACTTACCCTCCTTTTATTGGCCCCTTGACCAATTAACCCCCTCACTCTGTCCAACCTCCTACTCCTCCAGATAATCGCCCAAACTCCAGTCGCCGGCTCCTCCGACTCACAGTCTGAACCAAGATCTTCCATCTCTTATTTAAGAAGCCTCTCAAGTAACACAGAGACATAATACCTGCCATTCATTAACTGTCTACATTGCAATGAGATGGCCCCATATTTCTCCTTTTTCCAGAAAATATGGACCTAGTTTGTTCATCTTCCTTCACAAGTTAAATGAGTGAACTCCCTCTCCCGAAACCTAGTGAATCCTTCATACATCAGGAAACCAACCCTGTACACAGTAATCCAGATGCGTTCTCAGCAATGCCTTTGAACTCGTTACAAGAGTCCTTTATTTTATTCCCTCGGGCAATAAAGGCCAACATTCCATCTGTCACACTAATGACTAGATGCCCCTGCATGTAAAACTTGTTCTTCTTTGTGATACGGATGAAAAGGATGGGATAGAAAGTTTGCAGATGATACAACGATTGGGTGAGGTTGTGGACAATTCCCTGCGATAACCAGTCTCTATAGTTGGAGGGCGCAGCACATTTAAGTAAAAACCTTGTTGTCTTTTCACCTCACATAACATGATTTTTTTTTGACTGTCATCACTGGGAGGGTCTGGGACTGCTGAGCACACCGGGTGACAGCATCAGAGGGGGTGACAACAAAATGACTGTCTATAAAACTCTTGTGCAATGTTTCAGCAGAAATTTATTATTTTTTAATAAAAATATTCCTGTCGTTAGTTATAACAACAAAAACATTTTTCATAAGCCCAACTTACATGTGTATGTGCACCTACAAGGCTCAAACTCGAGGCTCATTTACTTTTTGAACCTTCTAATGAGAGGTTAACCCTAACCCTAACCCTAATGACATCAACGCTTCAAATCACGTGGTTTCGTCTGCATGTGTCACCGGCACATGCTGTTGTGTTTGTTGCTGCCAATGTTTTCATAGTCAATGCTTTGGTCATATTTTCTGGTGTCTTGACTACAATATGGTAGTCATTCACATTTGTGAACCTATACAGCTGAATGGGACTTCATGAATCGCTCCCAACCTTTTACTGAAGATTCGGTATGGTCAGGTACAGAAGGAGGTCCATGGGGGTGGTGGTGACATCATCCCTAATGATATCACTGACTGTTTCATGGGGAAGGAAACCCATAAACCTGGAGCAGTCAGAAGGGGGCCATCACCAAAAAATTAAGTTGGGAATGGTTGGCGCAGAGAACGATGAGAGGACAACAGGATCTAGATTTGGGGAAGGAAATGGGAGATGGATTTTAAAGTGGTGAGGTGCTGCAGTTTGGGAGGTGAAATGAACGGAAACGTATAGAGCAGTGGTTCTCAACCTTTTTCTTTCCATTCTCAAACCACTTTAAGTAATCCCTATGCCATCAGTGTTCTGTGATTAGTAAGGGATTGCTTAAGGTGGGATGTGGGTGGGAAGGGAAGGTTGAGAATCACTGCTCTAGACACAATTGTTACCAAAATATTTTGCTTGAGAAAAATTGTCATTGGCCCATTTCCTTTCGAGTTCTGAAACCGTGCACATAACGAGCCAATGAGGGACGATTAAAACAGAGGTTTTCAAACTTTTTCTTCCCACTCACATCCCACCTTAAGCAATCCCTTACTAATCACAGAGCACCAATGGCATAGGGATTACTTAAAGTGATATGTCAGTGGAAAGAAAAAGGTTGAAGACCACTGGACTAGAGTTAATGTTAGGGGTCTTCAAACCATTGATCTTGGGGGTGTGTCCAGGTCCATTGAAAGGCCCACACGATAGGATATGCTGGGCGTCATTGGGAGGGGCACTGAGTATGAAAAAAAGGTCATATTGCAGCGATATGAAACTTTGGTGAGCTGCATTTCGAATACTGTGGGCAGCTCTGATCACCCCATCACATGGGATGTGAAGGTGTTGGAAAGGGGACAGAAGAGATTTACCAGGATGTTGCCTAGATTAGAGGAGATGAGCTAAGGGGAACTGGGATTTATTTTCTTTGGAATGTCGGAGGCTGAAGGGAGACCTGATAGAGGTTTATAAAAATTATGAGAGGTGTTGATGGAGGTGGATAGTCAGAATCTTTCTCCCAGGGTAAAAATATGAAATATTAGAGGGCACACAGCTGAGATTGGAGGGATGTTTAAAAGAGATGTTCAGGCCAACTTCTTTTCCACTCAGAGGGTTCCTGGAATGAGCCACGGGTGGGGGTGGAATCAGATACGATAGGAGTATTTAACAGGCTTTTACCTATGCAGGAAATAGAACATGGATCATGTGCCTGCAGCAAAATAGAACCAGAGAACCATAGAAAACTACAGTGCAGGAAAGGGCCCTTCAGCCCTTTCTTCCTAGTCCCATTGGCCTGCACAAACCACAGCCTTGTATACCACACCCATTCATGTACCCGTCCACACATTTCTGAAATAAAAATATTTCTGAAAGTGTTTAATTTAAATTCGGCATCATGTTCAGCACAGACACGTGGGACAAAGGACCTGTTCCTGTGCAGTTCTATTATGTGACCATACACATTGGTCATGAATCTTTATCTTTAGTACATAAAGGACCTATGAGTTTCTCCAGCATTGTGTTTTTGCTTCAACTGCGGAGTCTACAGACTTTCGTGTTTGGATCAAACCCTTCATCCGTACTCCTCCACGCTGACCAATTTGGCATTCTGGGTTCGTCTGATTTTCCTGCACTTGGTCCATATCCTCCCACACCCTTCTATCTGTCCAAATGCCTTTTAAATGTTGGAATTGGACGCTCGTTGTGATAGATTATAAGCACAGATTTTATAGATTGCAAAGATTTGCTACTTTCTATGAATTTCAGCAGGTAAGGAAAGGTTTAAAAAGAATATTTTTTAATGGGAAAATACGAGAGTCTGTTGAAGAAATTGTTTTCTCTTAGTAGCCCGGCTGCGAGACGCGAGAACCAAGGCCGCGCTGGTGTTGAAACTCGTGCTGGATGTTTTGCTGAAGTCTACAGTTTACAGGTCACGTAAATAGTTGCGAACAGGCTGTAAACCGGACAAAACAGGCCTGTGCCCAACTTGCAGCAAGGCCCTATTGTAAGTTATAAGTAAAACACAAAAATCTTCAGACACCGCAGTTGAAGTAAGGTTGTATCAAACTCCCAGACTCACATGTCTGTTCATGGCCTCATGTACGATCCCACCAAGACCACCCACAAATTGGAGGAACAACACCTGATTTTCCGTCTGGACACTCTCCAGCCAGATAGCATTAACCGACTTTTTGGGTGACTGCCAACCTGCTCTCACCTTTCCCCGTCCCCTTCCCCCCCCTTCCAGTTCTCCTCCACCCTCCATTCACCCAGTCGTCCCTCCTCCCCTTGCTCACTGCTGTCCCCTCTCTCCCTTCTCCACCTATCACCTCCAGCCTTTGGGACCACACCTTCCTCCCCATTTACTCTTTTGTTCGGACGCCTGCCGACATTTTTCAGATCCTCCATGAAGGGCTGAAGCCTGAAACGTCGGTTATGTGTTTTTACCTTTGCTACATAAAGGACACTTTTTGACCTGCTAAGTTGCTCACGCGTTGTATTTTTACTGATGCACGTCACATTAGATCTTCTCGTATAACAGACCACCTGCTTCACAAAGCTAATAAAATTGCGTTGTCCTCGCATTAATTTTTTTTAAAAATTTAGACGTACAGCACGGTATCAGGCCAATTCGGCCCACGAGTCGGTGCCACACAATTTACACTGAATTAACCTACACCCCGGTACATTTTGAATGGTGGGAGGAAACCCAGGGAAAACCCACGCAGACATGGAGAGAACATACAAACTCCTTACAGTGTGGGATTCAAACCCCGGTCCCTATCGCTGGCGCTGTAACGGCGTTGAGCTGACCACTATGCCAAATTTGCTGCCCTGGTTATTAGTTATCATACCCTTCTTTATATATGATTGACATTAACAGTTGCAGCACCCGACGGGACACTTCCATCAGTGGCCTGACAGAGTTCAAGGAACCAAAAGACTTACCAAGCACAGTTACAATGGTCTTCACCAACTTCATTGGCATCTTCCTGCGTTTCAGGGAACCGGTGGTATGGGATGATATCTTCGAAGTTTTCTTCCTGACATAAATGTAGATGCGCAAGTATATCACGGTTATGACGCAAAGCGTGAGGAGGTTGAGAAGGGACCAGAAAAGCAAGAAGCTGCGGCTGTAAATGGGAGCCAGCACTGAGCAGGTGCTAATGTTGCAGATGCAGTTCCAGCCCATGTTGGGGATCGTCGTCATGACGACAGACATCGCCCAGATGCCCAGAATGAGAAAGAAGACTCTTCGCTTGGACAGAGTGCTGTGCACCTGCATCTTTATGACAGAGCAGCAGCGCTCGATCGCAATGGCCAGCAGGTTATAGATGGACGCGCTCAGGCTGACATCCAGCAGTGCTTGCCGTACAAAGTAGACGTGCACTGACAGCATCTTGGCCGGTTTCCCAGTGTGGATGAGAAGGAAGATGTAGGCCAAGCTGGCGAACACGTCGGCCGCTGCCAGGTTGGCCAGCAGGTAGTAGAAGGGGTAGTGAAACTGCTTGTTGAGGACAATGACAAAAACAATGACGCTGTTGAAGAGGAAGATGAACAGGATGCATATCGCGCCGATCACTAGTGCGATGTAGTAGGTGGTCTGTGAGTCATCGTCCTGGGAGACATTCCGACTGAGGCCATAGAAGAATTCCATGGATTGGTTGTAGTAACAGGTAGGCATCCTTCTTCCTGCTATGGACCTCTGTAACAAAAAAATTACCGACAGATTAAATCCATACCTCTCTCAAAGTCACCACACAGGTTGACAGGGTAGTTAAGAAGGCCTATGGTTACTATATAACAATTACAGTACGGAAACAGCCCTTCTAGTCTGCACTAAACTAAGTCACCTCCTCTAGTCCCACCTATCTGCACCCTGCCCATAACCCTCCATTCCCCTCCCATCCATATACCTCTCCAATTTTTCCTTAAATGACAAAATGGACCCTGCCGCCACTACTTCTCCTGGAAGCTCATCCACACGACCACCACTCTCTGAGTGAAGAAGTTCCCCCTCATGTTACTTCTAAACTTTTGCCCCTTAACTCATGACCTCTTGTTTCAATCTCTCCTACTCTCAATGGAAAAAGTCAATCCACATCTACTCTATCTATCCCCCCCATAATCTTAAATACCTCTATCAAATCCCCCCTCAATCTTCTACACTCCAAAGAATAAAGACCTAATTTGCTCAATCTTATATTTACTCAGATTTATGTTTTAGATGTGGACAAGAAGTTGGTTCTTTTTTGCATTCAATTTGGCAGTGTTCCAGAATTAAACCTTTTTGGCTTGATCTGGGTAATTTATTAGAATGATTAAAGGGAGTAAGATTCCCATAGGATCCGTTATTTTTACTGGGAGATGTTAGAGGGATTAAACCTAAATTAAAACTGAATATGTATCAAGTGAAATTTGTTAAAATTACCTTGGCAATAGTTATGAAAAGTACTGCTATAACTTGGAAGTCGGATACTGATCTGGGAATGGATAGATGGCAGAAGTTCGGAGTTGGATTCCACTTGAGAAAATTACTTACAATTTAAGAGATAAAAATCATATTTTTTGTGAAATATGGAACCCATATTTACAAACTGTTGGTATTAACATTTAAATGAATCTTGAACATTTCCTTTCTCTTATTGGTGTCTATGAATATTTATACAAGTTTAAAAGTATTGGGAGTGAACAATCCTCTTGTTTTCTTGTCCCTTTTCCTTTTCTTTTTTTTTAGTTTGTAGGGGGTTGTGGTGGGCGGGATTTAGGGGACATTTTTTCTTTCCTTAATATTTTTTACTTTCATTTTTTTATAAAAAATTATCACATGTACTTGGATTAAGTTTGAACCATTGTGATATGTTAATTAAGTGTTTTATATTAAATAAAATATTGAAAAAAGGTGTTTGGCATGCTGAGTTTGGTTAGTTAGGGGATTGAGTTCAGGAGTCATGAGGTGATATTGCAGCTCTATAAAACTCTGGTTAGACCACACAGACAATGCTGAAGGAACTCAGCAGGTCAAAGAGCGCACTTTACAGAGCAGAGATAAAGATACATAACCAACGTGTTGGGCTTGAACCCTTCAACGTATGAGCAAAATTTAGGCAGATATCGTGTTCAGTTCTGGTCACCTCATTGTAGGAAGGATGTGGAAGCTATGGAGATTCACCATGATGTTGCCTGCATTGGAAAATATGTCTTATGAGGCAAATTTAGCAGAGCTGGGGTTTTTCTCCTTGGAATGAAGAAGGAAAAGAGGAAACTTAATGGAAGTCTGCAAAAATCTGAGAGGCAGAGATAGATAAGGAGAACAGCCAGCATCTGTTTCCCAGAATGGGAACAGCAAACATCAGAGGACATCTTTACGAAGGGAGGGTGCCTAGATTACATTGCTATGGATGGTGGTGTAGGCTGGAAAAATAGGGGGATTTAAGAGACTCTTCGACAGGCACACGGAAAAAGAAAAATAGAGGTTTGAGGTATGGAGGGTTTAGGTTTTTTTGCTAGGGATACAAAGGTCAGCATCACATAAAAATAAGATAAAATAGAGCACGAAAAGTCAGAGTGAGGCAGTGTCTTTGGTTCATGGATCATTCAGGAATCTGATGGCAGCGTGGAAGAAGCTGACCTTGTGCCGCTGAGTGCTCGCCTTTAGGCTCCTGTACTGTGCTGTAGTGTTCTATGCACAGGTCCTGCCACAACCTTCAGAATCCTTGTTTTGTGAATGGGAGCAGCCCATGCAGAGGTTCAGTTGGCCCCAGTGGGTTGGATGCCTTTTTATATCTTTTTTGGACTTTTTAGAAGGGATCCAGGGAAAGAACGCACAATCATTGAGATCAAAGTGCAAATTTCTGAATTAAATCATTGTTTATTGTACAGCGCTACAGCAAGAAGGTAAGTTTTGCATGCTATCCAGGCAAGTTAGCCTACATCAGGGCAATAATAAAATAGAAATGCATAAGCCAATGTTAATGTAACAAAGATTGCAGGGTGCAGTGCAACTTGGACAAAATTCAGGGAATAAAGATTAGTACAGTTGATCAGTGTCTTCAGACAATTGTTAGATGTGTGACAGAATGTATATAGATATGTTTTTGGGAGATAAATTGGGAAAGGTTTGTTAGAGTAGGTTACATTCAAACACTTTAAAACAGATCTTATTTGAAATACTGGAGCTTTTCCCCATGCTAGTCATATCGGCTCCACAGCTTTTGCAAGATCTTTGGAGAGTGCCCAAGAGATTTCACTAATTGATTGTTGTTAACAAAAAGGCAACAGATGAAAGAGCTTGTCAGTGCCGCATATTGTCCGGAAGGAAACTGGCAGTTCTAAGGGGGTCATGTGCCTTTGCAAGCAGAGAGAGTCAAACAGGCTTTCTGTGTGTGTGTGTGTGTGTGTGTGTGTGTGTGTGTGTGTGTGTGTGTGTGTGTGTGTGTGTGTGTGTGTGAGAGAGAGAGAGAGAGACACACACACACACACAGATCAGTTCTACAGTGTTACAGCCACCAAGAGCAGCTGGGACTGGAACAGGACAAGCTGGCAAGCTTGTGGAAAACCCCATTTGGAAGACAGGTTGTGAGTTCTTAGTTCAGCCTGATTAAAGCTCTTGTAGTTCACGCAAGAGAAGACTGGGGTTGTGGTGGGCGGGATTTAGAGGACATTTTTTCTTTCCTTAGTATTTTTTACTTTCATTTTTTTTAGAAAAAAATATCACACGTACTTGGATTAAGTTTGAACCATTGTGATATGTTAATTAAATGTTTTATATTAAATAAAACACTTAATGTTTCACTTGAAATAAGGGAAACAAGAAGGAACTCTGTGGTACCCCATTTGGAAAATGGGTTGTGAGTTCTTAGTTCAGCCTGGTTAAAGCTCTTGTAGTTCATGCAAGAGGAGAAGACTGGCTGTCTATTTCACTTGAAATAAGGGAAACAAGAAGGAACTCTGTGGTGACCTGAAAGAAAGAGGTTATCATCTGGAGAACCCTGATGGGGGCAGGTTTCTTTAGCAAGACATTGAAGTGGCTGATCAGAAGGTATCAGTTATGGGTGTCCAACAAGCAAAAAATCTATCTCTGAAAACTGACAAGAGCCTTCCCGAATGGTAGCCATTTACCCTTCATGCACCAAAGGTTGGTGAACTTTATAAATGTTAAATTCTGTGCACAGTATAAGAATTGCCTGCAATCAGTGAACTTGGAGGAATGAGAAGTGAGATTGGACTGTGAACCAAAGAACTTTTCTGAAATTACACACACATTACATAGACATGTACTTAAAATTAGAAGGGGATTAAGTTAGGTTAGTTAAGTCAATAGTGATAAGTTAAAGTGTGATTCTGTTTTCATGTTTAAAGATAATTAAAAGCAACTTTTGTTTAAGTATCCATTTGTCTTGGTGAATATCTATTGCTACTGGGTTTTGGGGTCTTGCTTGTAACAGATGGAAAAAATATAATGAAAATATGAATTTTTTTTATTTTGTTAATGAAACAACATGGTAGAATTGGAGGAACTCAGACAGTCTTGCAGGGACCATAGCACAGTAGAAGGTCCTTCCGGCCCACAAAACGGTGCTGCAGTTCATTAAATCTAATGAAGCTGTAATCCTGGTACATTTTGAAGGGTGAAAGGAAACCTGAGAAAACCCACGCAGACACGGGGAGGACAAACGAACACTTTACAGACAGCGCCGGATTCAAACCTGTGTCCCAGTTGCAGTAATAGTGTTACGCTAAACATCCTACCCCAATTAGGAGCAGGTGAACATCACTTGGCCCTTCTGGCTTTAAATAAAGCCATAGCTGATCTGACCTCACTGCCATTCCCACCGACCCTTAATTACATTAGATAATGAAGACCACTTCCTGAACACTTTTGGATGTATTTTATTGATATTGGGCTGATATTCATAAAATTGCCTTAAAATTTTCCTACCATGTACAGGTACACGATCCTTTATACGGAAACCTTGGGGGACAGTGTGTTCTGAATTTTGGATTTTTCTGGATCTCGGAAAGCCCATCCGAATTATGCTGCATATCCACCCCCACCCCCTTCCAGTTGCCCAGCAGTCTCCCCCAACGGCTGTCTCCCCTGACCGCCGGTCCCTCAGCCACCCGGATGCCTCGCCTGACCGCTCGTCCCTCAGCCGCCTCCACCGATCGTGGCCCCTCGGCCGCCTCCCCCCACTTGCCAGATTTTGGAACTTTCCAGATTTTAGGTGTCTGGATAAAGGATGTACCTGTACTGTCTTTTAGTCTACATCAAGCTAAAAAACCATGAAGTGTAACACGTCATTGGAAATTCATTTTCCGCATTTGCACTTTTTTCCGACTGGTCTTGGTGCGGTCAGTGACGAATACGGTGAAAGGTTTCACCAGGACGTTGTGACTGTGAAAAAGTGGTATCAGGGCAACTGGAATCCTTCAATGCCAGTCGACTATTGCTAGACACTGACGTGAGAGGCATCAGATGCTGAGTACAAATGAAAATTAGCAGCAAAATATTTTTGGGTCAGTTGAAATAACGCAACGTGTCAGCGTCGTTATGCGATTAAATGGGATTAATTTAATACAGGTTAATTCAATGTTTCTCCAACTTCCTACGTGATACAGCAAATCTGAAATTATCTTTGCGTTCAGCTTGAATTTGTCTATCATAATCCCCAATTTTAATTCAGGAAACCAACCTTTTGAAAAAATGTGTTATCCTGTCCACTTGGCGTGCACTGTTCCAGTCACCCAGCTGTAGGAAGGATATCACTAAGCTGGAACGGCTGCAGATAAGATACACGAGTAACTTATTAGGACTGGAGGGCTTGTTGTATAAAGAGCGGTTGGACAGGCTGGAACATCAGAGGCTGAGGGGTATCCTCACAGAGGTTGCTAAAATCTCGAGGTGCACAGATAAGGTCCCTGTCTCTTTCTATCTAAGGCTAGTACAGACTAATGATAGAGGGTATAGACTTGACCTGAAGAGGAACTTTCTAACACATATGGGTTTTCAGAAGAAGATGCAGAAGTGGATACAATGGTGAAGTTTCAGAGACAGGTCCATGGAAGGCTTTAGAGGAATATGGGCTAATGGGATCAGCTCAAGTAGACACCTTGGTCAGCACGGAAGAGTCGTTCCCGAGCTGTAGAACTCAATGATTTTATTTCATACTCTTTACAACTTCATGAACATTACTATCATTTGGATGACACAGTTAACATAGGGGTGGGAACAGCGCTATTACAGCGCCCATGACCCAGGTTCAAATCCGGTGCTGTCAGTAAGGAATTTGTACGTTTTCCCCGTGTCTGTGTGGGTTTCCTCCGGGTGCTTTGATTTCCAAAATGTACAGGGGTTGGTAGACTAACTGGACTACACAGGTTTCAATGGGGAGGGGGACAAGCTTCTACCCTGCTGTAAATAAATAATTAAATCGATCTCGTCTGCGGCTCACTCATGCTGATTTCAGAATGAGCCCAGTATCCCGATCTGTCCTGAACTTGGAACCAAGTACTTGGTGTAAGCGTGGGTCTGAAGTAAAACACGAGAGTCTCCAGACACTGTGGCTGAAGTAAACACAATGCTGGAGAACTCAGCAGGTCAAACAGGGTCCTTTATAGAGCAAAGATGAGGCTACTGTATAGAATGCCAGTTATCTTGCTATTTATCACTGGGAGCATCTGATGAGCCTCCCAGATGAATCGACAGGAAAGCTCAAAACCAGTGGGATTCGGCAAGATTACTTGAACGGTTCTGGTACACCACCTGACGATTCTGGTTAACATTGAGTGTACCCTCCTGAAGTTGGCTCAGTCTGAGCCATTGAAAAAAATGCCAAGTTAACTGCAAGGAGACCAAAATCTATCATTTAACTTCAGACATGCAGCACGGTAACAGGCCATTTTGGCCCACGAGTCCATGCTGCCCAACTCCTACCCCTATTACGTTTTGAAAGGGGGGAGGAAACCAGAGCCCCCGGGGGAAACCCACGCAGACACGGGGAGAACGTACAAACTCCTTACAGACAGTGTGGGAATCACTGGTATTTAAACAGCATTGCACTAACCGCTACACCAACTGTGCTGCCCTGCCCAGCCCCGTTGTTTAACCCCAAGATGGACAAAGGCATCAGGTAAGCACAAAAGAATCAGAATTTATTGTTATGAACAAGTTGCGAAATTCATTGTTTTAAACCACCTTACAAAAATAAGTAAAAATAATGTATGAAAAGTCAAAGTGAGGTAGGGTCTTTGGTTCATTGATTATTCAGGAATCCGATGGCAGCGGGGAAGAACCTATCCTTGCGCCGCTGGGTGCTCGTCTTTAGGCTCCTGCAACTTTTCCACTGATGGTAGCAGAGGGAAGAGGGCACGGCCTGGGTGGTGGGGGGGTCTTTGAGGATAGAGGTGATGAGCTTGTTGCCTTCATCCACTTTGCTGCCAACTTGCACCCTGACCTCAAATTCACTTGGTCCATCTCCAGCAACACTTTCCTCGATCTCTCCGTCTCCATCTCGGGAGACAAACTCTCAACAGACATCTTCGACAAACCCACCAGCTTCCACAGCTGTTTCGATTACATCTCTTCCCACCCTGTGCCTTGGAAGGATTCCATTCCATTCTCTCAATTCTTCTGTCTCCCCCAGGATTAGGATTTCATCAGAAATGTCCTCCTTCTTCAAACAATGTGGATCTTCCACCATCAACTCAGCTTACACCTACATATCCTCCATTACCCATACATCTTCCCTATCCCCCTCCACCCCCACACACAAGAAAGAAAGGATTCCTCTTGTCCTCACCTACCACTCCACCAGCCTCTGTATCCGGAACATCCTCCTCCGCCATTTCTGCCACTTACTACGTGATCCCACCACTAGACACACATTCCCCTCTCCACCTTCTGCAGGAACTGTCCATGACTCCTTTATCTACTCCTCCCTCCCCATCAATCAACCCCTTGGGACCTACCCCTCTGACCCCAGGAGGAGCTCCACGTGCACCCTCACCAACATTCAGAGCTCCAAACAGCCCTCCCAAGTGAAGCCACATTTCACTTGTGAATGTGCAGGGGTTGTCTACTGGATCCAGTGCTCCCGCTGTGGTCTCCTCCACATCAGAGAGTCTGGACACAGACTGGGAGATAGCTTTGTTGGACACCTCGGCTCTGTCCTCTGCAATAGTGTGGATCTCCCATTGGCCACCCATTTCAATTCTCCATCCCATTCCCTTGCTAACATGTCTGTCCATGGTCTCATGCACTGCCAGACTGAGACCACCCACAAATTGGAGAAACAACATCTCATCTTCTGACTGGGTCCCCTCCAACCAGATGGTGTTAAGATCAACTTATCTGGCTTTCATTAAACACCCCATCCTCCTTGCTTCTCCCATCGTCTCTCCATTCCCTATCTCCTTTCGCACAGACATAAATCACATCCAATTAACACCTTTTGTTGGTCTGAATTCTTCCCCCATTGTTTGAATTCTGCAGCTTTCTGACCACGGTGGTGGACCAGTGAGGAGGTTCTGTGGGGGCTGCTGGTGACTTAGGGCGAGGAACCCCCGGAAGTTAAGGGTTGCTGTGGAGATACTCGTGCCGGGATGCGGGCTGCTGGAGATTGGCTCGAATTGGCTGGAGGGGGTACCAGGTATCGAAAGTGGGATGTGAGGAGGTGCCGAGGGCACTGGAGGGTTCCCTGACTGAGTCGGAGGTTTGGATCTGGAGCTCAAGATTGCCAATGAGTTGGACTGGACGCTGCGTGGCTGTGGGGGTGCTGGAGGAAAATCTACGGACACTCTGTGACTCCGGTGGGGTGGGGGGGAGGAATCTCTTTTGCTTTTCTCTCTGACAGTAAGAGGCACTTAGGCAATTCCTGCCGGTGGCGAAACTGTCTGCCTTGTAGCAGGCAACAAGGAATTTCACATAATACGATCCTGTTTTATTACTAGTGTAGCCGCTCGCCTGCCAGGACGTCTCAGGCAGCACAATGGTCACCTTCAGCTGTGCAAGGCACGGGGATGGCTGAGAGCCTGGGGTTTTAAAAGTGCGCGGGTCCAACAGTGAACTGTTGTTTTCAGTTTGAACTCAACGTGACTGCGGCTCTTCATTTCGCACCACGATTCAACGACCCCACTAGGATAATAAATTGAATCTTGATCTATATCCTTTTTCTGCCTTAATCGAGGGCTCAGGCCTGAAACACCAGCAATATATCTTTGTCTCCTATGGATGCTGAGAAGACCAACTGACTTCCTCCGACATTTCAGCATGTTTTCACTACAATCACAGCATCTGCGGCCAACAGTGTTCTCCGGCTTTCTTGTCAATGTCCTCGATGGAGTGAAGACTGATGTTTGTTATGTCACTAGCCAAGTTAACATCACTCTGGAGTTTATTCTTGTCCTGAGAGATGGCACCTCCATACCAGGCAGTGATGCAACCAGCCAGAATGCTCCCCATGGTCCACCAGTAGAAGTTTTCGAGAGTCTTCGGTAATGTACTGAATCTCCTCAAACACCTCACAAAGAAAGAAACACGAAAGTCTGCAGGTGCTGCGACTGTGGTAAAATCACACCAAAATATATGTTGCCGACGTTTCGGGGCTGAGCCCTTCTTCAAGGAATAAGCAAGATGATCCAGAGGCAGGAAATCTTGGACAGTCTCAGAATTCAGATGGTGCCAGCTGGGGGAGAAATCCGGACCCACAAAAGGTGTTAAATGGATATGATAAGGGAGGAGGTAAGAATTTAACATGTGTGTGCGAAAGGAGATGAGATGGAGAGACTGAGCTGTGGGAGGGAGGCAGGGGAGGAAGTGGGGGGATTTAAAATTTATTCAACAATAATATTTATTATTTTAATATTTGTAGTAAGTACTGTGGAACCCCGTTATAATCCAATAGTTCAGGTCCAAAAAAGAAAATTGGATTGTGAAAAAAGTGGCTCACTGTTTAGTTGCACAGTCTGTCCTTTACTCCGTGAACCTTCGAAGTTCTAGCAGACTTCACGCTCCAGCCCCTGTGCCACCAAATAGTTTGTGTACCCTCTCCTCTTCAGTCAGGTTCTGAGACCATCCCAATAAACTATGTGCTTGTCACTCCAAGCAACTGATTTTAAAACAGGAGTATTGATAACACACGCAGGCAGAGGGGTATTATACAGTAAAACCCCAGTATCCAGCACCTATGGGGATTGGTAGATGCAGGATAAGTGGAATTTCCAATTGCTTGAGATTGTGCGCTGCACCAATTTTAAACTCTTGGGGATTTTATAACCTACCTATTTTTATTTTCCGTAATTTCCGCTTGCTTGAGGCTGTTGGTCGTGTGAATTTCAGTTAACAGGGACTTTACTGCATTTTGGTTTTAATTCTTCAGTCAGCATGAATCTGTAAAAGTAAAAAGTGATTTCACATTTCTGGAATCGGTGCTTTTGAAAATGTTTCTTCAAGTTGTTGTTTGACTGTACACACACAAAGGGCGGCGTGGTTACAATGCCAGCAATCAGTACCAGGGTTCAAATTCCTCGCTGACTGCAAGGAGTTTATATGTTTCTCCCCTTGTCTGTGTGAGTTTTCTCTGGGGGGGCCTCTGGTTTCCTCCCACCGTTTAAAATGTACCAGGAGTTGTAGATCGTGGGCCAAAAGGGCCCGTTACCGTGCTGGGTGTCTAAATTAAACAACCAGACAAAATAGCATTTCTCCAGACCACACATAACACATTTCTTTCACACTGCATAATAATCACAAATATACATAAAATTATAATCTAAAATAAATATATATATATATTCTGGAATAATTTACTCAAGGTCATCTACTGGGAACAGGTTACTTAGATAAGTGGTTGAGGAGTCATCTTCTGCAGGAAGCCTTACCTGCAGCAGGATTGTAGATTCCGGAGTCTATATTAATGGGCTGTACAGTTAAAGATTATCAGTAGCCCACATGCCCACCAGCACTCTACGAGGCATCCAAGAGATATCCAGGTGTTCAAGTTCTCCGAAGAAAGATATGGAGGGAAGAAGAGGGGATTAAAGTATCCGCAACCATTAACCACCTCTTCTTTTCAGGGCTCTATCCACAACTGTGAAGTTCACAGAGCAATAAGAGAGTTTCTTTGGAAATGCTGGCAGGTGGAAGGATGATTGAATTGATAACGACTGCAGCCACCAGTAAAGACCCAGAGGGTTTTTCCAGTTGAAACTCCATTAGTTCACAAGGATTTGTCACATAATGCATTTCATCGGTAACAATGAACTCAGGTGCTTACAACAACAAAAAAACTACATGAAGGAATGAGCAGACGAGGAATGATAATGATATGATCTCCCTCCATTGTCACTTTGTTTTTTCGCTTGAAGTAGAACTCCATTATACCTCCTGAAGTCGCACTGCAAAGAAGAGGTGGAAAATCTCCTGAAATGTGCAAGAGTAATGACCTGAGTCTCAATGTGGATAAGACGAAGGAGATGATCGTGGACTTCAGGAGGACCAGGAATGACTACGCGTCAACCACTCGGCAGTGGAGAGAGCGGAGAGCACCAAGTTCCTTGGAGTTCACTTTAACTAGTGACCTCTCCTGGCCACTCAACATCTCCTCACTTGTCAGGGAGGCACAACAGCGACTGCACTTCCTGAGAAGACTGAAGTGGCCCAAGCGGCTGGCCACCATTATGACACCTTCTCAGGAGTTCTATCAAGAACATCCTGGCCAGCCGCATGGTTGCTGCAGAGAAATGGATCGGAGGTCAATCCACAGGACCATAAGAGCGGCAGAGAGGATCACTGGAGTCTTCCTCCTCCCCCCCGCCCCCCCCCATCGATGTGATCCAGCAGGATCGTTGTCTGAAGAGGGTGCACAAAATCACTGAGGACCCCTTCCACCCCGCACACAGCATCTTACAGCTGCTCCCGTCGGGGAAGAGATCCAGGAGGATCAGAGCCACCAGTCTGAGGAACAGCTTCTTCCCACGGGCAGTGTGAATGCGGAACAACCAAAGGAACCGCTTGCGCTCACCATCCAAGACTCTCATATCTACAAAATAATACTCATTTATTTATCTGTATGGATAAGATACTTGTCCTGCATATGTTCTTTTTGTCTGTACGTGTGTCATATTTGGTTGTGAGTCTGCGTGTTTTCCACCGAGGCTCGGAGAACGTTGTTTCGTCAGGTTGTACTTATACAATCAGATAACAATAAACTTGATGAATTTATGTTTTGTAACTTTAATCTCAAATTTTTGAAGACAAAATTAAGGAGAGGGTTCGGGAATGAGTTTAGACCAGACAAACAGCCATTTTGGCCCATGAGACTGTGGCACCCAATTTACATCCCATTAACCTACACCCCACCCCCCCCCCCCCCGTACATTTTGAACAGTGAGAGGAAACTAGAGCCCCCGGGGAAAACCCACAGAGACATGGGGAGAATGTACAAACTCCTTACAGAGAGTCCAGGATTCAAACCCCAGTCCCGATTGCTGGTACTTAAACAGTGTTGTGCCAACTGTGCCTTCAGCGGCAAGGGAATGAAAAAGGACGGGAGTTTACAATTGCAGCTAAAAATGACAGGAATCGTATTCCCTTACAGATAGGGCCTCTTCTTACCCACGAGGTCACTGTTGAATGGAAAGAGAGATCTCGAGAAAGCAGCTTCTATCATCAAGGACCCTCACCGCCCCCACCCCCCCCACCCCCACCACTCCCCAGTGCAACACATAAGTGTGCAGACACTGTGATTGTAGTAGACACACAGAAATGCTGGAGGAAGTGACCTCACCATCTTGGCCATGCTACCATCAGGAATGAGGTACGGGTGCCTGAAGACACACACCCAACATTACAAAAACAGCTTCTTCCCCTCAAACATCAGATCTCTAAACAGACAAAGTTTTTTAAACTTTTTTTTTGAACTTCTGTTTTTAAATCTTGTATTTATGGAATTACAATACAACTCAGATTATCTGAAATAGTCGGAGCTGGGCCCATTTCGGATAAATGGTTTTATCAGAGAACTGGCCATTTTTTTAAAACTGCCCTGTACCAACAGCAAATCGCTTGGAACAGTGTTTAAACAACAACAAACAACAAAGGAAGGATTTTTAAAGCATTAAAATAAAGTTTAATTCTCACCAAAAGAAAAATGCTGGCCACCGCTGATTACCGACACCTCCCCACTGAGGCCCCGCTCGTGCAGGGAGCCCGAGGGTCCACCTCCTGCCCAGGAGCTTGAGGTCCCTGGTCAGTTCAGTTCAGGAAAAAAATTTGGATAAATGAGGATTTCAGATATCCTCATTTTTTAAATTTCAGATAACTGAGGTTGTTGGAGAATCTGACTTTGGATAATGGGAGTTGTACTGTAGAAATTATAGGAATGTTTCACCTGACTCAGCGTCACACTTCTGCCGCAAAACCTGATCTTGACTCGATCACTAGAAGTCATGTCTAATGACGGGAGATGGATTGCTTTGAGATGGTGGTGGGTAACCAGAGGCTCAACTCACAATGTAGAACAGAGAGCAGGGGCGTGACGTAATTGTATAGGCTGGAGACCTGAAAATACACCTCTCCCAGCAGAATTAATTAAAACCTGAATAGATAAAACTTTTTTTTTAATTTAAGATATTGAGACTTGTTTTGAACTTAATTGCAATGGCTACAAAGAAATCAAAAGCTCAAACTACAAAGAAAACGTGAACTAAAGAGGTTAGCATGACTGAAGAAATGGGGCCTACTTTACTGACAGAGCCTGCGGACCTGCCTCCTCTCCCTCCGTGATCGACCTAAGCCGCAACAGCTAAAATCAATGTTACTGCAGCGCCGTTTCTCCGGTCAGCCGGCAAAGATGGCACTGGATTTCAGAAGAGGATTCTTGAATTGCTGACGTCGCAGGAACAATTGCACATGCGTGGAACAATGGAACCGACGTCTCTGTATGAAATAACTGAGCCAGCTATGCCCAAAGTGGCTAGCATTGCTAGTCAGACAAGGGCCACATGGAAGACTCGGAAGCAAGTAAAACTGATTTCAGCATCAAGTGAGGGAGAGGAAGAAATGTTTGAAGATTTGGAGGGAGCAGGACCATTATGTCATGGAGAGAGGCCCTAATATGTGCAAGGCAAGGAAGGAGAGAAGCTTGATTTTTTTTCATAGTATAAATCCCTCAGCTCAATTTTTAATACTTTTAGAACAAATTAAAACAATGACTCGTCATATCGATCTGCAATTTATTTCTGTAAGATCTGATTCCTGTATACAATTTGAATACCTTTCACTTAAAGGTGAAATGAGTTCTATGCCAAAACTGTGGATAAAGTTAAAGCTAAAGTTCATAAAATTGAATAAGATATTCAGCATTATCTTCTTGATGTAGAACAATGTAAAGACACAGTTAATAAAATGGAAATTCCTTTATGGCCTGGTAAGTTAAACAAAGGGAACTTGTACAGAAAATTGATGTACTGGTGAATTTAAGTCATAGAAATAATAAAATTGTTGGACTGCCCGAAGATTTTGAAAGTCCTAATTCAGTGCAGTACAGTTTTCTCAAAGATGGATTCCTGAAATTATGGGTCCTGAAAACTTCCTGAATGGATTGGAATTGGATGGAGCTCATCGAACTAACAGAAAGAAGACATTTTTGAGACAAGCACCACCCTCTATTCTAATTAGATGTTTATGTTATGAAGATAAAGAAATGATATTGAGATTTCATGGGATGCTCTAAAATCTTATAATTTTATTCTACTAAAATTAAAAAGTATTACCTTAAAGAAGTAGATAAATTGGAAAAAAAAATAGAGGTTTTAGAGAAAATTTGCATAAAGGAAGATGATTGATATAATAAATAAGAAAATGTATTATAACTTGATACAAGCCTATAGAACAGAGAAGTAATATCAAAAAACTAGACAGAAGTATTATGAACTGGGGAAAGAGCACACAAGGTTTTGGCTTTGTAACTGGCAACTGAACAGACTTCAAGGACTAATGACGCTATTAAAAGGAATTCAAAAGTTACTATAAACCTCAAGATAGAAAGGTAAATTAGCTCGAGTGGCGTTGTATAGACTTACATGGAAGTATGCATTGGGCAGATTACAATTACCACGATTTCAAAACTATTATGAAGCGGCCCAGTTGAAGTTTCTTAGTAGATTGATGGATTTAGATCAGCCTCCTAGCTGGGATGGCTTGTATTTCTAGGGTTGAGATACATGAATTTATATTTCGTTGGAATTTGATTTTGTTACAGCAATATGATATGCCGATATTGAAACATTTGTTAAAGATTTGGATTAAAAAAAATAGGGTGTTAGAGTCAAAAGATAAATTATCAATTTTAACTCTGTTGTATAATAATCAGCTTATTCCTTTTTCAATGTTTAACAATCATTTAAATATTTGGGATTCTAAAGGCATAAAGACAATATAAGATTGTTTTGTAGAGGGGCAATTTCTTTCTCCTTAATCAATTGAGAGAAAAATTTGATATACCTGTAAATTCTTTGTTTGTGTATTATCAACTTAGAGCTTTGATAAAAAAGATAATTATGGTAGAGAGATGATTTTACCTACTTTGTCGAGATTTGAATCTTTGATTTCCTCTATACCGAAAAAGGGTTATGTTTCAGTTACGTATAATTTGTTACAAGATAGTATGGATAAGTCAGATTGGGAGAAATCTAAACTTAAATGGGAGAGTGATTTAGTATTTATTTTTCCCGAAGATGATTGGCAGATATGTGTCAGGAAAATGTAATCAAATTGACTAATGCAAGATATGGAATGGTTAATTATAATTTTTTATATCAATTATATTTGACCCTGGAAATTATTTTTAAAAATATGGTTGTAGTATTCGGATTCTTGTTTTATATGTAGTTTATGCACTGGAACTTTTCTACATGCCGTTTGGACTTGCGTTAAAGTTAAATCACTTTGGCAAGGAATCAAAGTAGTTTTGGAAAAATTATATAATTTTATATTACCATTAGATCCAATGATTTTTTTGTTGGGAAATTTGTATTCATTAAGGGGAATGGGATTGGACAAAATTCAAATTGCTTTTGTACATTTAGTGTTATCAGTAGCGCATAAATGTGTTGCTAGTACTTGGAAAGATGATACTGAGATTAATATATCACGTTGGCACAATGAATTGAAAGTATGTGTTGTTATGGAAAAAATTTCATAATTTACACGATAATTCTTCTTCTTTTGTTAGTAAGTGGCCTCCATATTTGAAATATATGCATTTAGATATACTTTGAAATATTATTAATATTCATTTTTTTTTCTTTATATATAATCTTTTATTTTGCTCCCCTTAAGGGAGTTGGCTGTAGGGGTGGGAGGAGTATTATTGTGAAATCTTTTCTTGATTATTTCTATACTGTATGTTATGTTTTTTTCACTATCTTTTAAATAAAGTTTGAAAAAAAAGATCTCCAGATATAGATTATTCCTTTAAAGAGTTTTATTGTAATTTATGTACAAAATGATGAAGTTAAAATTAATAGTTTTTTACCTGAAGTTCATCTTCCTTCTTCAAATTGCCAAGATTCGAAGGATTTAGATTCCCCATTTACAATTAATTAAGTTATTAATGCCCTTAATTCTACACAAAGTATTAAATCTCCAGGGGAGGATGGTTTTCCATCAGAATTTTCCAAAAAATTTAAAGATTTAATAATACCCCCTTTAATGAAACCTATTCTTTACTGGAATCTTTTTTGAAATGCAATTATAACTGTGATAACCAAGAAAGATAGAGATTTATTTAAAAATGAATCTTATAGACCAATTTCGTTATTGAATGTTAATTGCAAAATTATAGCTAAAGATCTAGCAAATAGATTTACCAAAATTAATTCATTCAGATCAATCTGGTCTTGTTAAAAAAAACACTATGCAGATAACATTGCTAAATTAATTAGCTTAATTCATATATCTCAGAGAAAAAAAATCAGATTTGGAATTGGTTTCATCATTAGATCCTGAAAAGGCTTTTGATAGATTAGAATAAAGATATGTATTTCAGGTGTTAGAAAAATTTGGATTTGGATCAGTGTTTATTTGTATATAAATATCCTTCTGCTACAGTTGTGACCAATGGACAAATTTCTTCAGCTTTCCCATTAACTAGATCGACTTGACAAGGTTGTTCATTATCTCCAGCTTTGCTTGCTTTAGTAATTGAACCTTTAGCACATTTAATAAGACAAGATACTAATATTAAAGGAATTAACGTTAATAGTGAGGAATTCACGATTAATTTGTTTGTTGATGATGTTTTGAGCTATGTAACAGATCCTTGGAATTCTTTGTGTTGTGTATGAAATTGAAAGAATATGGTGAAATATCAGGTTATAAGATTAATTGGGGATGAGTGAAATTATGCCATTGATTGAGGGGGATTATAGTCATTGCAAACAGATTGCTCAATTTAGATGGTCAGGTAGTGGAATTAAATATTTAGGGATTAAAATTGATTAAAATTTGGATAATTTTTATAAGTTGAATTATTTACCATTATTTAATAAAATTTAAGATTATTTAAATAGATGGAATTATTCACCAAAAACTTTAATGGGTAGAGTAAGTTGTATTAAAATGAATAATTTTCCAAGGATTCAGAATCTTTTTCAATCTAATCCTTGTCGACTAGCTCCAATTCTTTTAAGGACTTAAATTCAATCATTAGGAAGTTTTTGTGGAAAGGGAAAATGGTCAGAGTATATTTGAAAAAATTAACTTGGAAATTTGAATTAGGAGGTTGACAACTCCCACATTTTCAAAATTATTAGAAAGCTGCTCAATTGAAGTCTGTTAATGGAATGTTTGAATGAGATAAATCTTCAATGTGGGCTAAAATAGAATTAAGTATAATCAATGAAAAATTTATACAAGAATTTATTTATAAATGGAATTCAAAATTATTAATTGGTACTAAGGATCCACCTATTTAATTGAATTGTGGAATAAAATAGATTACGAGATAGGTGGGAAAGATTTGATTTTGCATAAAATGCCTTTATATCAAAATAAATTTCCATTTTACAATTTATAATCAATTTTTTAAGATTTGGAATCAAATGGGGATTAAAACATTAGAAGATTGTTCTGAAGTGTTGTTTATTTCTTTTCAACGAATGAAGGTAAAATTTAATGTTCCGAATAATACTTTTTTTTTGTTATTACCAGGTCAAAGCATTTTTAATTGATAAATTAGGTCAAAAGATAAGATTACCCAGACAGACTGAAATAGAAATATTGATTACTAAAGGAGATACAAATAAATTTATTTCAGAAATGTATAAATTGCTTCAAAGAAAAGCACCTAAGTTAAAGATTCGTAAATCAAGATTGAGATGGGAAACTGATTCAGATAGGAAGACAGATGAAAATGACTAGAAAATGTGATGTAAAGATAATATGACCAAAGTTATTAATGTAAGATATAGGTTGGTTCAATATAATTTTCTACGACTCATGTTTTAGATGTGATTGAGAGTTGGGGCCTTTTCTTCATTCGACTTGGCAATGGACTAAGGTTAAACCTTTTTGGATACAAGTTAAAATATTTTTGGAGAAAGTATTAAAGGCAAAACTCCCGTTGGATCTGATGTTATTTTTATTTGGTGATATCAAAATGGTTAGTCTTAAATTTAGAGGAACTATGTACCAAATTGATTTTTTTATGATCAGCTTTAGCTGTCTCTAGATAGCGCTTCACCATTCCTTGGAAATCTGATATGAATTTAGAAATGCAAAGATAGCATACCAAGATACAATCTTGTATTCCACTTGAAAAAAATGATATAGTTTACGTGATAAATACCATTTCCTTTTGACAATATGGAGGCCATATCTGGTCTGAACATTTAGAATCCTCAGTAACTCATGCTGGTGGTGATTTTCAGATCCACAGTTGTTGTTTTGAAGTTGCATATGTATTTTTGATCATCTCCTTTTTCTTTCCTCTTAAGGGTAGTATGGGAGGGGGAGGGTGGTGGGGAGGGAGGGATTTGGGTTATATACACTACATGTATATTTCTTATATAATTCATTATTAATTGATAAATGTAATTGTGATTTTATTTTGTTTTAAATGTAGAAGAGAGAGCATAAAGAAACTCCCCCTCACCCCCAACTCTAGTATGATTAAGATGGGGCTTCCCCCCCCCACCGCCAGAGAGCAGGAAGCTGAGGGGAGACCTTAGAGTAAAACCACAATGCCGGAGATTCTCAGCCAGTCAAACCATGTCCTTTTTATAGTAAAGATGAAGAAACAGAACCAATGTTTCAGGGTTGAGCCCTTCATCAGGGTGTGAGCAAAATGTAGGCAGGCGTCCGAATAAAACAGTGGGGGGAGATGAATGGGGGGAGGAGCACAGGCAGGAGGTAACATGTGGATAAGGGAGGGAGGGCACATAGCAAGCAGGAGGAGACAGGATGGCTCTGTGAACAGAGAGGGAAGGGGGTAGAGAGCTGGAGATGGAGACAGATGGACGGGGAAGAGAGGGAGAACGGGGAGTGATCTAGCAGAAAACAGAGAAGTCGATGATGGAGAGTACACAGATGGAATATTAGGCGTTGCTTCTCCAATATGCGTGGCCTTGATTTAGCAGAGCACGAGGCCATGGACAGACATGTCAGCATGGGAATGGGGCACAGAATTGAAATGGTCGGCCACTGGCAGAGCCCCGACACTGATGCAGACAGAGGGAAGGTGTTCAGTGAAGTGATCTCCTGGTCTGATGTAGAGAAGGCCACAACGGGAGACTTTAGAGGTTTATAAAGTCATAGGCATAGATAAGGTGAATTTTCCCAGGGCAGGTAAAGCTAAAATGAGCAGGAATACATTAAAGGGAGAGATTTAAAATGGGCCTGAGGGGCATCATTTTCATACAGAGGGTGATGGTGGGCACATGGAATGAGCTGCCAGAGGAAGCGTTTATAAGACATTTGGACAGGTCAGTGGTTCGGAAAGGATTTGAGAAATATGGCCTGAATGAAAGCAAGAAGGACTAGCTTAGGTGGACAATGGTCAGCAGGGATGTGTTGGGCCAAAGGGCTGTTTCCTTGCTGTATAACCCTATGACTCTCATGACCTCGTGTTGTAAATAGGCTGCAGTTCCATCAAACATTTAAATGTTATGTCTCCACCTCAGAAGAAGTGCCTCCTCAAGGCACATCAAGGGTTTGGAATATGGAGATGAAGATTATGTAGATAACAGAGTTGTAGACAATCAACAACAACCAGGGAGAAAGGCCCTGAGGGGAGATGGACTGGAGATGTCAGGTCTTGATCTGAAACATTGTTCCTCCACAAATGCTGCCTGACCCAAGGAATTTATCTAGCAGCTCAAAACACCTGGATACAGTTTCTAGGGTCAACGCCCCCCCCCCCCCCCCAATACTGTGTGTGGGATAAGACCCCTAGATACATGACCAGTCAGCAGCGACTTATGTCGCCTCAGAGCATTCCAAATGAACCTCACACATACAGTCATGCCACACTGGACTCCTGAGTGACAAGGTATTTGTCCAAACCCCCAGCTCCAATGTGCTGGTATCCAACACTACCCATTGCTGTGGTCATTCAGAGATGGTCTAGATCAGGAAAGAGATGAGTTATTCTCTGCAGTGGAGTTTAAGAGCTTGCAATTCTGACAGAGGGACATACAATACCTCCGAGCGTAAAGCCCTACAAAAGGTAGTGGTCAGCACTCAGGACATCACCGCCAAAACCCTCCCCATTATTGAAAACATCTACAGGGAGCGCTGCTGTCGGAGAGCAGCAGTAATCATCGAAGTCCCACACCATCCAGCACACGCTCTGTTCTCACTACTGCCATCAGGAAAGAGGTCTTGGGGCCACAAGACTCGCACCACCAGGTTCAGGAACAGCTGCTCCCCCTCCACTATCACATCCTCAACAACAAACTCAACCAGGGGCTCATTTAAGGATTCTTACTTGTGCACTTTATTTATGTTTTTATTCTCTCTGTGTTTTTGCAGTTTGTTTACATTCATTATCTGTTTACATGTATACACCGTGTTCGGTTTTTTTTTGCATTACCAATTAGTGGAAATTCTGCCTCACCTACAGGAAAAAGGGGTTGTATGTGATAGCATGTATATACCCTTCCATAAATCTTCGTCTGCGAAGCCAAGCCAAAGAAAGAGAAAGACTCTGACCATAAATCTGAAGTCTCTTATCCAACAGTTCTTCTTTTCACTGAGCTTCCTTGCTGTACAGAGACACTAACACATGTCCTACCATCAGGGCTATGGAGGCAATTCTGTTCCCACATGGGGAACCACTGACCACCGATCAGCCAGCGCCTTCAACACACCAACTCCAACCCAGGTTCTCCCAGAGAGTGGAGTAGAGGAAGCTCCCTCCCGGGTCGTACAGAGACTCATGATACAAATGGCCATCGCCTCATCGTCAGGAGATGGAGTCAAACAGCAAAAAAAACAGGCCCTTCAACCCAACTCATCTGTGCTGACCAGAGAACAGCATAGTTAACAGAAAGCGATCGGGGTTCGAAAGCAGCGCCGTCTGCGAGGAGTTTGTACGTTCTCCCAGTGCCTGCGTGGGTTTCCTCCTGGTGCTCCAGTTTCCTTCCACCGTTCAAAACGGACCGGTGGTTTGTAGGTCAATGGGCGCCATGGGCTCGTGGGACGAAATGGCCCGTTACCATTCTGTAGGTGTACATTTTTTTAAAACGAAAGTAACTCATCAGGTCAGGCAGGAAGGATCCTGGGAGAGAAATGGCCAATACTTTCTGGGCACCTTTAAGGAGGAAGCTCACCCAGTTGGAGACCTGCCCAGGCCCTGTTTGGCCTCTATACCATGGACATGGGAGCAAGAAACACAAAGGCATTCAGCCCATCGAGACTGCCCCATGAGCTGATCCATTTTCCCCACTGCCCAGACCTTCTCCAGGGAACCTCTTCCAAACCTTTCCCATCCAGTCTCAGTCCGAACATTGCATTGGCTTGAAATGTTGCAATGTTTCAAAGTTTGGTCGGCAATCGTCCTGGTGTCAAAGATTAAGGAAGAAAACCTGCAGGTTGTAGTTTAAAGCTGCAGAAACTCGCCAGTGAGTTGTTTAAAACGCTGCCATTGCTTTAAGTGTTTTAATTGTTTGAAAAGTTGTTAGTTTAAAGGTGTTAACGTCATTGTTTAAAACATTGTAAACTTTGCAACTCGTTTAAACGCAGAGAAACGCGCGACTTTCCTGGCCACAGGTTGAAGTTGAGACAAATCCACCCACCGCATCTTACCTCGTGTCTCCTTCACCTGCCAGCCCAGCAGAGACGGCACCTGGCCAGGGGGGAGACCCGGGTGGGCTGGAGGACCTCGGTGCGGCGAGAGAGAGAGAGCGCGGCTGCTCCGCCTCGCCTTTGGCGGAGGGAGTGGGCACTGGGTGACGGCGGCAGACTCGCCCACACGGGGCTTGCATCACCGCGGGGAGGGGGAGGCGAGGCGCTGGCTTCGTGCAGCCAGGTGTTCCCGCAACCCTTGACTCGGGCCAGGCTGGTGTGTGGAGAGAGAGAGAGGGGGGGAAGGTGAGAGGAGAGAGGGAAGGTGCAGGGGGATAGAGGGAAGGTGAGGGGAGAGAGGGAAGGTGAGGGGAGAGAGAGGGAAGGTGTGGGGAGAGAGAGGGAAGGTGCGGGGAGAGAGGGAAGGTGAGGGGAGAGAGGGAAGGTGAGGGGAGAGAGGGAAGGTGAGGGGAGAGAGGGAAGGTGAGAGGAGAGAGAGGGAAGGTGCGGGGAGAGAGGGAAGGTGCGGGGAGAGAGGGAAGGTGAGGGGAGAGAGGGAAGGTGCAGGGGGATAGAGGGAAGGTGAGGGGAGAGAGGGAAGGTGAGGGGAGAGAGAGGGAAGGTGAGGGGAGAGAGGGAAGATGAGAGGAGAGAGGGAAGGTGAGAGGAGAGAGGGAAGGTGCAGGGGGATAGAGGGAAGGTGAGGGGAGAGAGGGAAGGTGCAGGGGGATAGAGGGAAGGTGAGGGGAGAGAGGGAAGGTGAGGGGAGAGAGAGGGAAGGTGAGGGGAGAGAGGGAAGGTGAGGGGAGAGAGGGAAGGTGAGAGGAGAGAGGGAAGGTGAGAGGAGAGAGGGAAGGTGCAGGGGGATAGAGGGAAGGTGAGGGGAGAGAGGGAAGGTGAGGGGAGAGAGGGAAGGTGTGGGGAGAGAGAGGGAAGGTGCAGGGAGAGAGGGAAGGTGAGAGGAGAGAGGGAAGGTGAGAGGAGAGAGGGAAGGTGAGAGGAAAGAGGGAAGGTGAGAGGAGAGAGGGAAGGTGAGAGGAGAGAGGGAAGGTGAGAGGAGAGAGGGAAGGTGCGGGGAGAGAGGGAAGGTGAGAGGAGAGAGGGAAGGTGTAGGGGAGAGAGGGAAGGTGCGGGGAGAGAGGGAAGGTGAGGGGAGAGAGGTAAGGTGCGGGGAGAGAGGGAAGGTGCGGGGAGAGAGGGAAGGTGAGAGGAGAGAGGGAAGGTGAGAGTAGAGAGGGAAGGTGAGAGGAGAGAGGGAAGGTGAGAGGAGAGAGGGAAGGTGAGAGGAGAGAGGGAAAGTGAGAGGAGAGAGGGAAGGTGCAGGGGGTTAGAGGGAAGGTGAGGGGAGAGAGGGAAGGTGAGGGGAGAGAGGGAAGGTGCGGGGAGAGAGAGGGAAGGTGCGGGGAGAGAGGGAAGGTGCGGGGAGAGAGGGAAGGTGAGAGGAGAGAGGGAAGGTGAGAGGAGAGAGGGAAGGTGAGAGGAGAGAGGGAAGGTGAGAGGAGAGAGGGAAGGTGCGGGGAGAGAGGGAAGGTGAGAGGAGAGAGGGAAGGTGCAGGGGAGAGAGGGAAGGTGCGGGGATAGAGGGAAGGTGAGGGGAGAGAGAGGGAAGGTGCGGAGAGAGAGAGGGAAGGTGCGGGGAGAGAGAGGGAAGGTGCGGGGAGAGAGAGGGAAGGTGCGGGGAGAGAGAGGGAAGGTGCGGGGAGAGAGAGGGAAGGTGCGGGGAGAGAGAGGGAAGGTGCGGGGAGAGAGGGAAGGTGCGGGGAGAGAGGGAAGGTGCGGGGAGAGAGGGAAGGTGCGGGGAGAGAGGGAAGGTGCAGGGGATAGAGGGAAGGTGCGGGGAGAGAGAGGGAAGGTGCGGGGAGAGAGAGGGAAGGTGCGGGGAGAGAGGGAAGGTGCGGGGAGAGAGGGAAGGTGCGGGGAGAGAGGGAAGGTGCGGGGAGAGAGGGAAGGTGAAGGGGGAGAGAGGGAAGGTGCGGGGAGAGAGAGGGAAGGTGCGGGGAGAGAGGGAAGGTGAGAGGAGAGAGAGGGAATGTGCGGGGGAGAGAAGGTGCAGGGAGAGAGAGGGAAAGTACAGGGAGAGAGGGAAGGGGCAGGAGAGAGGGAAGTTGTGGGGTGGAGAAGAAAGGTGCGGGGGATAGAGGGAAGGTGAGAGGAGACATACTGCACGGCAACAGGCCCTTTTGGCTGATGAGTCCATTCTGCCCAATTTACACCCAAGAGAAGATTTATTGGGATGTTGCCTGGACTTCAAGAACTGAGTTGCAGGAAAAGGTTCAACAGGTTCAGACTTTATTCCCTGGGCGTAGAAGAATGAAGGGAGATTTGATCGAGGAATTTAAAATTATGAGGGGCATAGACAGTAAATGTAGACAGGCTTTTTCCACTGAGGGTGGGTGAGATACAAACCAGAGGACGTGGGTTAAGGGTGAAAGGGGAAAAATTTAAATTAATTAAAAAAAATTAAATTAAATTAATTTTTAAAATTTAGACATTCAGCACAGTGACAGACCATTTTGGCCCATGAGTCCATGCCGCCCAATTTAGAACCAATTTTTTTTAACTTACACCCCAGGTTTGTTTTCAAATGATGGGATGAAACCGGAGCCCCCGGGGGAAACCCACGGAGACGCGGGGAGAATGCACAAACACCTTACAGAGAGCGTGGGATTTGAACCCCGGTCCCGATAGCTGGTGCTGTAAAGTTGCTGCGCTGACTGCTACACAAATTGCCCTGGAAGATCAGATTAATTCACAGAGAATATTTCTGTATTGAATTGCCTTATTACATTTCTCTCCGTATACATATCTTGAATAATTTTTCAGTATTGTTGATCGGTAGAAATTCCGTCTGGCCCACAGGTAAAAGAATCTCAATGTTGTATGTGATGTCCATCGTCTGACAGTAAATAGGAACTTTGAATACTATATTGGAAAGGATTGGGATTCCAGACTTGATCCTTTGGGATTTGTCTCCCAAACCTTTTCTCCTTCATTGCCTTTATTTGTAATTTGTTTTTCCCAATATCCAAAAGATCATTATCATCACAGCGGGATCTTGCTGTGTGCTAGTTGGCTGTTGGACTAACTTCATTTCAATGGTGTCCCTGTGGTGAGGCAGATCAGGACTTCCTGGGTATGGTGAAGGAGAAGGTGGTCAAAGATTCAGAATTATTGTCAGATTATAGACATGATATCACATACCACCCTGAAGTTCTTTTTTCCTGTGGGTGCGGCAGAAAATAAACTGCACCCTGCCTAAACATGAAAATAAACAATGAACTGTAAATGGATAAAAATGTAAACAAACTGTGTAATACAGAGAGAACAAAAAGAAAATAAATAAAGTGCACTTGTAAGAGTCCGTAAATGAGTCCCTGATTGAGTTTGACATTGAGGAGTCTGATGGTGGAGGGGTAGGCAGCTGTTCCTGAACCTGCTGGTGGGAGTCTTGTGGCACCTATACCTCTTTCCTGATGGCAGCAACGAGAACAGAATGTGTGCTAGGTGATGTGGATCCTTGATGATCGCTGCTGCTCTCCAACAGCAGCGTTCCCTGTAGATGCTCTTGATAGTGGGGAGGGTTTTGCCTGTAATGTCCTAGGCTGTATGCATGACCTCTGGTGTTTGCCACTCTCACCCTGTGAATAAAGGTGCTGGTTGTCTACACTATCTATGCCTCTCAGAATCTTGTAGACCTCTATTAAGTCACCTCTCATCCTTCTTTGCTCCAAAGAGAGGCCTAGCTTGGTTAGCCTTGCCTCATAAGACACTTTTTCAATCCAGGCAACATTGTCCACACCCTCTCCGTAGCTTCCACATCCTTCCTGTAATGAGGCAACCAGAACTGAGCACAATTCTCTAAGTGTGGTCTCTCCAGAGATTTATAAAGTTGCAACATGATCTCTTAACTCTTGAAGTCAATCCCCCAACTAATGAAACCCAGCATTCCATAAGCCTTTTTAACTATCCTATCAACCTGCATGGCGACCTTAAGAGAGCTATGGTTTTGCTCCTCAAGGTCCCTCTGTCCTTCCACAATGTTAACAATCCTGCCATTAGCCTGTACTTTGCCTTCAAATTTGGCCTTCCTGGCCACATCCATACTGGCCAAGTTGTCTTGCTGAACTTGTCCCATTCTCCTTAAACTCTGCAATTCATTGAAAATAAAGGGTGCCAATAAACTTGCAGACATGTTAAGGATCCAAGAGCTGAAATAAATCAGTCAAAATCAATAGTCACCATTTCCACCCTGCAGATTAGAGGGAGTCCAGAACGAGGGTGCATGGGTTTAAGGCGAGAGGGGAATGGGTGTATAGGGTCATGAAGGGAGGGGAATGGGTGTATAGGGTCATGAAGGGCAGCTTTAACACACCTAGGTGGTGGGTGTGTGGTGAGGTAGGGACAATTGTAATACTCGAACAGCATTTAGGCAGATACGTGGATGGAAAAAGTTCAGAGGGACGCAAGCCGATCGCAGCAAATGTACATCAGGCCAAAGGGCCTGTTTCCATGCTGCAGGTCTCTGACTTGATATAGTGACAGGGAAATTAATTGGGCTGAAGGCTGACAATTCCCTGGAATCTGGTGCCAGAGTGCGATGATCAATGGTAAACAAGAAAGCTCCCCATACCCTTCCCTTCCTTCTATAAGAGATCTACCCCTTCTTAACCCTCTGCCCTCCACTGGGGTCACTATGGGGAGGGGTGCAGACCGCACCGGGTGACCCCGTCAGAGGGGGTGACACCAAAATGACTAAAATTTTTGCGGTGTTTCAGCAGAAATTTTTTATTTTTTATAAAAATATCCCTATTGATAGTTATAACAACAAAAAACATTTTCCGTAAGCCCAGCTAAAACTCAATGCTCATTTACTTTTTGAACCTTCTAATAGAGGTGTTATTACCCAATGAGAATGACACTTTGAATCACATGGTTTCATCTGCAGACGTCACCAGCACCGCTGATGTTTTCATTGCTGCTGTGTGTACGATATTGTAATTTAAAGGTGTCATTTTAATTTTCTTTGTTGTTTATCTCACTACACTATTGCCATTACATTCAGGGAATTACAGGAATTATGATTTACCAGCAACATAAGTACAAAACAAATTACTAAGGATTCTGTATGGTCTGGTACAGGAGGCCTATAGGTGGGGGGAGGTGACACCATGAGTTTCCGCACTGGGTGACGCCACTGCTGCCCCCTTTCACCGCAGTTTCTACCCTCCCACCTGTTAGCCTGCGCTCCTCCCCTCCCCTCTCTTCTTCAGGCATCTGACAAACACCATCAGGCCTTTTACGTCCTGTGGGTCCTGTGTGACCTGTTGATGCGATTCTCCTGCACGTTTGTCATCTTCGAAACTGCCTTTGACTCAGTCCCGACAAGTTGGGAAATACCCTGGGTCTGCGTTACCTGGTGTCCTGCTCTCTGCTTGCTCATGCTTGCCCACCAAGTCCTTCCCCCGTGGTGTTGGATGCCTGCGGATTGTGTACAAAGTTCTTCTTGCACTTCAGCCCCACGCAGCTGATCTTGCTACACAGGAATGGATCAGAGGCCAATGTATGGGACTGTAAAAGTGGCAGAGAGGATCACTGTAGCCTCCCTCCCCCACCCACCCTTCAATGTGATCTACTGAGATTGTTGTCTGAAGAGGGCACATCATTGAGGATCCCTTCCACCCTGCACATGGCATCATTCAGCTCCTCCCATCGGGGAAGAGATCCAGGAGGATCAGAGCCAGCTCCACCAGGCTGAGGAACAGCTGCTTCCCACGGGCAGTGAGACGACCAAAGAAACTGCTCACACTGACCCTCCAAGACTCTCATATTCATGAAACTATATTTTTTTCATAGATGAATATATGTATTGTTTGCCTGTATGTGTGATATGTCTGGTTGTGTGTCTGCATGTTTTGTACTGAGGACCGGAGAATACTGTTTCAGAGAGAGAGAGAGAGAGAGAGATTGGAAAATGCAGCTCAGAACATCACGCAAACTTTCCTCCCCTTCATGGGCTCCATCTGCTTCTCCCACTGCCTGCGAAAGGCAGCCAATCTGCTAAAAGAGTGAAACATGGAAGTCTGCATAATCTGTGATTGAAACTCTCTCCCCAAGTGATCTGCAGAGGTTCAGTCCCTCCACCCCCTCTTCGTGGGGATTTTTGGACATTAAGGAGTCCAGAGGTGGGGCCTCAACCTGGAACATTGACCATTGCTCTGTCTCCACAGATGCTGCCTGACCACAGTTTCCCCACCAATTTGGTTTGTTTTTGCGCTGTATTCCAGTGCCAGTTGCGTCTCTGACATTATTCTAAAAGGAACTCTTTTCTTGGAGTGATGGAAGGTTGGGTGCAAACAGATACCACCCTGAGGCAGGAGGCGAGGTTGATGTCTCTTGCATGAGAATCTCTAACTCAGGTCACTGTTTCAAAACTAGTGGTCGTCTGGTAATTTAGAGATGAGGATAATTTTTCTCTGTCTTTGTAATTCCCTTCCTCGAAGCTTAGTGAACCAGAGCCTTCAAGTCTTTCCAAGGTCAAAATGTATGGTTTGTTGGCAAGCAAGGGGGTGAAAGGCCACTGAGTTAAGTGGGAATGCGGAGACCAGGTCATAATCAGCTGTGATCAAACAGAATGGTGGGGCAAGACTGAGGGCTGAATGGGCCACTCCTCATACACGGTGAATGCAAACCAATCCCAGAGCCCCTCTGGGTGCTGTTGACGGTGGAATCACCGAGCTGAGTAATCTCAGCCTTGGATTCTGGTTCACAGGAGTTTCAGCTGCTGGTGTGGGTGGGGTGGGGTGGGGGAGAGCATCAAGAGGTAGGACAGGTTGTTCCCTCCCTCCCGAATCAGAGGGGGCCGTGGGGAGATGGTGGTGGGCAAGTTTAGGCCAGATAAATAGGCACACATGAATACACATACACACACCCTCACACACACACACACACACACACACACACACACACACACACACACACACACACACACACACACACACTTGTATACAGATATATACACACAAATACACACAAACTCCAATACACACACACACATACACATAAACATACACATTTAGGCATGTACTTGTATGCACGCACAAACATACGCATGTACACATACTCATACAAGGTGCACTTATACACACATACACACACTCATACACATGTAAAATGTTTGCACAACCACACGCAATCATACATGTAAATATTTACACATATGCACAGACACACATACAGCTTTCGATGTGCACACAGATCGACAAAGCACCTCACCACTGTTGTAAGATCCATTTTTTTTATTGTAAGTCTGATTAGCGTTTTGCAGAGGGATGGGAAATGCAGAATTCTTCAGAATATGATTGACCGAGCCAGGAAGGTGACTCGGAGTAAACGGGGAAATGTTTCCCATGCAAGGAACTCACGAAATGGACACGTGACAAACGGATGAACTGCCTCAGAGGTGTTAACGTCTGCGATCGTGACAGTTCGACACAACTCTGATGAACACCATGACCTCGCATGACCCACAGTTGGAAGATTCATATCGTGAAACCATAGTGAAGGGCCACTGAGACATCTTGTTCATTCCCGTTGTTTTTGGAGGGCACGTCACAGAGATTTTCAAGTTTACCCATGTACCCACTGGTTGGCGAGGTGCTGAGGCTAATCTAAAGTTGTGAGCAAACTTCTGACAAACACCAAACGCAGACAGATATCATCACAGAGTACAAGACTTCTCTTTGCTGGGGTTATTAAATGTTCATCAGGATACCAGTAATGTCTGGGTCTGGTCAGAATCGAGCGCTTGACAGGTTTTGCCTTTGACTCAGTCTGATCTCTCCGATTCCTTCCCATCGAGCCACCAGGTGGTCATCTCCCCCTTCCCCTGAAAGAAAAAGCACAGGTGATAAGATCTGAGAGATACAGGGTCTGTGAGATTCGGAGATTGAATGGTCTGGGTGATGCCCTACCTTCACAAGGAGGGGCCCTCGACAGATCAGGATGTAGCCACCGATTTCTTTTAGCAACTCAGAAGAGCTGGGGCTGCATTGGATTTTTAAGGCTGAAAGGGGAAAACATCAGCATTTGTGGAATTAGTCACTGTATTTTTTTTACACACATTATCAAATTCTTGAATTTGATAAAGGGAATGGGTGTCGACACCTCCTCCACGCCCACACCAACCTCCTCTCCCTGACAGTCATTTATTCCCCTGCTCAGTGGGCAATTGACAAGGAACGTACTGTGGTGATGTGGTCCAATTCTCTTTGTTTCGCTGAGCACCTTCACTCCGTCCAAAACAGCAACAAGGATCTTCCAATGGCCACTATTTCAGTTCTGCGTCCCCTACCCACATGTCTGTCCACGGCCTCATGTACAATCCCACCAAGACCATCCGCAAATTGGAGGTACAACACTTGATTTTCTGTCTGGGCGCCCTCCAACTGGGAAGCATTAATGTCGACTTCTCTGGTTTCTGCTAGCGCACTCCCCGTTCTCCCACCCTTCCCCATCCCTCTGAGTTCCTTCCTCCAGCTCTCCACCCACTTCCCTCTCCAGTCATAGAACCCTTCCCGTTTGCTGGTGCGCCCTCCCTCCCTTATCCACCTATTACTTCCTGCCTGTGGGTCTGTCCTCCTCCCCTCCCCTCCCACCATTTTATTTTGGTGCCTGCCTACATTTCCTCACACCTTGATGAAGGGCTCAAGCCCAAAACATTGGTTCTGTATCTTGAATCGTTGCTACATAAAGTCCACGGTTTGACCTGCTGAGTTTCTCCAACATCCCGTTTTCAATTCGACCACAGTGTCTGCAGACGTTCGTGTTTTCTCCTCTGGTCCAATTCTTCTATTGCCTGTGTGTGGGTCTGCACTTGAGCTTCCTGGAGCTATTTTAACTCTCCCAACCATTCTGACAGTGGCTGGTCTGTCCTCAGCCTTATCCGCGTTCAAGAGATCAAACGTAAACTTGAGGAACAACTCATCACATTCCTCCCAGACAGCCTGAAACCTGTCGACATTGATCTTCCTGCCTTTAGGTAACCCCTCACCCCATCTCATTCCAATGTTCCCATCTCTTTACCCACTTCTGAATTGTATTTTTCTCTCTCTAACTTTTCTTCCCCCACCTAATGGCGTCTCCCTCTCTGTTCATCCGCCTCCCACTTTCCCACTCAATCTCAGTGATTCTCAACCTCCCGCCACCCCCCCCCCACCACTCACATACCACCGTAAGTAATCCTTTTGTAACCACAGAGCACCTGTGGACATGAACCTGTGTGTGGGTCTGAGCATACATTTTATCTCCCCCAACAATTCCTACGGTGACCTGTCAAGGGACTAGCGACAGAGAGCAGCTCGGTTGATGTAGCAGTTATCGCAGCACCTTTACAGCTCCAGCGATCGGGACCAGGGTTCGAGTCTGTATGTCCTCCCGTGTCAGCATGGGATTTCCCTGGGTGTCCCATTTCCTCCCACCATTCAAAACATACCAGGGGTGTCAGTTAATTAGGCGGCACGGACTGGTGGGGTGAGATGGCTTGTAACCATGTTGTAAGTCTAAATTTAAATTTAATTTAAAAAATTAAAATTTTTAATTTAACCTACTCTCAAAACACGACTGAACAAAATATTCTGCAGGGTCTAGCTGCGACCTTACCTCACAGCCTTTGACCTTGATCCCAAGGTTAATGAAGACCATTAACCATGGCCATAGGATGCCATAAGTACTCTGTGGTTAGTAAGGTGGTGTATGAGTGGAAAACAAGGTTGAGAACCATTGCTCTATCACCTCTGGGTCCCTCGCCCAGCTTCTTGTCCCCTTCATATATCTAATTTCACCCAATCTTGTTCTTGATAAAGGGTCCTGACCCGAAACGTTGACCAACCATTTCTACTGGGTTCTTCCAGCAGCACTTGCTACCTGTGTTTCTCTGCAAAACCACCAAGGTCTTAAATCGTTCAAACGTCCAGGTGGGTGTGTGACTCATGAGCCTCCTTACCTTCACTCGTCGACTCCATCCTCGATGCAGTGTTCACTGTGTCTCCGAATAGACAGTAGCGAGGCATTTTGGTTCCAACCACCCCTGCCACAACGGGACCTGGCAGAGTCAGGAAAAGGCAAAAGAGAAAACAGTTAGATCCTCACACTGTCGGCTGCTCCAAAGTCTGTACATAGAGGGAAAGGGCAGAAGGAGCACTGCATACAGTTCTGGTCGCCTCATTACAGGAAGGATGTGGAAGCTGCGGAGAGGGGGCTGAGGAGATTCACCAGGATGTTGCCTGGAATGGAGAATACCAAGCAAGGTTGAAAGAGCTGGGTCCTTTCTCTTTGATGTGACCGAAGATGAGAGGTGACTTGATAGAAGTCTATAGGCTTCAATAGGGCACACAGCCAGCACCTTGTCAACAGGGCACCAATAATAGAGACAAGAGGACATTGCTTCAAGGTGAGAGGATGAACATTTAAAGGTGATGTGAGGGTTGGGTCAAGGGGAGGGCATTCAGCATTGGGTTGAGGGAAGGGGGGTCAGCGTTGGGATGAGGGAAGAGGGAGTCAGTGTTGGGTTGAGCGGAGGGAAGTCAGCATTGGGTCAAGGGGAGGGTGCATGGGATTACATTCGTGCACTTGTCTACTGCCGTTCTGCATCTCTGCCTCACCGCCCACACCCCATCATGTCCATCCAGTTGAGGTGGGAACAGGGAACTCCGAGATGGGATCGTATGCCACTGCCCAGCAGAGAGGGGTTCTATGACCGACTCTTTCCCTGAAATGCCCGTGAGGGTTCCCACTGCAAACTCTCCTCTGGAGGAACACGGTGGGAAAAGGCGCCCTGCCCGTGGATAATGCCGGTACATGCAACCAGTCTCCCACCGTCAGAAATGCACCTTACCCGAGTGAATGCCTGCTCGGATTTTCAAGTTCACGTCGGGCTTGTGCGGGATCACAAAGGACCTGCAGACCGAAACCAGATCCAGGGCCATGCTCGCGATCTCACTCACATGATTGAGGCCATTTTCCTGGGGTACCCCGGAGACCACCATATCTGTGTGGAGGGGGTGTGGGAAGCAATCGAGAGCACAGCAATCAGTTGAGGCCTGGGATGGACTTCCCAAAGTCAGTCTATTTCCCTGGATTCTCATTGATCTCCACCCAGGATTTATTGCTCATGACCAGCTGATCTTATAGCAAGTGTTTAGAAAGCGTCCACATCATTGTATGAACACAGTTTTCAGGAGTTTTATTAAACTGGCTGGACTCTGGACAGACAAAGGAAATAGATAGAAGGGGGTGTCAATGCTGGAGTAACTCAGCAGATGTATATTACCAAAGTTTCTGGTCTGAGACCTTCTTCAAAATGCAAGTAAAAAGCAGGCATACACTTGAATTAAAAAAACTGGGGAGGGATGAATGAGCAGTGGGAGGAGCACAGACCCATTGACAACAGGTGTTAGTTGGACATCGATGGGAGGACCGGAGAATTGACTGGGATAGGAGGGGTTGTTTGGGGCTCTGTGGAAGCAGAATTGGGGAAAGGAGACAGAGGGAAAAGGGAAGGAAGAGAGAGACTGCTAGAGATGGGGAGGGGGGGTCTAATAGAAACTGGAGAAGTTAGCTCATGCCATCGGGTTGGAGGGGGCTCAGATGGAAGATGAGGTGTTTGAGGGTAGTCTCAGTCTGACAGTGAATGAGCCCATGGACAGACATGTTGGCAAGGGAATGGGATGGAGAATTGAAATGGCTGCCCACTGGGATGCCCTCGCTATTGCGGCAGACAGAACTGAGGTACTCAACAAAGCGATTTTCCAGTCTGTGTCCAGTCTCTCCGATGTAGAGGAGACCACAGCGGGAGCACCAGATGCAGTAGACGACCCCTGGAGATTCACAATCGAAATGCTGCCACTTGGAAGGACTGTTTGGAGCCCCGAGCGGTAGTGATGGCGCACGAGGAGATCCTCCTACTGTCGCAGGGGTAGGTCTCAAGGGGATGATTGGTGGGGAGGGAGAAGTGGACAATGGAGTGGTCCCTGAAGAAGGTGGAGAGGGGAGGGATCACGTAGTAGGGGGCAGAAATGGTGGAGGAGGATGTGTTGGATGCGGAGATGTGCCCTAGGATTGCCCAAACCAAGCAGGAGTCCAGAGCACTCTGGGGCTTTAGATTTGGGTTTGGAGTCAAGTCGTTCACTGGACCCCTCCACAGTGAGCCACAAAACAATCAGTAAGAGGAGACCCGCTCAGGCGACAATGAACCGTCAGGTTGGAACCCTAAGTCTCACAGATGCTGGGCTCCTCCAAAAGATTACATTTTGCTCCAGATTACAGCATGCTGGGAGTCTCTGACTGTGATGAGATGACCTTGCCCACTGTGTGCAGGACCATGTCCTGCTGAGTCTGATCATTTGCCCGCCATGAGAAGGAGAATGGAGAGCAAGAGGAAATAAAGCTCCTCGGATTATTTCAGCACCAAGGGAGGACGTTCTAGAACACTCCTCAGCTGAGACCACTGAGCTAGAGATTGGAAACAAAAAAGGGTGTTGAAACTTTGACAGGGAGAGGTCGCAGAGCCAACAGAGATACTGATATATAGGCAGAGACAAGAGAGGTCAAAGAAAAACAGGAGAATTTTTGTAGCTAGAAAAAAGATAATGAAGGCTATAACTAGTAAATAGAAATGCAGGTCATGCTAATGTGGTCACAGGGAACTACAGGCAGGTGTAAGAATAGAGCCGTGGAACATGGTTTGCATAAAGGTAAGCACACAATGGCAGTGCCATCAATGCAAGTTCAAATCCGGCACTGTCCATGGGGAGGTTGTACGTGTCTGCTAGGGTTTCTGCCGGGTGATCTGGTTTTCTTCCACTTTCCAAAGGCGTACGGGGGTCGTAGGTTAATTGGTCACGGGGCGTATGTGGACGGCGTGGGGTGGAAGGGCCTGTTATCCTTCTTCAGAAGTGATGACAAAGAAGTCATAGAGTGCACCCATTGTTGGAACAGAAACTTAGACCTATTGTTAACAGTTTTGGGGAATTAAAGATTCTATTTTGTAATCAACCATTATCTTGCCAGTTATCAGGTCTTCATCATTTCCATTCTGTAATCAGGATTCTTAGCAGTGTGGAGGTAAAGAGAAATCTCGAGATCAAGGTTGTTGACTGAAGAGGGCGCACACAATCGTTGAGGGCTCCTTCCACTCCGCACATGACATCTTTCAGCTGCTCCCGTGGGGGAAGAGATACAGGAGGATCAGAGCCAGCACATCCAGGCTGAGGAACAGCTTCAGGGAGAACGCTAAACAACCACACTGACCCTCCAAGACTCTCCGATTTATTCAGTAATATTTATTTCTGTTTTTATATCCGTCCTGCATATGAATTGTTTGTCTGTTATGTTTGGTTGTGTGTCTGCATGTTTTTGCACCGAGGACTGGAGAATGCTGTTTCATCGGATTGTACTTGTACAATTGGATGATAAATGAACTTGAACTAGATCCCTCAAGGTTGCCCTGCAAGTTGACAGGATAGTAAAGAGAGCATACATTGTGTTGGCTTCCATGAGTCGGGGGCTGGAGTTCAAAAGCCATGAGGCAATGTTGCAGCTCTATTGAACTCTGGTCAGACCACACTTGGTGTATTGTGTTCAGTTCTGGCCACGCTGCAAATGCTTTGGGGATATTTACCAGGATTTGGGGAGGAACACGGGCTGGGGAAGGTGATAGGTGGGTCCAGGTGGAAGCTGACAGGTGATGGGAGGGAAAGGGGCAGAGGGCTGAGAAAGACATTCTTTGATAAGAGGAAGGAATGGAAGGGGGCAGTTAGCTGCCCTGATAAAGCCGACCACTTACACGCATCGCCGATTGTTTCGACCTTGTAGACGTCATAGTTGTCGATGATGTCGTCGAAGGTGGTGTAGAGACGATTGAGGAAGTGCACCACTTGGTATGGTGTGCTGGCACTGGACAGTTGGGTGAAGCCAACAATGTCACTGTGGGAAGTGAACAAAACCATTACCAGGACAGGAAACACAACTTTGGAGTGTGGTACAGCCAGAGGAGAGGATGGTTTATGCCTTTGGGGACAATCCAGTAACTCCCCCTTCACCACCACGTATCCAGATTCATTATATATTCCAGTTCACATGGTTGAAATCCCATTCATTTCTCCAATACCCTAGGTTAGGTCCAGTGACACCAGACCCCTGACACCAGTGAGGAGAAAAGTCTACTTCTGAGTCACAGGGAAATTGGGCAAGATGAACTGAGCATGACAATACCCATCAGGACTCCTTCATGCTTGGTCCATCACTAGTAACACTCCACCTTTCCTCAATCTCTCTTCTCCATCTCAGACATCTGTAAACCCACCAACTCACACAGCTACCTCGACCACACCTCTTCCCACCCTGTGCCCTGTAAGGATTCTATTCCATTCTCTCAATCCCTCCATCTCCGTCCCATCTGAACCCAGGATGAGGGCTTCCATGCCAGATCATCAGGGATGTTCTCCTTCTTCAAACAACGTGGCTTTCCCTCTACCACCATCAACTTAGCGCTCACCTGTATATCCTCCATTACCCACACATCTGCCCTGGCCCCCTCCACCCCCATGTGCATCAAGGACGATTCCTCTTGACTTCACCTACCACCCACAAACCTCTGCATCCAACACATCTTCCTCCACCATTTCCACCACCTACTATGTGATCCCATCACTAGACATGTATTCCCCTCTTCTCCCCTCTCCACCTTCCACAGGGACCGCTCCCTCCATGTCTCCCTTGTCCACTCCTCCCTCCCCACTAATCATTCCCTTGGGACCTACCCCTGTGACCCCAAGAGAATCACCAGTTGTGCCCACATCTCCTCCTCACCACCAAAGTCCTTCCAAGTGAAGTGACATTTCACTTGTGAATCTGCAGGGGTCGTCTACTGCATCCGTTATGGTCTCCACTTCATCAGAGAGGCTGGACACAGACTGAGAAATCGCTTTGTTGAGGACCTCGGCTCTGACCGCCACAATAGCATGGATCTCCCAGTGGCCACCCATTTCAATTCCCAATCCCATTCACTTGTCGACATGTCTGTCCATGGTCTCATGCGCTGCCAGACTGAGACCACCCGCAAATTTGAGGAACAACACCTTCCGACTGGGCCCCCTCTAACTGGACAGCATTAATATCGACTTATCTAGCTTTCATTTAAATCCCACCCCCCACCCCCCACCAATACGATCACAGCATCAGCAAACTTTTGTGTATCACACAGTACAGAGTTATCATGAGTTACCTGGGAACACAAAGGTTTAGTAGATTCAGATTAGATCAGATTCAGATTTATTGTCAGAGTACATGCATGACATCACATACAACCCTGAGATTCTTTTTCTTGAGGGCCAGGCAGAATTACCACTTTAAAAAGAACTGTACACAACGTACACTTGGAAACAAATAAAAAAAATGTTTAAAAAAACTGACTGTGCAATACAGAGTGAAAAAAAAATCAATAATATGTAAAAGTCTTCAAATGAGTCCATAGCTGAATTTGTTGTTGAGGAGTCTGATGGTGGAGGGGTAGCAGCTGTTCCTGAACCTGGTGGTGCGAGACTTATGGCACCGATACCTCTTTCCTGATGGCAGCAGTGAGAACAGAGTGTGTGCTGGGTGGTGTGGATCCTTGATGATTGCTGCTACTCTCCGACGGAACTGCTCCCTGTAGATGTTCTCAAAGGTGGGAAGGGTTTTGGTATTATGTCCTTCGCAGTGTCCGTGTCCTTTTGCAAGGCTTTATGCTCGGGAGTATTTTATGTCCCTCTGTCAGAATCCCCGCTCTTAAACTCCACCACAGAGAATAACTTATCTCCAACCTGATTTAGACCATCTCTGAATGGCCACAGCCATGTCACGTTCGATCTGGGTGTCTGGATCGCAGAAGGTTATTCACACTGAAGGACCGACATTCAGGAGCCCGGAATTACAGAACTGAATGTGTGAGGTTCAGTCAGATCCTAGACACTGTATACTGAGGTTTGTCCCCAGACACTTCATCCCGGGGGATTGACCCCGGACGCTGCATCAAGGGGCAATTGACCTTAAACGCTGTATCAAGCGGGATTGACCCTAGACACTGTATCCGAGTGGATTAATCCAGACGCTGTATCTGGGGGGATTGATCCAGACACTGTATCCGGGGCGATTGATCCCGGACATTGAATAGAACCATGGAACCACAGAACATTATAGCACAGAAACAGCCCCCTTCAGCACTTCTAGCCTGTGTTGAGCCATTTTTCTGCCTTGGGCCCTCTGACCTGCACCCAGTCCATAGCCCTCCATCCCTCTCCCATCCGTGTACCTGTCAAAATTCTTCTTAAATGGTTAAAATTAATCCTGCATTCACCATTTCATCTGGCAGCTTGTTCCACATCCCCACCCCTCTCTGTGTGAAGAAGTTTCCCCTCACGTTCCCCCTAAACTTTTCCCCTTTCAACCTTAACCCATGTCCTCTGGTTTGTATCTCACCCACCCTCAGTGGAAAAAGCCTATCTACATTTACTCCGTCTACCCCCCTCATAATTTTAAATACCTCTATAAAATCTCCCTCATTCTCTACACTCCAGGGAATAAAGTCCTAACCTGTTTAACCTTTCCCTGTAACTCAGTTTCTGAAGTCCGGGCAACATCCTAGTAAATCTTCTCTACACTCTTTCTATCTTATTGATACCTTTCCTGAAGTTAGTAGATCAAAACTGCACACAATACTCCAAATTTGGCCTCACCAATGTCTTTACAACTTTACCAGAACATCCCAGCTCCTGTACTCAATACTTTGATTTATGAAGGCCAATATGTGAAAAACTCTCTTTTCCAACCGTGTCTACCCGTGATGCCACTTTCGGGGAATTATATATCAGTATTCCCAGATCCCTCTGTTCTACTGCACTCCTCAGTGCCCTACCATATACCATGTATGTCCTACCTTGGTTTGTCCTTCCGAAATCCAACATCTCACATTTGTCTGCATTAAATTCTATCTATCATTTTTCAGCCCATTCTCTCAGCTTGTCCAGATCCCTCTGCAAGTTTTGAAAACCTTCTTCGCTGTCCACAACCCCTCCAATCTTAGTGTCATCTGCAAACTTGCTGATCTAATTTCCCACATTATCATCCAGATCATTGATATAGATGACAAACAACATTGGTCCCAGCACTGATCCCTGATGCACACCACTGGTCACAGGCCTCCAGTCTGAGAAGCAATCATCCACCACCATACCTTTTCCCGTCCAGCCAATGTCAAATCTAGTTTACTACCTAACCTTGAATACCGAACTTCTGAACTTTCCTGACTTATCTCCCATGTGGGACCTTGACAAAAGCCTCACTAAAGATCATATAGACAACATCCACAGCCTTTCCTTCATCAAATTTCTTGGTAACCTCCTTGAAACACTTTATAAGATTGATTAAACATGACCTACCACACACAAAGCCACGTTGACTATCCCTAATCAGTTTCTGGCTATCCAAATAATCATATATCTGATCTCTTAGAACACCCCACATCATGCTCGGTGGCCCATAATTTCCAGGGTCACTTTTAGAGCCTTTTTTTTAAAACAACATGAGCTACCCTCTAATCCTCTGGCACCACACCTGTAGCTAAGGACATTTTAAATATTTCTCCCAAAGCCCCTGCAATTTCTACACTCGCCTCCATCAAGGTCTGAGGGAATATCTTGTCAGGCCCTGGGGATTTATCCACCCTTATTTGTTTTAAGACAGCAACCACTTCCTCCTCTTTAACCTGTACAGGTTCCATGACCTCACTGCTTGTTTTCCTTACTTCTCATGACTTTCTGCCTGTTTCCTGAGTGAATACTGATGAAATAAAATTCAAGAAATCTCCCATCTCTTTTGGCTCCTTACAAAGCCGACCACCCTAATCTTCAAGCAGACCAATTTCAGATTTATTGTCAGAACTCATACATGACAGCACATACAATCCTTCTTCCACTTCTTCCTGCGTGCGTGGCAGAATTACCACTAATTACCACTAATTGTTAGTGCAAAAATTAATAGTACACAGCATGAACATGTAAAGATCTACAAATAGATAATGAATGTAAACAAACTGACTGTGTAATACCGGAAGAGCAAAGAAAATCAATAAAGTGCACAAGTGGGAGGCCACCCTCCACACGGAGTTCCCTTACCTGAAATAGACGGTGGCATTAGAATAACTTTGTGCCTCAGAAGCAATCCCTTGACGGAGATTATCAGCCACAGCTCTGGGTAGCATGCCTGGGGACAGAGAACATCGAGCTGTCAGATTTGACCCTGCCTGAAGGTCCAGATATAGACCAATGGGCCAGGCGGGAAATCACAGAGCGTCCTTACTGTAGAGCAGGGAATCCGTCTTCTGCTTCTCCTGGAGCAGGTCCTGAGTCCTTTCCGCCACAATAACTTCCAAGTGCTTGCTGTATTTTTCCATCTGGAACAAAGGGCATAACTGTGAGCTGATCGGCCAGCGGGAGCCAATCGGTAAACATCAGTGAAAGCACGTGGACAAGAGGGTGGACACACAGCAAGCCTCAGGAACCCCCACAGGGGAAAGGTAAACGGGAAGATTTGCAGATGCTGGGGCCCAGAGCAATACATAAACACACTGGGAGAAACTCGGCAGGTCACACAGCATCCATAGGAAGTAAAGGGTGACCAATATTTCGGGTCTGGGGCCTTGGTCAAGAGTCAGGAAAAAGTTGGCAGGCACCTGAATAAAATTATGGGAGGAGAGAGAGGAAGGATTAAGTAGGAATGGCCTCCTCCAAGTGTCACCTGTTTATACACATTCCTGACCAAGGCCCAGGCTTGAAACGTCGGTCACCTTTTGTGACGCGCTGCTACCCACTATTTATTCTGCTAAAAGTCTGCACACTCCAGTTTCAGGTGTGGTGGCTCCTGTGTGACTGGCTCAGGAGGGGCCGGCTCAGGCTTATATTCGGGTCGGCTGATTGACAGCTGGCCAGGTGGAGCCAATCCCCAGGTGGTCCTTCTGCAGGTACAGAGATCGCCCCCTGCTGTCGGCTGGTGGTCATGTCACCGCACCTTTTACATCCTGTGGATGCTGTTTGACCTGCCAAGTTCCTCCAGTCATGCAAACAATGGAGAAGATTGGGGACTGGGAGCAGGAGGCAGCCACTCAGACCTTGAATCCCGCCTCACCTTTCGTGATTGGAACCTCAGTTCCTCATCTGCCCCAGTAATCTTTAACACCACCCCCCCCCCACCCAACATCTGAATTTAGTATCTTCGCTCCTAAAAGTATTCAGAGATCTAGATTCCGCTTCCATCGCCTCTTGAGAAAGAGAATTCTAAAGACACCCCCACCAAGTTTCTGAATCCCCCACAAGAAGAAACACTCTCCACCCTGTTGAGGATTGTCAGGATCTTAAATTGGCACACTTTACGTAGCGGTTAGTGCAATGCTGTAACATTCCCAGCAATCGGGACCGGTATTTGAATTCCACGCTGTCTATGAGGAGTTAATATATTCCCCCTGTGTCTGTGTGGGTTTCATCCAGAGGCCCTGGTTTCCTCCAACCCTATGGGCGTTGTAGGTTAATTGGGTATAAATGGGTGGCATGGGCTCTTGGGCTAAAAGGGCCTGTTACTGTGCTGTATGTCTACATTTACATTTAAAATATCTTTACCAAGTTCACTCTCAGCCTTCCAAACTCCAGCAGATGCAGGCCCACAGTGTCCAACTTTTCCTTGTTAGAAAACCTGGCCACTGCAGTAGTTTAAACATGTCACCTATGAACCCCAACAGCTTCTACTGGTGCACAATTTAAAGTATCCTGTCAGGGTGCGTCACTGTCACTCCAGGGGACTGGAACTGCTCCATCCAAGACCCCAAGAAACTGCAGAGAGAATTGTGAACGTTTCTCAGACCAGCACACAACTCCCCCCCCACCTTCTATCAACTCCGTTACACACCCCCTCCTCCCCTCATCGTTCATCACACACACTCACTTCCTTCCATCAACTCCATCACACCCACCCCTCGTCCATCGACTCTGTCACACCCACCCCCCAACCGTCCATCAACTCCATCACACCCTCCCATCGAGCTCATCTCACACACACTCCCTTCCATCGACTCCGTCACACCCACCCCCTCCTCTTCACTCTGTCACACCCAGCCCCCCTCCTGTCCATTGACTCCATTTATATCTCCCGCTCCCTTAAAAAAGCAGGCACCACATTAAGAGACACATCCCACCCTGGCCACACTGTCTTCACTCCCCCCCACTCCCCCCCCACCACCACCGGATTAGAAAGATTCATGAGTGTGAGATCAAGACCACCAGACTCAAAGATGGTTTCTTCCCTACTGTTAGCAAACATTCCTGTTCAACGCCAGTAAAATGATACCTTTGCTCTGTGTCAAGTGATCCTTCTCCGTAACCTTAAACTCTGCATTGGGCTTTACTTGCCGTGCTATGTACAAGATGACTGGTTGGGTTACCCGCAAAACAAACCCTCTCACTGCATATTGGCACTTGTGCCAAAGAACTTCAACTGTTGCAAACATCAGAAGTTCCAGTTTCAGGAAATGGCCATTTTTAAAATACTACCCCTGTATTTATTTTAATGTTAATGGTTTTTAAATCACTCCAAACACCATGATTAAAAACATTTTAAAGGCTTTTGCAGTTTGTTTTAGGGGCACTTCACCTATTGTCCATTCAGACCAGGCTGGCTGAGTGACAGATGCTGTGGAGCAATGAGAGTGGCTGCTTATCCCAGCTGAGTGAACAGTGACCAAGCACAGGAGGTGGGTTCAAATGTAATGGTCTTTACCAAGTTCATCATCATGTCCACTGGGCTCACTTTATTGGGGTTCATTTTCTCCAGCATCTTCTTCACCTGTTCAAACGTTGGCCTCAGGAGAGGATTATGAACCCAACACTTCTTTATCAACTGTAAAAAAGAACAGAGATTTAAAAATAACAACCTGACATTCGAAATTGAAGTGAGAGAGCAAATTTAATTTCCTTGTAGTTGCTCTGAGGAACGAGGAGGAGGGAGGGAGAGAGATCAGCTCGCTGAGTGGCGTCACACCAGCCACCTTGCACTCAATGTTAGCCAAACCCTGGGGACTTCAGGGGAACACGATCCCATCCTCACCGAGGGCTCAGCAGTGGAGAGGGTAAAAGACTTCAAATTCCTGGGTGTCAACGTCTTCCGAGGATTTGTCCTGGAGCCTCCGTGTCGATGCAATCATGAAGGCTCCCCAGCGGCTGTACTTGATGAGGTGTTTGAGGAGATTCTGAAGACGCTCAAAAGCTTCTGCTGGTATGCAGTGGAGAGCATTCTGGCAGGTTACGTCCCTGTCTGGTGGGGAGGTGGCAATGCTCAGGACAAGAATAAACTTGGGCTGCGGCATCACAGGTATCAATCTTCACCCCATCACCGACATCTACAAGAGGTGGTGTATTAAGGAATCAGCCTCTATCCTCAAGAACCCCCACCACCCAGGCCATGCCCTCTTCACTCTGCTACCATCAGGGAAAAGCTACAGGAGCCTAAAGACGAGCACTCAGCGACATAAAGACGGCTTCTTCCCCTCTGCCATCAGATTTCCAAATGATCAGTGAACCACAGACGCTGCCTCACTTTGACTTTATCTTGCACTATTTTTTATTTACTATTGTAAGGTGATTTATATAAATGTTTGCACTCTTGATGCTGCCACAAAACAAAGAATTTTGTGGCATGTTCATGGCAATAAATTCAGATTCTGATCTCAGAGGACCTTTCCAGAACCTAACATGCTAATGTCATCATGAAGGAAGTACGTCAGCGCCTCTGTTTCCTCAGGAGTTTTCAGAGATTTGGTGTGACATCAAACTTCTACCGATATGTGGCAGAAAGTGCGTTGACCGACTACATCATGGCCAGGTATGGGGGCACCAATACCTCTGAGCGGAAAGCTCTGGGGACAGGGTTAGAGCCGTCTATCCCTAATTAAAGGCTTGGTTTTGCAAACACTGGTCGATGCGTTCCGTCAGATCCCCCTCCAGTAACTTCCCCACCACTGGTAAGGTCTGTCGTTTTCTCGCGACCCTGCTTAAATAATGGTACAACATTGACCTGTCTTCTAGTATCTCGCCCGTGGCTATTGAAGATACAAAGTTCTCTGCCATAGCGACTACCATGGAGGTCGTTGTATAGAAAGACTCACGTATAGGACGACGCCCAAATTTGGCACTTAACAGCAGATGCCACTTAACAGCAGATGCTGTTAAAAGCAAATCACAATATTTTTATAACAAATTCTTATTTAAAGGTTTACATTTTATTTGAGTATTTTAAAATAAACCAGCGTTAGCTCCTTTAACTGGCCGTTTAAAGCCTGTATAGAGCAGAGGGCAGTCGGACCGGACAGATGGACCCTGCGGAGGAGGACTGAGACTTCACCAATAACTAACAGGACACACGCGAGATTGGATCAGAGCTGGCAGGAAGATGTTGGCGGTGTTGAGACCAAGGTGAGAAGTTTTGACCTGTGCATAGACCGACCCTGATTTTGAGGTGACTTTTTCGTTTTGTCCTATGCAACGGCATATATGGCACTTCTGTAGCATCCCGAGATACACCTGGGTCAGACCTTGGGTCTTGATCCATTTTTATGCAAGCCAAGGCCTCCAACAGGGATGGCAATGTTGGCATAGCAGTTAGCGCAACATCTTCAACAGTGATTGGGACCGGGGTTCAAATCCTGCGCTGTCTGTGGGTTTGTACAATCTCCTTGTGTCTGTGTGGGTTTTCCCTGGGGACTCCAGTTGCCACCCACCACTCAACACATTCTGGGAGTTGGAGGTTCATTGGGTGTAAATTGGGTGGCACGGACTTGTGGGCTGAAATTACCCGTGACTGTGCCGTAGGTCTAAATTAAAAATTTTAATTTTTGTTCTAATTTAAAAAACACCTCCTTTGACTTGCTTCAGGATATCACTAAACTAATAAATACACTGAGAGGTCTTTTCTCTCTGCAAGACGAACCTGGAAGGCTAGGCTGGAGCTCTGGACTGCTTTATAGACAAGGTCACTGGGATGACCCCTGGTGACCTAGTGGTGTAATTACATATCACCACATTCACTGCCCCCTCCTTTAAACTCACCAGCTTCCGTGGTAAATGAAAACAAAGAGAGCCCTATGCCATGGTGCTCTGTGGTCAGTAAGGGATTGCTTAAGGTGGCATATGAGTGGAAGAAAATGGTTGAGAACCACTGATTTAAGAATTTTCTAACGCCTGAGGCTCACACAGTTATTCTTAATGGGTCGATTTCCCCCAGATTCCCCCGTAGATTTCTCCTTCACCTCATCTACCTGAGCTACCTTTTGTCCTCTTCACTTCCCTCTGCTGTGCTCCTCATGTTCCTGAAGTAACTTATTTCATTCCAGCCTCCTTTTCTTCACATTTTCTCCTTTTCATTCCCTTGATCAGACCCTCAATGTCCATCAGGATTCCCACCAGCTTTACCCTTCACTCTGAGAGAAACACGACAGACTGGAGATGCTGGGTTTGTAGTAAAAACATTGAGAGCTCAGCCGGTCTATTCAGCATCTATAGGGGACAAAGGTAAAATTGTCGGCATTTCGGGCCTGAGCCCTTCTTCGAGGGAAAAAAAAAATCAGAAGCAGGATAGATCAGAACGTGTCAGAATTCAAACAATGGGGGAACGAATCCATATATAAGCCATCGAACAATTACAGTACAGAAGCAGGCCATCTCGGCCCCTCTAGTCCACACTGATTTAAGTGATCTCCTCTAGTCCCACTTACCTGCTCCCATGCCCATAACCTTTCAATCCCCTCACATCCATGCACTCATCCAACTTTCTCTTAAATTACAAAATTGACCCTGCTGCCACCACCTCTTCCGGAAGGTCATTCCACTCAGCCACCACTCTCTGAGGGAAGAAGCCCCCTCTTATGTTATTTCTAAACTGTTGCCCCCTAACCCTTAACTCATGACCCCTCATTCCCATCTCACCTACCCTCAAGGGGAAGAGCCTATTCACATCTATTCTATCAATCCCCCTCATAATTTTAAATACCTCTATGTAATCCCCCCTCAACCTTCTACGCTCCAATGAATAAAGACCCAGTCTATTCAATCTTTCTTTGTATTCTAGATACTGCAATCCAGTCAACATTTTAGTAAACCTTCTCTGCACCCTCTCTACCTTGTTAATATCCTTCCTATAATTTGGGGACCAGAACTGCATACAATATTCCAAACTTGGCCTCACCAATGCCTTGAACAGTCTCAACATCACCACCCAGCTCCAATATTGGATGTGATAAGAAACTAGGTAGAATTTATCATGTCTGTGAGAAAGAAGACAGGGAGTGGACATACGACAGGATTATGGAAGAGGATGGGGGGCTTTAACAAAAACCAGAGAAGTCAATATTAATCCCATCTGGTTGGATGTGGCCCAGTCGGAAGATGAGGGGTTGTTCCTCCAATTTGCAGGTGGTCTCAGTCTAGCAGGGCATTAGACCATGGACAGACATGTCAGCAAGGGAATGGGTTGGAGAATTGAAATGGATGGCCACTGGGAGATCCACACTACTGCGGCAGACAGAGCCGTGGTGCTCAATGAAGCGATCTCCCAGTCAGCGTCGTTGTCAGGAAGCAGTTGCATGACGTCATCACAGTTCTGCTGTTACCTCAACGTAGTCGTCCTGGCTTGGACAATCGCTGTCGGACTTGCCAGCATGAATCTCGGGAAGTTTGGGCCGCCAGGTCAGCTCAGTCTTATACAGGTCGACGTCTCCCTGACAGACAAAGATAATTGGAGTGTAGGTTTGGTGGATTATCGTACATGAGTTGTATCGTGTAAATTGGCAATCAAGAAAGTGTCATACGTACTAGCGATGGGTCACACCTTGTTGCAATTCCAAGCAGGATTATAGAGTAGCTGGAAATGAAGAAATAATACAGTTCTTGTAAAGAAAGCACAAGTTGAAAGTTCACACCACTCAACTGCAAGGAAACAGGCACAATTTCGACTGCACTGAGGAAAAAAAAGCAGGAGCTCTTTCATTATTAACTGTACCTTCACTTCAATTAATGAGAAAGCATGGTCCCAGTCATGGTTTTACTAACAAAAGCTAATTCACACATCTCTAAGTATTTTCTAGTTTGATGAAGGACCTTTAACCTGAAACCATTTCTCTCTCTATCACGCACACACACTCTCACTCCCTCACTCTCTCTCTCTCTCTCACACACACACACATATATACACACATTCACTCCCCTGTTCACTCACTCACCCTCATGCCCACCCTTGCCCTCATGATTTTATAGACCTCAATAAGATCCCCAATCAACCGCCTAAGCTCTGAGGAAAACAGCCTCCTCTCTCCCCCTCTCCTTTTCTCTCCCCAAAGGTGCTGTCTGACTTGGTGAGTGTCTCCAGCAAGAAGAACAAAGCCTTTACACTGCATCTCGCCCCACCTGACAATAAACAATCTAATTTAATTCCAATATTCTTGTCTGCAATTCTCCAAAACCTGCATTAAAAAAGTGTTAAAAATGAATTAATCCTTCATTGGTCGGGGGAATTGTCATTAGTCAAGAGGTCACTGGTGAGACCACACTTAGAGTATTGTGTTCAGTTCTGGTCGTCTCATTACTGGAAGGATGTGGAAGCTATGGAGAGGGTGCAGAGGAGATTTACCAGGATTTTGCCTGGATTGGAGAACGTGTCTCATGAGGCAAGGTTAGCAGAACTATGGCTTTTCTCTTTGGAGCAAAGAAAGATGACTTAATAGAAGTTTATAAGATTATGAGAGGCAGAGATAAGGTAGACAGCCAACACCTGTTTATGAGGGCAACAGTCGCAAACAAAAGTCATCTGTATAAGGGTGAGGGGAGGAAAGTTCAAGGGAGACATCAGGCTTTAGTATTTTTTTATACACAGAGAGTGGTGGGTGCCTGGAATGCATTGCCGGGGTGGTTGTGGAGGCTGGTATAAACATTAAAACATTGCAGTGCTGTAAGGCCCTTTGGCCCTCCATGTTGTGCCGAACAGTATAGAAGTGCTAAACCCTCCCTACCCTATATCCCTCTACTTTCCTTTCATCCATGTGCCTAATAGTCTCTTAAAGGCTCCTAATGTTTCAGCCTCTACCATCACCCCTGGCAAGGCATTCCAGGCCTCAACAACTCTCTGTGTAAAGAATTTACTCTGATGTCTCCTCTATACCTCCCTCCCTTAATCTATTGTGTCCTCTCGTGGTTGTTATTCCCAACCCAAGGAAACAGGTATTGATTGTCCAACCATCTATGCCTCTCATTATTTTGTAGACCTCTATCAAGTCCCCTCTCATCCTTCTACGCTCCAAAGAGAAAAGTCCTAGCTTTGCCAACCTTGCCTCACAAGGGACATTTAAAAGACTCTTTGACAGGCACAAGGATACAGGAAAAATAGAGGCAGAGAGTATGAGGTAGGGAAGGTTTCAATTATTGAATAGGTTTTTATAGGTCAGCACCACATCGTGGGCCGAAGGGTCTGTACTGTGCTCTAATGTTTGATGTTCAAGCATCTGCAGTTTCCTTGAATTTTCTGCAAATGGCCTTAGCTAAGCAAGATCTTTAGTCTAAGGGAAGACAACTTGGTTAAGTTGCAAATTGAAGGTCCAGTGAACGTACCCATAGACATCCGCAGCTGGGCTTGCATTCCAAGAGGTACCTGCGATCACCTCAGGAGCACAGTAAATGCGGTCTGCCGTTGGAACGAGACTGTCGGAGAACTCCTCAAAATCGTCCCTCCTGTACATGGCTAAACCATGGTCTGAGCAAAAATAAAAGACTGGGAGGTGAGTCTAGAAGGCAGATGTGAACAGGACACTGAGATAGAGGCAACCCCCCCTCACCAAGGACCCCCTCCCCCCACATCACCCTGGTCCCAACCTCTTCTCTCTGCTCCCTTTGGGCAGAGGGTACAGGAACCTGAAGACCAGCACCTTTAGGTTCAAGAACTGTTTCTATCCAACAGCCACCAAGCTCTTGAACCTCCCCTTGTTATATTAATGGGGGACTGTTCTGACACCACAAAAGGGCAATGTGCCAATTTGTTTTGCAATATGAATAATTATTGTCTATCTTACATATTTATTGACTCCTAATTTAATTTAATTGGCTTACTTTTCGACTTTATTTTTACAAGTGTTCTCAAGAGAAAAGGACCTTGGTCAGGGTGAGGTCAGAATAGAACAGGCCTGCGTGCTGGATGATGTGGAGATTAAGGAAGAGAAAGTGTTTGGATCTTCTTAAAAACATCAAGGTTGATAAGTCCCTGGGGCCAGACACTATCTACCCCAGGCTGCTGTGGGAAGTGAGAGAAGAGATAGCTGGGGGAGTAACTATGATCTTTGAATCTCTTTGGCCACAGGGGAGGTTCCGGAGGATTGGACAATGGCAAATGTGGTCCCCACGATAGGGAGAATCCTGGGAATTATAGACCAGCGAGTCTTAATGTCAGTGATGTGCAAACTATTGGGGAGGACTCTTAAGGATAAGATCTATGAGCATTTGGAGAAGTCCAGTCTACTCAAGGATAGTCAGCAGGGCTTTGTGAAGGGAAGGTCGAGCCTCACGAGTCTAATTGAGTTTTTTGAGGAAGTTACAAAAGATATTGATGAGGGTAAGTGTCTGCATGGATTTTAGTAAAGCATTTGACAAGCCCCCCCCCCCAGAAAATCATGAGGAATGGGTGGAACCTTGGCCGTGTAGATAAAAATTAGCTTGCAGGAAGAAAGCAGAGTAGTAGTGGAAGGAAAGTATTCAGCCTGGAGGTCGGTGACTAGTGGAGGGGCCGCAGGGGTCTGTTCTGGGACCCCTGCTCTTTGTGATTTTTATAAATGACCTGGATAAAGAGGCAGAAGGATGGGTCAGTAAGTTTGGGGATGATACAAAGGCTGGAGGAGTTGTGGATGGAGCTGAAGGTTGTAGAAGGTTGCAAGAGGATATAGACAGGATGCAGAGTTGGAAAGAAAAGTGGCAGATGGAGTTCAATCCAGATAAGTGTGAGGTATGTATTTTGGAAAGACAAACCAAAAGGCTGAGTACAGGGTTAATGGATGAACAGAGGAACCTTGGGGTCCAAATCCATGCAGCCCTCAAGGTCACTGCACAGGTTGATAGGATAGTTAAGAAGGCCGATGGGATGGTGGGATTCATTAATAGGGGGGTTGTGTTCAAGAGTTGAGAGGTCATGTTGCATGTTGCATCTCTATAAATCTCTGGTGAGACCACACTTAAAGTATTGTGTTCAGTTCTGGTCACCTCATTACAGGAAGGACGTGGAAGCTGTGGAAAGGGGGCAGAGGAGACTTACCAGGATGTTGCCTGGATTGGGAAACAAGTCTTATGAGGCAAGGTTAGCAGAGCTGGGACTTTTCTCTTTGGAGCACAGAAGGATGAGAGGAGGCAAAGCCAATGCCTGTTTCCCAGGGCAGGAATAGCAAACACCAGAGGACATGTGTGCAAAATGGAGGGAGGGAAGTTTAGGGGGTGACATCAGGGTAAGTTTCTTTTATGCAGAGTTGTGGGTGCTTGGAATGCCTTGCTAGGGATGGTGGTGGAGGCTGGAACATTAGGCACATGGGTGGAAGAAAAATAGAGGGTTATGGGGTAGGAATGGTTTAGTACTTATATTTTTAAGGAATTATATGGGTTGGCACCACATGGAGGGCCAAAGGGCCTGTACTGTGCTGTAGAGTTTTATGTTCTAAGAGTGGCATGGTGAATATAGTGATTTAACACAACCAAAGACCGGGACCAGGCCAGGGATCAAATCCCGTGAGGATTTTCCTCAAAGAGCTTCAGTTTCCTACCTCCCTTCAAAACGTAGAGGGGTTACAGATCAATGCGGTGTAACTGGGCAAAAGGGCCTGTTACTGTGTTCAATGTCTCATGTTTTTTTAAAATTAGATTTAAAATTTTAAAATTTAAATTTAAAAAATATTTTAGTGCCTGTTCGACTACAGCAAGTACGAATTTTGGTGGATATTTACATTGAACAATGAGTATGACAATAAACTAAGAAGGCAAAGGTTACCTGTCACCTTGCACACCCATCGGTCGTCAATGACGCAGTTGGTTGACCGCAGCCTCCCATGGTAGACCTTGTGGTGATGGAGATAGGCCATTCCACGAGCCACATCAGTGGCAAACGACAATCTAGAGCAACAGCAACTTGCTGTCATTCTGGAAGTTCAACAGGAGGAAGAAGGCACCTCACCGAATAACGGAATCAAACCCGACGGGAACAGGCCCTTCGGCCCAACTCATCCATGCTGAGCAGTGGCCACTCTGAGTTACTCTCATCCATAATGTATCTGTTGTCACAGGAGAGCTGCCAATATGTTGGATGCACGGTGAGGGCAGCAGTGTGACACTATTACAGCATCGGCAACCCGTGTTCAAATCCAGTGCTGTCCATGTGGAGTTTGAACATTCTCTCCCAAGAGGAGGGGAGGAGAGGGGGAGGGGGAAGGGGAGGAGAGAAGAAGACATTGAAAGAGGAAAATAGAGGGTGGAAAAGGGTCTGGTTTGTTGCAGAGAGACCAGAGGAGGTGGGCGAGAAGGAAGTTGTTACCAGTGTTGACTGAGGGAGGAGAAGCATGAAGGATCCCACCTCTTAGTGAAAAGGATGAGAGACAGTCATATTGGGATGGAAGCATGGGGGGGGTGGGGGTGGGTGGGTGACGGGTGGGTTTGAAGTAAAAATTGAGAGGGGATTAGAACTGCAAGGGGAACCTGGAACCAGAATTCAAATCAGAATCCGAATTTATTTTCATGAACAAGTCACGAAATTCATTGTTTTGTGGCAGCATCATGGGGAAAACATTCGTATAAACTACCTTACAAAGTTAAATGAAAATATAGAGCATGAAAATTCAAAGTAAGGCAGTGTCTGTGGTTCACTGATCATTCAGGAATCTGATGGCGGAGAGGAAGAAGCTGTCCTTGTGCCGCTGAGTGTTCAACTTTAGGCTCCTGTATCTTTTTCCCAATGGTAGCAGAGTGAAGAGGGCATGGCCTGGGTGGTGGGGATAGAGGATGGAGGCTGCTATTTTAAAGACACGACCTCATGTAGATGTCCTTGATGGAGTGAAGTCTGGTGCCTGTGATGTCGCAGGCCGAGTTAACAACCCTCTGGGATTCATTCTTAACCTGAGAGTTCGTGCCTCCATACCAGACAGTGATGAAACCAACCAAAATGCGCCCCACTGTACACCAGTAGAGTTTATCGAGAGTCTTCAATGACGTACCAAATCTCAAACACTTCACTGATCCTCGGAGAGGTTGACACCCAGGAATTTGAAGTTCTTGACCCTTTCCACTACTGAGCCCTCGATGAGGACTGGGACCTCGATGAGGACTGAGTCCTGTTCCCCTGACTTCCTCCTGAAGTTCACAATCATCTCCTTGGTTTTGCTGATGCTGAGTGCAAGGCTGTTGTCGTTACCGAATCTCCTCAAACTGGGCGCAGAGCTTCAGAATAGAGGGCTGGGAAGGGAATTCTGGGTGAACCAAAAGGAATTCCTTCTCTCAGGAGACAGTGAATCTTTGTTTTTACCCCAGAGAACTGTATGCACTCATGACGAGACTGGTAGATGTTTGGTAAAGAAGCATGCGGATCAAACATCTCTGGACAATTTCCACAACCCGAAAGCAGGCCCTTTGGCCCATGTTCATGCTGGTCAGGTTGTCTGCCCTAGCTAGTCCCATTTGTGCACCTCAGCCTTTCTCCCTCTAACCAATTGCAATGTTTGAAGGATATTTGTCTTCATTGGGCCCTCTCTACTATTTGGTTCTGGGTGAGGAGGGTGCCCTCGGGTCCCCTTTGAATCTTTGTCCCCCCATCGCATCTTGTTTTAGACTCCCATCCCCGGAACACGAAGCTGAGTCTAAGGTCAGATCGGCCACTGAAGGACAGAGAAGACTGGGTGGGGGTGGGTGGGAGGGGTAGGTGTGAATCACCTTCCGTTCCTCATTCGCTGTGATTAACCACATCATTGATAACTTACAGCAGTTGATTAAATCACTAGTATGTATTCGGGATGTGGGAAGGAAACAGGGTACCCAGTGGAAACCCCACGCAGTCACTGGGATATCCTGCGAACTCCACACAGACCTAAGGTAAGGGAGGTGGGGTAAGACTCCATGACACCCAAGTTTTTCTTCAATCTAGGACATGAGATCTCATGCCTGGGAAGACAAATACAGTCTTGCTTCGAAGTCTGGAGTGTGGCTTTTGACCAGATGACTTAGCAATAGAATTGAGCCATTCAGCCCATCGAGACTTCTTGCCCGTGGCTTATATAGTTTTCCACTCAACCCCATTCTCCTGCCTTCTCCCCATATCATCATGGATCAAAATCCATCAACCTTGACTTTAAAACTACCCAATGCCTTGACCTCCACAGTCACCTGTGGCAACAAATTCACTCCCTCCCCCCGGTTAAATAAACTCCTCATCTCTGTTCTAAAGGGACATCCTTTTATTGAGGCTATGCCCTCTGGCCCTAGGAAGGGTTTGAAAGCAAGGCGTTCAAAGTCCAAATGTATGGAAGGCCACAAAGGCGAGGAGGCATTTGAGGGGGTGGAGTTTTGGATGAAGTGTGGAAGGTGGGGTTCGGAGTGCAACAGAAAGGTGTGACTAAGGGTCTCTGCATCCAATTAGCTGAGGCAGGGACAGGTGGAGGTGTCCAACCCAACCTGTACAACTGTCAGGACCCTGCGGGGGAGTGAGGATCATCAACATGGAGAGGCTTTACCTGAATCCCCAGTTCAATGGGATATCATCGTTGAACAGGACATCAGCCAGACTCCCTTTAGGGCAGTACTCCGTAATGATGGCAACGTTGGGCACCTCCACGGATCCACCAATAAACTTGCACAGATTTGGATGATCGAGTTCCCTGGAGAGAAATCAATAAAGAGAATAAATAATCAATAAATGATCAGCTGGATACCTCAGGTCACCTTTATCCATTCACCCACAAGTGGACAAGGTTGTAGAGAGAGCTTTTGGCATATTGGCTTTCAGAAATCAAAGTATTGAGTACAGGAGTTGGGATCTTATGGTAAAGTTGTATAAGACATTGGCGAGGCCAAATTTGGAGTATTGTGTACCAAACTACAGGAAAGATATCAGTAAGATAGAAAAAGTGCAGAGAAGATTTACTAGGATGTTGCCCGGACTTCAGAAACTGAGTTACAGGGAAAGGTTAAACAGGTTAGGACTTTATTCCCTGGAGTGTAGAGAATGAGGGGAGATTTTATAGACATATTTAAAATTATGAGGGGAACTGACAGAGTAAATGTTGATGGGCTTTTTTGCACTGCAAAAACCAGAGGACATGGGTTAAGGGTGAAAGGGGAAAAGTTTGCATATTTTCTAAAATTTAAATTAAATGATTAATTTATTAAAATTTAGACATACAGCATGATAAACCACTATTTTGGCCGATGAGCCTGTGCCACCCAAATTACTCCCAATTAGCCTACACCCCTGGCATGTTTCAAATGGTGGGAGGCACCTGGAGCCCCAGGTGTAAACCCATGCACAAATGAGAACATACAAACTCCTTACAGACAACACGGGATTTGAACCCTCATCCTAATTGCTGGCGGTTTACAGTCATTATGCTAACTGCTATGGCAACCATGCCGCCCACGTGTTTCAGGGAATGTGAGGGAGAACTTCTTCAGACAGGGACTGGTGGGAGTGTGGAACGAGCTGCCAAGTGAGGTGATGAATATGGGTTCAGTTTTAACAGTTAAGGAGAAGAATGGAGGGCTATGGTCGGGGTCCAGGTCAGTGGGACCAGGCAGAATAATAGTTTGGCACAAATTAGAAGGGCTGAAGTGGCCTGTTTTCTGTGCTGTAAATCTATGGTTTCAGTCTATACACTCCAGCTTTAGATTCCCATCCCCTATGGGGAAAAATTTGCATATCGAACCAAGGTCACATCTGCCGTGGAAGGACAGAGTGGTCTGGGGACACAAGGCCCTTCCATGCCAGGCCTCCACCTGGAGGCCGGCTACAAGCACATAAACATAAAAGATAAACTTACCTTTCAGACAGCAGCCCTCAAAGGCTGCTCCTGCATCCCATTCATATCCAGAGGAGGCTTGCAGTGCCCTGTGGATTCGATGGAGGTGGGGCGACTGGTGCCATAGCACCGCCCGTCATAAGTACGCAACAGAGCAATGGCCGTCTTCCCTACCCATAATCCCCCATGCAGCTGGAACCGCTCTGTGGCTCCCAGAACAGTTCCAGCTGTGTGGGTGATTATGGGTACGGAAGATGGCCATTGCGCTGCCATGTTTTGAGTTGCAGAGAGCAGCAGCGAAGGCCAAAGTGGCTGGTAAGATTGTCACAGCCTGCACCGGCCGCTCCCAAATGGCTCCCACTGGCCGTCCCTGCCCTGATGGCTCCTGCCAACCAACCCCCCCCCCTGATGGCCCCCACCTGTCGCCCCTGCCTTGAGGGGGTCACGGAGGGAGAGAGGTGAGTGAGGAGATGGGTCGCAGACTGACGGTGTCATCGGTCTGCCCCAACTAGCCGCTTGCAGCAGCTGTAGATTCATGAGGGGCGGCGGCGCGCTGCACACCACCAATTATCCTTCCCCGAGAGGGATTGTAGTTGGATCCTTAGAGCCGGCAATGGCGCATTCAAGAAGATAAATCTTCAAGGGCAGAGAATCTCCACCTTTACAATCAGGCTTTTTCTTTGCATGAAAGGGCCCACAAACTACACTCACAACTATATCTAAACTCACTAGTTACATTGTTGGAAATTCACAAAATCAATTCTGTCACACACCGTTTACATTATCTACGACACAACCGATCCCCTGGGAGGCCCACTGTTCCAGAACTCGCCCACCGCATGCTCCCGCTCCAACACTGCACAGGCCTGGACGTGACCCTGAAAGAGGGGCAGGCAGGCAACTCACCCCAGACCCTCAACCTGTGAATGGCCAGCTGGGCCTGGTCCAGTGACAACCCCACAATAAAATCATCTGAGTGCCCCCTCCCTCCACTTCGCACAAGGCGGCTGCCCTTCCACTCTTCATTGGTTGTGATCAATTACGTCTGGGGCAACTTGCAGCAGACAACTCAGAAAGCAAAGCGTCTTGTTCCCGCATCTTCCACTTCCACTGTGTGTGTGTGTGTGTGTGTGTGTGGGTGAGATTCGAGTACATTCTTGCACTGATCTACACCTTGTACCAGAGAATGGTGTTTTGTCAGGTTCTACTGGTATAATCGGAGGGAGAGTCTCCTTCTCCCTCCCCCATCAATGTGATCTACCTGAATCGTTGTCTGAAGAGGGCGTGCAATATCACGGAAGACCCCTTCCACCCTGCACACAGCGTCTTTCAGCTGCCTCCGTCGGGGAAGAGATACAGGAGGATCAGAACCAGTACCTCCAGGCTGAGGAACAGCTTATCCCCATGGGCAGTGAGAATGCTGAACGACCAAAGGAATGGCTCACATTGACTGTCCAAGATGCTCATATTCACGAAACAATATTTATTTCTTTATTTCTGTGTATGAATAATTGTCCTGTCTGTGTATTGTGTGTCTGCATGTGTGTTATCTTTAGTTGTGTATCTGCATGTTTTGCACTGAGGACACCAATCTGCATCAACTAGCTGGGGCGTTCACGCACATTGTCAACCTTTCATTGCTGCAGTTAGAGGTTCCCACCTGCTTCAAAAGGGCATCAATCGTCCTGGTACCCAAGAAGAGTAGCGTGAGCTACCTCAATGACGACAGCCCCAGTAGCACTAACTTCCACTGTGATGACTTCCCCATGGATTGTCTCCTTGTCGTGGTGGAGAAGATTATGTGGTCCTGAGATCCCGAGAGCGATGCCGTCTGGAGCTATGCTCCTGGTAGGGCCACCCATGGCGATAAGGTAGAGGGTGAGGCCCCTGACAAAGAACATTCCAGCCAGGACCTCAACGGTGGAACAGGTGGACAAAGTTACTCTGAACTCAACAGCTGTGAAGGCAGACGAAGGCTGCAACAAATCCATCGGCTCCAATCATTGTGGTTTCCACGCCATTGGATCTAGTTAGTTGATTTGTGAAGTATCACGTGCTTCTTGGAGGCAATATCAAGTACACATTAAACAAATAGCGTCTTTGCTCAGTGGGATCAATGGAACAAAAGCCGTCATCCTCGACCTCGAGGGATATCCTCGATGATGACGACTGTGACGAAATGCTTCAAGAGTCTGGTCACGGCCAGAATTAACACGTACCTGAGCAAAGATCTGGACCCGCTGCAATTCACCTATTGTCACAATCGCTCCACAGCACATGCAACGTCGCTGGCTCTCCACTCAGCTCTGGGCAACCTCAAACAGCAATTCATACATTCCTTGCTCTTTATCAACTTCAGCTCGGCCTTCAACACCATTATTACCTCAGTGCTGGTCAAGAAGCTACAAAGTCTAGACCTCCGTACTACCCCCCCCCCCCCTCCCACCCCACAACTGGATCCTTGACTTTCTCATGAGAAGACCACAGTCAGTATGACTTGGAAATAACGTCTCCTCCTCACTGATTATCAACAAAGGCGCACCCCAAGAATGCGTGCTTAGCCCACTGCTCTACTCATTATACACCCATGACTGTGTGGCCGGGAACATTCCAATGCTATCTACAAATGTGCCGATGACTCCACAGTTGTCAGCAGAATCACACATGGCAATGAGGAAGTGGACAGGAGGGAGATAGATCAGCTGGTTGAATGGTGTAACAACAACCTTGTACTCAACATCAGCAAAACCAAGATGATGATTGTGGACTTCAGGAGGAAATCGGGGGAACACGACCCAGTCCTCATCGAGGGCTCAGTAGTGGAGAGAATCAAGAACTTTAAATTCCTGGGTGTCAACAACTCCAAGGATCTGTCCTGGAGTCTCCATGTTGAAGGCTCGCCAGCGGCTACACTATGTAAGGTGTTTGAGGAGATTCGGTATGTCACTGAAGACTCTCGTAAACTTCTACAGGTACCGTGGAGACCATTCGAGCTGATTGATTTCCTGCTTGGTGTGGTGGTGCCAACGCTCAAGACAAGAAAAAAAAGCAGCCTCTATTCTCAAAGACCCCCATCACCCAGGCCACGCCCTCTTCACTCTGCTACCATCGGGGAAAAGGTACAGGAACTTGAAGACGAGCCCTCAGCGGCACCAGGACAGCTCCTTCCCCTCCGCCAGCAGATTCCTGAATAATCAATGAGTCAAAAGCACCAGTGTGCCGTGACGAACCAGCCCCGCTTCTTACGCACAGTCAGCGTGGTGGTCGCAGCAAACATGGCAGAGCACATCCCTCTCTTCCGGTCCAGGCCAGAAGTTGGCGTGCATGTCGCGTCAGCGCGATGCAAGCAGCGGGACGTAGGTGGGGTCCGACTCTCAACCTGATAAGCAAGCGCGTGAGTTTTAAACAAACAGTCCATTGTAATACCAGAGCTAGTAGCCTGCGTCTCCAACCTGTCCAATTGCTCTCTCACAACTCGTTACACTGCCTTACTTTACCTGCACTATTTTTAAAATATTTTTATAGCCATGCTGTAAAATGGTTACAATAAGAATGTTTGCTCTATGACGCTGACACAAAGTGAATTGTGTGACTTGTCCACGACAATAAATTCTGATTCTACAATCAGATGATAATAAACTTGACTTGGCAAATAAATTTGAACCACCTGTGTAAGAATAATTCCCTCACTGCAACCCATTCCACCTGCAACCTATGCCCTCTCGTTGGAGGTTACCAAGGGAATAAGACTGTGGCCATTCATTTCATCTCTGCCCCTCATCGTTTTATCTACCTCTGTAAGGTCACCCCTCCTCCTCCAATCGTCAAGGGAGTGAAGTCCCAGCCTGCCCAGTCTCTCTTTGTAATTCATCCTCGTCTAACTTAATTGCAAAGGGGATGGGGAAGTCTTGCCATATAAAAAACACCCAGTAAATGCAGCCGGTCTCGCAGTGTCCAGAGGAGGTAAAGATCTACCACTGAAGTTTCGGGCCTGAGCCCTTCTTTAAGGTGGGAGCAAAAAGCAGGCAGGCACCTGAATTAAAGTCTGGGGAAGAAAGTTGGAAGATTGAGAGGGGAGGAGTCCAGACCAACAAAACAAAAGTTTCGATTTGATAAGAGGAGAGGAGAGAATTAATTTTGGAACCATGAAAGAAGACAGAAAAAGTGAAGAGAGAGGGGAACAGAACTAGAGGAAAGGAGATGGGGGGAAATGAAAATTGGGGGTGGTGGGAGGTTTAACAGAAACTGGAGAAGTCATTATTAATGCCGTCCAGTTGGAGGGGGTCCAGTCAGAAGACAAGGTGTAGTTCCTCCAATTTGCAGGTGCCCTCAGCCTGGCAGGGCTTGAGACCATGGACAGACAAGTCAGCAAGGGAATGGGATGGGGAATTGAAATGGGTGGCCACTGGGAGATCCATACCATTGTGCCGGACAGAGCCGAGGTGCTCAACAAAGCGATCTCCCAGTGCGTGGCCAGCCTCTCCATTGTAGATGAGACCACAACAGGAGCACCGGATGCAATGGGTGACGCCTACAGATTCACAAGTGAAATGTTGCTTCACTTGGAAGGACTGCTATAATGATAGGAAGTTGGTGAGTTCATACCTGGAGTTCTGTTTACCGTGCACTCTCCGTGTTGAAGGATCAAAGATTCTCGAGGTTGATTCCAGCAATGAATGGGTTGAACCAGTTAAATGTCTGCTCATTGAAATTTTGAGAGGAGACTTAATGGAGGTCTACAAGATTCTGAGAGGCAAAGATAGGGTAGATGGCAGCACCTGTTTCCCAGGGTGGGAATAGCAAACACCAGAGGACATCTGTACAAAGTGAAAGGGAGACGTTTAGGGGAAACATCAGGGGTAAGTTTTTTTTACACAGAGAGTTGTGGAGGCCTGGAATGCCTTGCCAGGGGTTGTGATGGAGTCTGGAATATTCAGGACATTTAAACAGGCACATGGATGGTTACAGGGTAGGGAGGGGATAGTACTTTTTTTGAAGGAATATGAGGGTCGGGACAAGATCAAGGGCCGAAGGGTCTGTACTGTACTGTTCTATGTTCTCAGATCTTATTAAATAATTCTGAATGGGATGGACAGATTAAATGCTGGCAGGATGAATCCCCGAAAGAAGTACCTTGACTCAGGAGCATTATTAAGAAATAAGGGACGTACGACGAGGGGAAAGGTGGGCCAGCACAGTATTTGGGTGTCATGGGCTTGTGGGCCAGAAGGACCTTATTAAGGGCTGAATGTTAAAAAGAAAAATTTAATAACATTAAAAAATTTCTCTTAGGAATTTCCTACCGTCAAGAGCACATCACTCTCAAGTTCAAGGCAAGCAGATATTTAGACCGATGGGGAGTGGAGAATTTGAAAGGAGGAGAACGTAGACTAGAGTTGGTCAACTACAATGTGATTCAACAGGCTCTGGAGAACAAAGATAAACAGAAAGACTGCCGCTGTTGGAATCGTGAGCAAACAGCGAGCTAGCGGAGGGACTCAGCAGGTCGGCAAGCATCCATGGGTAGAAATGGTCAAAGCTTTATCGAGACTTGGGGGGGGTGGTGGGTTGATATCAGGAATATAAAATGGGAAGCTGGCGGGGATGGGTTGAGATGATAGTACGAGGAAGTAGGTGGAGAGACTGGTGGAGGGAAAGACCACTGGGGAGGAAAGGGGGAAGTTAAAAATAAAAGTAAGTGGAGGTGTAGATAAAGAGATGGAAACTGTGGGACGAGACAGAGGTAGTGGTTACATAAAGCTGGAAAAATTGATGTCTGTGCAATTAGGATTAAGACGGTCCAGAAGGAATGTGATGTGCTGTTCCTGAAGTTTGTGTTTGGTCTCACCCTGACAATGGATGAGGCTGAGGACAGATATATCAGCATGGGAATGGCTGTGGGAGTTGAAACCATTGGCTGCAGGAAGCTGAAAAATCCTGTTTTTTTAAAACTTCCTTTTACACACACAGGGTGATGTCCACATGCCAGAGGAAGTGATAGCAAAGGGGGACAATTGCAATGTTTGAAGGATATTTGGACAGGAACACGAAGAGGTTCAGAGAGATGTGGGCCAAATGCAGGCAAGTGGGATTAGCTCAGCTAGTAACCTTGCCCAGTATGGATGAGTTGGGCCGAAGGGCTTCTTTCCATGCAGTATGATCTCAATTAATTAGATAATTTTAAAGATCTCCACCAGGCCCTTTCTCAATACATTAGAGCCTTGGCTTACTGAATCATTTCCCAATAGAATCTGTTGGTTCTGAGAACACCTTCCTACACCCCCTGCAATGAGTACAGGCTTTCATCTTATGGGAATCCATAGCATCATCAAGTCAGATGTGGAAATGGGCTCTTTGGTCCAAAATGTTCCACCCACACTTGTGATGTTTCTTTTATTGTTAAAGAAACTTGGGTTCTTTTAAACAGCTACACTTTATTAGCTAAAACATTCATGACCGTGGGGAGGCATCCACCTTGAATCTATGAGTTGCCATCAACTAGTCTCTAACTCCCTCTAATGGTCAGGAGGATCACTAGCATGCTATCACGACAACCCCTTTCCTTGAGATGTTTAATCTAACAACATGACGCACTAATGCAGTATTCATTTCAATTTAAAGTTCAACACAAACAAAAACACAAACATCTGCAGCCCATTTTTTTTAAGTGTGCATGTTGTTAGATGAAGCATCTCAAGGAAAGGAGATGTAGTGATAGAGTGCTAGTGGTCCTCCTGACTACTGGAGGGAGTCAGAGACTAGTGGATGGCAACTCATTGATTCAAGATGGATGCCTCCCCTTGTGGGAGTCCAGTCTAATTCATAGCATCAGGAGCCTTCACACTTTCCATTTCTCTGTTACTGTTGACTGATTCTCCCTTTGCACACTCCTGGTGTTGCTTCCACTCCTGGTACTATGTGATGTTTATTTTATTGTAATAAAGAAATGGAAAACAGCTATACTTTATTAGCTAAAGCATTCATGACCATGGGGAGGCATCCATCTTGAATTTACGAGCTGCCACCAACTAGTCTCTGACTCCTTCTAGTGGTCAGGAGGATCACTATCACGCTATCACCACCACACCTGCCTGTGTTTGCCCCACAATCCACTAAACCCATCCTATTCATGTATCTGTCCAAATGTTTCTTTAACATGGGCAAGTTGGACCACACTACGACTACTCCCAGCAGCCCATTCCAGGCCTCCACTCGGAGTAAAAACCTGCCCCAAACATTTCCTTTAAACTTTGTCCTTCTCCTCTTGCGTGCACTTCAAACTAGGCTTGGATTATTCGATTTCAGGAGGCCACACAGAGCAGGCACACTGCCCTCAAAATGTTTTTGCCCAAGACCCAACGGCTCATGCCCTAACCCTATAACATATCACTAGTCATCAAGGGAACATTCATTGTCAGAGTATATTGAGTCACTTTGGTTTGGCTCAAGGGGCTACAGTGAATAGGGGATGAGTTGGTGTTACAGGAGTTGAAGTAAGAAAGGGCCACCCTATTTCATATAATTACATAACAATTACAGCATGGAAACAGGCCAGCTTGGTCCTTCTAGTCCGCACTGAACCAAGTACTCTCTCTCGCCCCACCTACCTGCACCCTGCCCATAACCCTCCATTCCCCTCTCATCTATATACCTACCCAATTTTTCCTGAAATGAAAAAATGGACCCTGCCTCCACTAGTTCTCCCAGAAGCTCATTCCACATGGCCACCACTCTCTGAGTGAAGAAGCTCTCCCTCATGTTACTTCTAAACTTTTGCCCCTTAACCTCTTGTTTCAATTTCTCCTACCCTCAAGGGGAAAAGCCTATCTACATCAACTCTATCTATCCCCCTCATAATCTTAAATACCTCCATCAAATCCCCCCTCAACCTTCTCCGCTCCAAAGAATAAAGACTTAATCTTCTCAATCTTTCCTTGTAATCTAGGTTCTGAAACCCAGATAATATTTTGGTAAATCTTCTCTGCTCTCTCTCTACCTTGTTCAAGAAACAGGATTCTGCAGGTAGGCACAGATAAGGGTGGGTTTTAGATATATTTTTTTCCTCTTGTCATAGACAGTGGGATTGGCAGCCAAGGCAGGGAAATGCTCCTCTTGCAGAATGTGGGTGAGGGGATCAAGCCTGAATCGTCAGTTCTGTATTTTTAACTTTGCTATATAAAAGACACTGCTTTGTGTTTTTACTTCAACCACCGTGTCTGCGAATTTTCAGGTTTTACTAGCATCCCTGACGACTTCATCTGCAGGAAGTGCATCCAGCTGCAGCTCCTGACAAACTGAGTTGAGGAATTGGAGCTGGAGTTGGATGAACTCCGGATCATTCGGGAGGCAGAGGGGGTAATGGACAGGAGCTACAGGGACACTATCACACCTGGGAGGCAGGAGGAGGGTATATGGGTGACAGTCAGGAGAGGGAAAGGGAACAGGCAGGCAAACAATGCAGGGCACCCCTTTGGCCATTCCCCTCAATAACAAGTATACTATTTTGGATACTGTTGGTAGGGACCTACCAGGGACAAGTCACAGAGAAATGGTCTCTGGCACAGTCTGGTCCTATGGCTAAGAAGGGAAGGGAAGAGAAAAGGCGAGCTGTAGTGACAGGGGATTCCGTAGTTAGGGGATAGATAAGAGGTTCTGTGGAAGAGATGGAGTATCCCAGATGATATGTTGCTTCCCTGGTCACAGATCGAGTTCACGGCATCCTCAGTAGGGGGCTGGTAAGCAACCAGATGTTGTAGTCCATGTAGGGACCATGTGGGTAAGGAGGTCCTGCAAGGTCAGGGAGTTAGGAGCCAGGTTGAAGGACAGGACCTCCAGGACCTCCAGAATTGCTGCCCATGTCACATGCTAGTGAGGTTAGAAATAGGAGGATAATGTGGTCGACATATGATTTTATTGCCTGATTCTAATTTTGAGGAATACGTGCTTTCAATACCACAAAAGGGATATATACCTGATTTGTATTGTATTTTACAAGAAACTGATAGTAAAAAAGATTGGGATAAAGATAAGTTGAAATGGGAAAAAGATTTAGGTTTTACAATAGCTGAAGAAGCCTGGATGGAAATTTGCCAGAATAGTATTCGGAAATTGGTTAATGCTAGATTAGCGATGATTAATGATAATTTTATACATCAGTTATATTTAACACCGGAGAAACTAAAAAAAGTTTGGCCTTAGTAAGTCGGATTGCTGTTTTCGCTGTGACCAGACGGCTAATACTTTTTTGCACACTGTCTGGCTTTGTGATCGATTGCAACAGTTTTGGAAGAGTATTCAATCTATATTAAATAGTTTATATAATATCTGTCTTGTATTAGATCCTGGTATATTTTTATTAGGGAATATGCAATCATTAATTGATTTAGGCTTACAGGATAATCAGATTTCCTTTATCTATTTAGCTTTAGCTGTGGTCAAGAAATGTATAGCTCTTATTTGGAAAGATAGAAATATATTAACTTTAGATAGGTGGTATTTGGAGATGAAGTCCTGTTTGACTATGGAAAGGATATCTTTTTCAATTCAGGATATGATGTCTTTTTATAGGTTGAAGTGGACTCCATTTGCTAAATATATGCAATTAAGTTTGATTTAAATATGTTTTTAAGTCTGATATTTTAGTATTGATAACTTTTTTTTGTTGTTAGTATCTTTATTTGTTATGTTTTATCTTTTTTTGTGTAAGTGGGCCTTTTTTTAATATAATATTGTTCATTTTATTAACTCTTCACTCTTTATCGGGGGGGGTTAGACTAACTTTAAGCTAGGTCATTAATGTTGTGTACTAATTATTGGGGGGTTTAATTTATTTAGTCTGATGTAGTACTGTAATTTTTACTGTCTTACATTTAATCTTTTTACTGTAACTTCCTATTTTATTCATGTTATAAAATCTTAAGTAAAGTTTTAAAAAAAAGAAATAGGAGGATAATGCACCTTAACATGTGGCTGAAGACATGGTGCAGGTGGGAGGGCTTCAGGTTTCTGGATCACTGGACTCCCTTCCAGGGAAAGTGGGTCCTGTTCTGACAGGACGATTTGCATCTGAATTGGGGGGAGGCCCAATATCCTTGTGGGAAGATTTGTTAGTGCTACTCCGGAGGATTTAAACTCGATTTGCCAGGGGATGGGAACCAGAGGGCCAGAGCAAATAGAGGAGTGGAGGAGGGAAAAGATGATGTGAAAATTGCATGTGCTGTTAGAAGTCAATGGGTTGTACGTGGTGGAAATATTCTCAGGTGCATCTATTTCAATGCAAGGAGTGTCATAGGAAAAGCAGACGAGCTTAGAGTGTGGATTGGCACATGGAATTATGATATTATTAGTGAAACTTGACTGGAGGAGGGGCAGGACTGGCAGTTCAATGTTCCGGGCTTCTGTTGTTTCAGACGCGATAGAACAGGGTGGGGGGTATGAAATGGAAAGGAGTGGCATTGTTCATCAGGGAAAATATCACAGCTGTGTTTGGGGAGGACAGACCAGAGGGCTCGTCCATTGAGGCCACAGCACCTAATAGCCCCAATACACCTGGGTTTGTCCGATCTCAGAAGCTAAGCAGGGTCAGGCCCGGTCAGTACTTGGAGGGGAGACCGTCTAGGAATACCAGGTGCTGTAGGTTTCTGAGAGGAGTGCTGGACAAAGTGGTGATTTCCAATCTTTCTTGCAGGAGATAAAAGTTAACGAATTTCATGTATGTTACATTCTAAATGACCTAAATGACATATTACATGACAATAATGGAACCTTTAACAATATGGGTGAATCTGAGGTACGGGAAAAGTATGGCCACACTCATGGGGTTGTATTATAGACCACCCAACAGTCAAGGAGAATTAGAGGAGCAAATCTGTGGAGAGATAGCAGACAGCTGCAAAAAACAATGTTATGATAGTAGGAGGTTATAAACTTTCCACATATTGACTGGAACTTCCTTACTGTAAAAGGGCTGGATGGCTTAGGGTTTGTCCAAAGTGGAAAACTGAAATGAGACAGTTCAGGTGGCAGAAGTAGGTGTAGGGGAACATGTTGGGTCCAGTGATCATAATACCATTAGTTGAAAGTTAATTATGGAGAAGGATAGGTCTGGGCCTCGAGTTGAGATTCTAAATTGGAGAAAGGCCAATTTTGAGGAAATGAGGAAGGATCCAGAATGTGTGGATTGGGATGTTATTTTCGGGCAAGGATGTGCAAGGTAGGTGGAGGACCTTCAAAGCTGAAGTTTTGAGATTACAGAGTTTTTATGTTTCTGTCAGGATTAAAGGCAAAGTTCGCAGGCATAGGGAACCTTGGTATTTGAGTGATATTGGGGATCTGGTTCAGAAGCAGAGAGAGGTGTATAACAGGTACAGGCAACATGGAGCAAATTAAGTACTTGAGGACTATTAAAAATGCAAGAAAAACCTCAAGAAAGAAATCAGGAAGGCTAAAAGAAGACATGAGGTTACTTTGGCAGACAATGCGAAGGAAAATTGTAAGGGTTTCTACTGGTATATTAAGGGCAAAAGGAGAGTAAGGGACAAAATTGGTCCCTTGAAGATCAGAGTGGTCAGCTTTATATGGAGCTAAAAGAGATGGGGGAGATCTTAAATGTTTTTTTCATCAATATTCACTCAGGAAATGGGAAGAGAGCCATGGGGAGTAAGGGAAACAAGCAGTGAAGTCATGGAATCTACACAGATTAAAGAGGAGGAAGGGCTTGCTGGCTTAAAGCAAATAAGGATGGATAAATCCCCAGGGCCTGACAAGATATCTCCTTCAAAATGTGAAGGAAGGTTGGTGTAGAAATTGCAGGGGCTCTGGCAGAAATATTTAAAATGTCCTTAGCCATCAGTGTGGTGCCGGAGGATTGGAGGGTAGCTCATGTTGTTCCGTTGTTTAAAAAAGGCTCCAAAAGTAATCCTGAAATTTATAGGCCAGTGAGCCTGATGTTAGTGGTAGGTATGTTTTTGGAAGGTATTGTAAGAGATGGATATTAAATTATTTGGGTAGCCAAAAATTGATTAGGAATAGTCAACATGGCTTTGTGCATGGTAGATCATGTTTAACCAATCTTATAGAGTGCATGGAGAGGTTAACAGGAAAGTCAACAAAGGAAAGACTGTAGTAAGACTTTAGTAAAGCCTTTAACAAGGTCCTGTATGGGAGGTAAGTCAGGAAGATTCAGATACTGGGTATTCATGGTGAAGTAGTGAACTGGATTCAACAATGGCTGGATGGGAGAAGCCAGAGAGTGGTGGTAGATGATTGCTTCTTAGCCATATTACACCCAATTGACCTAGAGCCCTGTATATTTTGGAGGGTGGGAGGAAATCAGAGCCACTGGAGGAAGCCCATGCAGACACGGGAGAACATACAAATTCTTTACAGACAGCACGGGATTTGAACAGCATCAGGCAAACCGCTTCGTTAACCATGCCGTCCAATAAATAAACTTTTATATTTATTATCTCTTACTGTTGGCATGGGTGGTAAATTACTGTATATGCTCATGTTATTGTTGACTCCCCCCTCTTATTTTTGGCCCCGACCACCCGAACTCCCGATGCCCCAACAGCGGATCCTCACCCCAAAAGCGGATCCTCGCCTTGACCGGCTGCCCATCCGAGCTCCCGACGCCTTGAATGACGCAGGTATTTATGAAGTCAAAAGTTTGACACATAAAAATCTACTCCCCCCACCCCCAGCATTTTTTGGCCTGAAAAAGTGGTCCAAACAATTGGGCAATTCAATGAGTACATACATGAGTAGTGTATGTTATATACCCATGAGGCTACAGTAGGAATTTCAGTGCATCTGTACATTGCACCCATGGGTATGGCGCAGAATGTTTGGCATAACGGTTACCTTTTACAGTGCCAGCAATTGAGAGCATGGTTTGAATCTCACACTGCCTGTAAGGGGTTTGTACATTCTCCCCGTGTCTGCGTGGGTTTTCCCCGGGGGCTCCAGTTTCCTCCCACTGTTCAAAACGTACCGGGAGTTGTAGGTCAACTGGGTCTAATTGGCGGCACGGGCTCCTGGCCGGAAGGGCCTGTCACTGTACTGGATGTCAAAATTCTAAAAATTAATAATTTAATTTAAAATTAAAAAAATAACAATTTAAACTTTTCCCCTTTCCCCTTTCACCTTTAACCCATGTCCTCTGGTTTGTATCTCACCCACCCTCAGTGGCAAAAGCCTGTCTACATTTACACTGTCTGTCCCCTCACAATTTAAAACACCTCGATCAAATCTCCCCTCATTCTTCTACACTCCAGGGAATAAAGTCCTCACCTGTTCAACCTTTCCCTGTAACTCAGTTCCTGAAGTCCAGGCAACATCCCAGAATATCTTCTCTTGGGTGTAAATTGGGCAGAATGGACTCATGGGCCAAAAGGGCCTGTTGCCGTGCTCTATGTCTACATTTTTAGAAACATTTAAAAGAAAACTCTCATCATGTACCTTATCTGCTTTACTTCTTTCCTGATGGATTTTGAGAGAGTGAAGTTTTTCTTGTGGATCCTTTTGATGGCCACTGTTCGACCGTCACTGGAAGAAGAGAGGGAGACTCCAATGAACCAGGATACAGAACCCATACACGCCCACTAAACCCAGAGACTGCATTGAAATGTTTGCAAAGTTCTGATTTATTGTCAGAGTACATCCATGACATCACATACAACCCTGAGATTCTTTTTCCTGTGGCCCAGGCAGAATTTCTACTTAACAATGCAGTCATGAAGCGCTTAAAGTCCATGATACATTCTGTGAAATAGGACATTATGAGATATGGATGTTGCAAACAGCACATTATTGAGTTATCTCCACTACATCTGTTCTCCGATCATAGTGGATGTAACCAGATAATTGCTTTGCTTCCATTTAATCATCAACTCATACTGATTTCAGTTTGAAACATATAGATATGCACACCATAAGTACAATGGATAATCGATGTGACCACGGACATACTGTATATGCGGATGGACATTGCCCACTGCCTGAACAGACTGTAGTGCAAAAATCTGTACTCAAGAAAAGTTAGGTATACAAAAGTGAAATGTCAACAAACTGACTGTGCAAATGTGCAAAGTAGGAGTCCTTAAATGATCCCCTGATTGGGTTTGCCGTTGAGGAGTCTGATGGTGGAGGGGGAGCCGCTGTTCCTGAACCTGGTGGGTGCGGGAGTTTTGTGGCACCAATACCTCTTCCCTGGTGGCAGCAGCAAGAACAGAGTCTGTGTGCTGGGTGATGTTGATCCTTGATGATTGCTACTGCTCTCCGACGGCAGCGTTCCCTGCAGATGTTCTCAATAGTGGGGAAGGTTTTACCTGTGGTGCCCTTGGCTATGTCCACTACCTTTTGCAGGCCTTTAACCTCAGGGGTATTGGTGTTCCCATACCAGACCTTGAATTAGCCAGTCACCATTACCATTCCAATCACTAAAAGTATTTGGGAAGTAGCAATCCAATTGTACTCAGATTGGGACTTAGCAACAGCCATTTATGCTCTTATGTAATCAACTTTTTTTTTTAAAACTCGCGTCCCACTTTAAGTAATCCCTATTCCATCGGTGCTCTGCGATTAATAAGGGATTGCTTATTGTCTTTTTATTTAATTCAATCATGTACATCATCATAGAGCTTTTATTTACAAAGAACCTGTAGGGCTACAGGTAAGAATTTCAGTGCATGTGTACACGATTTACAACATAATTTACACCGTCGGAGAGCAGCAGCGATCATCAAGGATCCACCACCCAGCGCACGCTGGGTTCTCACTGCTGCCATCAGGAAAGAGGTGTAGGGGCCACAAGACTCGCTCCACCAGGTTCAGGAACAGCTGCTCCCCCTCCACCATCAGACTCCTCAACAACCAACTTGTATATGTACTCTGACAATAAATTTGAATTTTAACTCTAGGTCATAGAAATCTACGTCACAGAACAGGCCCTTTGGCCCATAGAGTTGTGCTGACCTAATTACCTACTCGAACAACTGCCTAAAATTTCCCAACTGCATAACCCACCATTTCTCTCAGACCCATGTACCTCTCTAATAATCTCTTCAAAGATACTATCGCACCTACCGCTGCCACCATTACCGGCAGCGCATTTCATACACCCCCAACTCTCTGTGCCGTGTGTATGACAATAATCTCATTATAGAACATTCCCACACAGTACAGGCCCTTCAGCCTTTAAAGTTGTGCTAACTTATATCAAGTTTAGGTTCAAGTTTACTGTCGTCTGATTGTACAAGTACAACCCTATGAAACAGTGTTCTCTGTGCAAAACATGCAGGCACACACCCAGACATAACACACCTACAGACAAACAATACACATGCAGGACAAGTATTATATCTATACTAATAAATAAATATTGGTATGTACACATGGGAGTCTCGGATGGTTATTGCGAGCAGATCCTTTGGTCATTCAGCATTCTCACTACCCGATAGCTTCTATTTACAGTATACCTACTCAATAAAGTAAATCTTCCCTACCTCACACCGATACCCCTCTATTTTTCTTGCCTGTAAAAGAGTCTCCATCACCACCCCTGCCAATGCATTCCAGGCATCCAATACTCTCTGTGTAAAAAACTTACCCTGATGTCTCCCCAAAACTTTCCTCCCCTCATCTTGTACTCATATCCTCTGGTGTTTTCTCTTCCCTCCCTGGGAAACAGGCACTAGCTGCCCTCCTTGTCTCTGCCTCTCAGAATCTTGTGGGTCTCCATTAAGTCACCTCTCATCCTTCTACGCTCCAATGTGGAAAGCCCTAGCTTTGCTATTGACTTCTGTGTAACAAAACCAACAGCATGGAGACTTACAAGATACCAGACTGTATAGAAAACACATTGGGTTCAGCATTTGCAATGTGTCCACTTGCAGAATTTTCAGTCATGTGACTTGCGGTCGAAATGCCATTGGCTTGTCGGAAGGTTGCGACGCTGCCCGTTCCCATGGGGAACTTGCTGCCTGCAATGTAGAGCAAGGAATTGAGACAAAATTTGAGATTGTGGCAGAGAAGATTTGTAAACCACCTGTGCTGAAAGAAATACCTGTGCTAATCTCCTTCAGACTGATGATCCAGCTCTCGTCCCACAGCATCTTCCGCTTTTGGTATTCCAGCCACTAAAACACGGGAACTCCGTTAGAATTGGAGAACGAGCAAGAGTGTTACTGGGACTGGACAGGCAAGCATAACAAGGAGAGGCTGGAACAGCCAGGCCTCGTGTCCATGGAGCATACAATGCCACGGGGTGACCTTACAGAAGTAGATAAGATCACGGGGGCCCATAAGTAAGGTGATTGGCCTTTTCCCCAGGGAAGGGGAGGCCAGAATTTGTGGGGCATTAAGTTCAAGGTCAGAGGGGGATCAGCTGGTGGAGGAAGTGGTAGAGGTGTGGACAATTACGGCGGCATGGTTAGAGCCATGTTGTCATAGCGCCAGAGTCTCAGGTTCGAATCCTGCGCTGTCTGTAAGGAGTTTGTACGTTCTCCCCGTGTCTGTATGGGTTTCCTCCAGCGGTTCCGGCTCCCTCCCACCCTTCAAAATGTACGAGATTCATAGGTTAATGGGGTGGTGCAGGTTTCATGGGCCGGAAGGGCTATTACCGTGCTATTTTGTTACAAATTGAAATATTTTAAATTAAATTACTTTTAAAAGACATTGGGACAGGTGCACAGAGAGGAAAGGTCTAGATCATTGGTTCTCAACCTTTTTCTTCCCACCCACATTCCACCTTAAAAAATCCCTTACTAATCACAGAGCACCAATGGCATAGGGATTACTTAAAGTGGGATGTGAGTGGAAACAAAATGGTTGAGAACCACTGGTCTAGAGGGAATTGTGTCAAATATATATATTTAATTTTTATATTTATTGTTTTTTTTCAGTGTTACGACATACTGAGGTAATTTAATTTACACAATTGTTATTGGTGTATCATGAGGCTGTAACAAGAATTTCATTGCACCTGTACATTGTACAGGTTGTCCTCAACTTACAACCTACACCAGTTATATTGAAATTTTTGAATAACTATTGTACATAAGCTGAAATTCTTCAATAAAGGTTCATCTGTTGAAATTTCTTTTGAAAATTTGCTTTAATACCCCATTACATGCAAATCCCGTTACGACCAATCCAAGTTATGGCCAACCCTTCAGTCCCAGTTACGGTCATAAGTTGAGGACAACCTGTACTTAGGTAATGACAATAAACTCTCATTCTCATACTTAAAACAGGCAAATGGGACTAATTCCCATTGGAAGAAGATTCTGAAGGTGGTGACTGCAGCTCAGAACATCACACAAACTTCCCTCCCCTCCACGGACTCCATCTACTTCTCTCACTACCTGGGAAAGGCAGCCGACACACTGAAGGACGTATCACACTCTCTTCTCCCTCCTTCCATCATAGAGAAGGCTCAAGACTCAGAAATCATGCACCGACAGGCTTATAGAAAGTTTCTTCCCTGCAGCTATCAGGCTCCTGAATGGATCCCACAACTGCCCTTGCAGTTAATTGTTTCTCATTGTATCTCTACCATCTGCAGTTGTGCTCTTGTTCAGCTGTGTGAATGTTAGAGTTGACCTGCTAGACTGCTCACAGAAAAATTCTCTTCACAGTAGAATGAGGAGAATTAACACGACAAATAAACTTAAACTTCAGGTTAGCAACTTGGCAGGCATGGACAAGTCGGGCCAAAGGGCCTGTTTCTATCCTGTATGACTCCATGGCTCACAGAGACACTCACAAAAGACTGCAGAAGGTATCAAACACAGCCAGGTCCATCTCAGGCTCCAGCCTCCCATCCACTGCAGACATTGGTGTGAGGAGCTGCCTCAAGAAGGCAGCTGATCTCACTGCTCCCTTTGGGCAGAAGGTATATGAGCCTGAAGACCAGCATCTCTAGGTTCAAGAACAGATTCTTTCCAGCAGCTATCAGGCTCTTGACCTTCCCCTTGTTGCATTGATCAGGAACTCTCTGCATTATTTCTGCATTAGGATTACTGTAAATATTTATTATCTGTTTTTGCCATCTTTAAATTCAATTAATTTTACTATTATCATTTTTTAAAAAAAACAATTACCGGTTCAGCACCATCAAGTAAGAATTTACGTGCACGTTTCTGACAGCAAACACATCATTATTATCATGAACCAATGAATGAGGTAATGTTTTAACCATGTACAATGTGTCTGATGGCAGTCAGATTTTATAGAGTCACACAGATTTTATAGGCTCAACTTGTACACCCATGCCAATCCCACCTGCCTGTGCTTGGCCCATATCCCACTGAACCCATCCTATCCAGCTATCTGTTCAATTTTATCTTCAACCACTTCCTCCAACAGCCCATTCCATACGCCCACCACCTCTTGTAAAAACGTTACTCCTCGGGCCGGAGAAAGGGAGGACCTGGCAGAGGGAGTGTCCATTGAGTCAGTGTGGGTGGTAGGAAGGGAGCTATCATTGTGCTGGGATTTGTCTATAAGCCCCCAAATAGCCCTCAGGTCACCAAGGAGCAGATAAGCAGGCAGATTTTGGAATGGTGGGAAATACAGGGGTGTAGTTATGGGTGATTTCGACTTCCCTAATATTGACTAGCACCTCCTGACTGCAAGAGGGATAGATGGGGCTGAATTTGTCAGGTGTGTATGAGAAGGATTCCTGACACAGTACATGGACTGGCCAACTAGAGGAGAGGCTGCACTGGGGAATGAACCTGGTCAGGGGATGGACCTCTCGGTGGGGGAGCATTTTGGTGAGAGTGACCACAACTCCCTGAGCTTAAGCAAAACTATTGAAAAGGATCCAAACAGTCAAACTGGGGAAGTGCTCAACTGGAGAAGGGCAAATTACAATGGGATGAGGCAGGGACGAGCGAGAGTAAATTGGAAACAGATGTTTAAGGGTGAAAGCAAAGAAGTAAGGTGGAGAAAGTTTAGGGACCACTTGTGCTGTGGGAAGGATAGGCTTGTCCCACTTGGACAAGGAAAAGATGGTGAGAAAAGGGAACCATGGCTGACAAAACAGGTGAGGTAGATGGTCAAGAGGAAGAAGGAAGCAGGAAACAGGAAGGGCTCGTGATAAGTATATAGCAGCCAGGAAGGAGCTTAAGAAAGTCCTTAGGAGAGCTCAAAGCAGACATGAGAGGCCCTTGGCATGTAGGATTAAGGAGAACCCCAGCGTGTTGACTTGTTGTCCATATATGTGAAGAACAGAAGGATGATGAGAATAAAGGTGGGGCGTGAAAGCATAAAGGAAGTGGCAGGTGCCTGGAGGCAGAGGAAGTTGGGGAGGTCCTAAATGAGGTCTTAAATGAATACTTTGCACCAGGATTCACAAGAGAAAAGTACCATGATCACAGTGAATTAAAAATTGAACAGGCCTGTGTGCTAGACAATGTGAGATTAAGCAAGTGAAAGTGTTGGATCTTTTTAAAAACATCAAGATTGTTAAGTCCCCAGGGCCAGACGCAAAATACCCCAAGCAGCTGTGGGAAGTGAGGGAAGAGATACCTGGGGCAAAAGCTTTGATCTTTGAATCCTCTTTGGCCGCAGGGGAGGTACCGAAGGATTAGAGAATGGGAAATTTCGTCCCCTTGTTTAAAAAAGGTAATAGGGAGAATCCTGGGAATTACAGACTGGTGAGTCTTAACATCAGGGGTGTGTAAACTAGATGATGGGGTGGTGAATTGGATTAGTAAATATGCAGACGATACTAAGATAGGTGGAATAGTGGATAATGAAGAAGGTTTTCAAGGATTGCAGAGGGATTTGGGCTGCTTAGAAAAGTGGGCTGAAAAATGGCAGATGGAATTTAATGCTGATAAGTGTGAGGTGCTTCATTTTGGTAAGAAGAATCAGAATAGGACATACGTGGTAAATGGGAGAGCATTGATGAATACAGAAGAGCAGAAAGATTTAGGAGTAACGGTACATCATTCCCTGAAGGTAGAAACTCACGTGAATAGGGTGGTGAAGAAGGCTTTTAGTATGCTGGCCTTTATCAATCATTGCATGGAATATAGGAGTTGGGAGGTGATGTTGAGATTGTATAAGATGTTGGTGCAGCCTAATTTGGAGTTCTGTGTGCAGTTCTGGTCGCCTAATTAGAGGAAGGATATAAACAGAGTGGAGAGAGTGCAGAGAAGGTTTACCAGAATGTTACCTGGGTTTAAGCATCTAGAGTATAGGGAGAGATTGGACATATTAGGTCTTTATTCTTTGGAGCGTAGAAGGTTGAGAGGGGATTTGATAGAAGTATTTAAGATTATGAAAGGGATAGACAGAGTGGATGTGGATAGACTATTTCCGTTAAGAGGAGGAAAGATTAAAACAAGAGGACATGAGTTAAGAATTAAGGGGCAGAGGTTTAGAGGTAACATGAGGGGGAACTTCTTTACTCAGAGAGTGGTAGCCGTGTGGAATGAGCTTCCGGGAGAAATAGTGGCGGCGGAGTCAATTGTATTATTTAGGAAAAGGTTGGACAGGTATATGGATGAGAAGAAGATGGAGGGTTATGGGCATTGTGCAGGGAGGTGGGACTAGAAAGGGGTGTTTGGTTCGGTGTGGACTGGAAGGGCCTAATGGCCTGTTTCCGTGCTGTAATTGTTATGTTATGTTATTCTTAAGGATAGGATCTATGAGCACTTGGAGAAGTCCAGTTTACTCAGGGATAGTCAGCAGGGCTTTGTGAAGGGAAGGTTGTGCCTCATGAGTCTAAATGAGTTTTTTGAGGAGCTAACAATAGAAATTGATGAGGGTCAGACAGTAGATGTGGCCCACATGGATATTAGCAAGACATTTGAAAAAGGTCCCCGACGAGAGGCTCATCCAGAAAGTCATGAGGCATAGGATCAGTGGAAAATTAGCTGTTTTGACTTGTAGAAATTGGCTTGTAGAAATGAGATTAGTAGTGGAAGGAGAGGATTCTACCTGGAAGTCAGTGACTAGTGGAGGGGCTGCAGTGATCTGTTCTGGGACCCTTGCTCTTTGTGATTTTTATAAATGACCTGGATGAAGAGGTGCAAGGATGGGTCAGTAAGTTTGAGGACGATACGAAGGTTGGAGGAGTTGTAGATGGAGTTGAAGGGTGTCAAAAGTTACAAGAGGATATAGACAGGATGCAGATTTGGGCAGAGAAGTGGCAGATGGAGTTCAGTCCAGATAAGTGTGAGGTGATGAATTTTCGAAGAACAAACCAGAAGGCTGAGTACAGGGTTAATGGTCGGTTACTTAAGAGTGTGGAGGAACAGAGGGACCTTGGGGTTCAAATCCATACATCCCTCAAGGTCACCTCATAGGTTGATATATAGTTAAGAAGGCTGATGGGAAGCAGGGCTTCATTGATAGGGGGATTGAGTTTGGAGTATAACGGTCATGTTATTGGTCTACCAATCTCTGGTGAGATTATACTTAGAGTATTGTGTTCAGTTCTCATCACCTCATTATAGGAAGGGTGTGGTAACTCTGGAAAGGGTGCAGAGGAGATTTATCAGGATGTTGCCTGGATTGGAAAATAAGTCTTATGAGGCAAGGTTAGCAGAACTGGGACTTTGGAGCATAGAAGGATGACATGAGACTTAATAGAGGTCTACAAGATTATGAGAGGAATAGATCTGCAAGATTCTGAGAGGCTTAGATAGGGTGGACAGCCAGCACCTGTTTCCCAGGGCAGGATCAGCAAACACCACAGGACATCTGTACAAAGTGAAGGGAGGGAAGTTTAGGGGAGACATTTTTTATATACACTGAGTTGTGGGTGCCTGGAAAGCCTTGCCAGGGATGGTGGAGAAGGCTGAAACATTAGTGACATTTAAGAGACTCTTAAACAGGCATATGGATGAAAGAAAAATAGAGGGTTAATGGGGTAGGGAGAGTTTAGTACTTTTTTAAAATGAAAGAATACAAGGATTGGCACAATATCAAGGGGTGAAGGGCCTGTACTGCGTTGTAGTTTTCCATGTTTTAGGTTCCTGTTAAATCTCCCCCCTCACCTTAAACCCATGCCCTCTGGTTACCATAGAAACACACCAAAACGGTGGAGGAACTCAGCCGGTCTTTTCAGCTTCCATAGGAGACAAAGATATATTGCCAACGTTTTGTGCTTTCTTCCTGATTACCGATTCCCCTGATCTGGGCAAAATACTCCATGTGATCATCCTCTCACGATGTCATCCACTTCCCTGAGGTCACCCCCTCATCCTTCTCTCTGAGGTCACCCCCCTCCTCCTCCTCACTGAGGTCACCCCCTCATCCTCCTCTCTGAGGTCACCTCCTCATCCTCCTGTGCTCCAACGAATAAAGCCCCAGCCTGCTCAACCTCTCCCTGTAGCTCAGCCCCCCCACCCACTCCCCCATCCCGAGTCCTGAGAATATCTTCTCTGCCTTGTATCTCAGCGACATTTATTCTAACTAACACAGATTCCGCCTGCATTGCTGAGGGTGCAATGAAATGGAGTGTGGACCAGGATTAACTTCACCTACCACCAAAGTGAGGACAAACCCAGTGGTGAAGAGGGCAATTGGAAGTCCAATGACAGCTTTGATCCCAGCAGACATGGGGCAGGGTCCACAGTCAGCAGGACAGGTGTCACATCGTTCGTCCTCATCACACACCCTGTCGTCACAGACTGTGAAGCAAGACAGGTTAGCAAGTAGGATCACACTTGGTCAGGCAGTGTCCATGGCGGGATTGAGACTTCTCCTGGGAGAATGGGGAGACCCAGCGCTCCTCCTCATTGTCCTAGTGCCTGGTCATTACACCAATGACAGTTTTAAGTAGTCAGTTGATGGGACCGGTAACGTTTTTATCTAACATGTTTCGGGTCTGGGACCCTATATTGAGACTATTCTCCTGGGAGAATGGGGAGACCCAGCGCTCCTCCTCATTGTCCTAGTACCTGGTCATTACACCAATGACAGTTTTAAGTAGTCAGTTGATGGGACCGGTAACATTTTTATCTAACATGTTTCGGGTCTGGGACCCTATATTGAGACTATTCTCCTGGGAGAATGGGGAGACCCAGCACTCCTCCTCATGGTCCTAGTGCCTGGTCATTACACCAACAACAGGTCAATTGACAGGACTGGTAATTCTTTTTATAAAATTTGGAGAATCCATGAAGGTCCAAGTCAGAGATGGTGGAGTCCATGCTTGACAGCCCAGACCACAAGGGGTGCTGGCTCGGGGAGGGGGGGATGCAGCTGACCAGCGCAGGATACCAGAGTGGAAGAACACTCCTCCCTTCCCCACCTCACTGAGAAGGAGAAGTCTGGGACAGGATCCCACAGCAGTGGACCAGTGAGGGGCTAGAAGGCTGAGGGATCCACGCAGCAAAACCTGCAGATCTGGGACTCTGACCGACCTTGACAATATCACTTTCTCCTCACTAACATAGAGAAACCCCCAAGGGAGCGTGCTCAGGCACTTGCTCCACTCCATGTATATCCAAGACTGCGAAGCCAAGTTCGGCTCCAACTCAATCCACAAAGGCGTCATCTGTGGCAGCTCTTACAGCGTTCAAATTCCACACTGCCATAAGGTGCTTCCACTTTCTCCCTGTGTCTATGTGGATTTTGTCTGGGAGGGCTCTGGTTTCCTCCCACCCTTCAAAACGTACCGGAGTTGTAGGTCAATAGCATGGGCTCGTGGGCAGAAAGCTCCTGTTACCGTGTTTTACATCTAAATTCTAAAACAATTAACTATACCTGATTGTTGATGGCTGAGTAACTGGAAATGATGAATCAGATACTGGATGGAGATCCAGAATGTGCATGGGTGGTGCTACAACAACAACCTGCACGAAGGAGATATTTTAATTTGGATTCTAAAAATCGGCTTGTACACCTTTTGAATGCTGAGAAGTGAGGGCCAGAGGAATGAAGTGGCTGAAATAATGTTTCCTCTTTAGAGTTTGTTCCTGAGTATGTAGATGGAGTTTAACCTAGACAAGTGTGAGGTTCTGCACTTTGCAGGGCCAGGCCTGGACAAGTGTGAGGTGTAGTGAACTGGGATTCACTAGAGGTGTCCTGTACTAATGATTGGTCCCGGCTCCTCCCCAGGGGACCCATATATATCCCTGGTTTCCTGCCTAAACCTTGAACCCCTCTGAAGACTGTTCATGAACCCTCCCTGTGTTGTAAGCTAATAAAAGCGTTAGTTCTCCCTCCAGTCAAGCGTAAGCTTTTGTCTACGCTACAGGTGGTCAAATATAAAAGGAACATATACTGTTAATGGCAAGCCTGATGTGCAGAGGGATCTGGGGGTCCAGGCCCATAGCTCGTTGAAAGTGGTCACACAAGTAAATGTACAGAAGGTGTACGGCGATTCATTGGGCACTGAATATAAGAGCAAGGAGGTCATGTTGCAACGATATAAAATTTTAGTTGGGCCACTCTTGGAAATACTGTGTGCAGTTCCAGTCACCCCATCGCAGGAGGGATGTGGGGGGCTTTGGAGAGTTAGCAGAAGAGTTTCACCTGCATGTTGCCTGGTTTAGAGCACGAGTTCTAAAGAGGTTGAACAAACTGGAGTTGTTTTCTCTGGGGTGTCAGAGACTTAGGAGAGGTGTGGATTGGGTGTATTTAAAGTAGAGATTGATCAGGTGGTTGATTAACCAGAGCATCAAAGGTTCTGGGCAGAAGGTTGGGCAGTGGGACCAAGTGGGAAAATGGATCAGCTCATAATTGAATGGTGGGGTAGACTTGATGGGCTGAATAGCCTATTTATGCTACTCCATCTTATGGACAGTCAGAATGTTTTTCCCCAGGGTAATAGCAACACACACCAGAGGACAGGTGTTTAAGGTGAAGAAGAGGAAGTTTAAGGCCAATGTGTGGGGTAAATATTTTACACAGAGAGTGGTGGGTGCCTGGATCGGGCTGCCAGGGGCAACGGTGGAAACAGATCCGTGTTCAATGGGGTTTTTGAAAGATGTGAATATGAAGGGGGAGTGAAGTAGCAGAGTGTTAGTTTGGTCATCATGTTCAGTGGGCTGCAGGGCCTGTTCCTGCATGCACTGTTCTGTGCTGTATAACACCAAGTAAATCAGTACCTTGTGCACTTTGAACAGTTGTCTTTGCCTCCAAAGCAGCGTGCATCCTGCCCACCTTCACATGTGCGATCATGGAAGTCACCCCAGCATGGATCAGCACCACCTAAAGGCAGAGAGGACATCTGTCAGAGACTTGCACTGTCTAGGAGTTTGGTATACGGTACGTCAACAACCTCTACAGCGGATATTGTCAGGTGCGTCACCGCGTGGGATGAGAACGGCTCGGCGCAAGGCTGTAAGAAACTGCAGAGGGTTGCAAACGTGACTCAAATCATTTCACACCCCCTCCGTCACACACACACCCCCCTCCCTCCATCAACTCCATCACACACACCCCCTCCCTCTATCCACACTATCACACACACACACCCTCCCCTCCATCACGCCCCCTACCCTCCATCAACTCTGTTGCACAAACCCTTCCCCTCCATCGACTCCATCATACACCTCCCTCTCCTTCAACTCCGTCACACCCCCTTGCAGTTTATCGACATTGTTACGCACTCCCCTCCCCTCCATTGACTCCATCATGCACACCCCCTTCCCCTCCATCGTGCGCATCCCCTTCCCCTCCATCAATTTTGCCTAGAATTCCCACTGCCTTGGAAAAGCATCCAGTACATGAAAATACATCCTACCCAGCCCTACTCTCTTCATCTTCCTCCCACAAGGAAGAACATTCACAAGTGTGAGATCACCATTAAAGCATAGAACACCACAGCACAGAAACAGGCCATTTGGCCCTTTTAGTCTGTGGTGAAACATCATTGTCATTCGTCCCACTGATCTGCACCCATTCCATAACCCTCCAGACCTCTCCCATCCATGTATCTGTCCAATTTATTCTTAAAACTTTAGAGTGAGCTCACATTTACCACATGAGATGGCAGCTTGTTCCACACTCACACCACTCTCTGAGTGAAGTTCCCCCAAACCTTTCCCCTCTCACCCTAAAGCTACATCCTCTCAAATTTATCTCTCCTAATCTATGGAAAGAGCCTTCTCACATTTACTCTGTCTTTACCCCTCATAATTTTGTATACCTCCATAAAATTTTCACCAGACTCTGGGGAAATGATAAATTGTTACAGCTCAGGAAGGTTCTAGTTGGTTTCAGAGAAAGATTTGTTGGTTGTTGGATACACCAAATGATTCTTTCTGATCAGTCACTTCGGTATCTTGCCAAAGAAACTTGCCCCATCGTGGGTTTTCAAAATGATAACCTCTTCTTCCAGGTCACCAGAGTTCCTCTTGTTTCCCTTATTTCAGGAGAAACACTCTAGCCGGCCATTTCCTCTTATAAGGACTACAAAGGTTTTGAACAGGCTGAACTCAGAACTCACAACCAGTCTTCAAAATGGGGTTTCAACAAGCCCCAGCCAGCATCATGTTGCAGCCTTCACAATACACTGCAGTACTCTTCAACTGAATTCTCTCTCTCTCTCTCTCTCTGTATGTATATATATATATCTATATATCTATATAGATATATATATCTATATATATATAGATATATATATCTATATATATATCAGTCCAATTAACACCTACTTGTGAAGTCCCCATAGGCATTCTTCAAAGTTTCTGTAAAGTCACTGTGGACATGAAGCCTCTCAGCAAAGCTCTTGCATTTTAACTAAGATATCTTTTGTGAAGTGTTACTGTTTTTTAGTGAAGTGACCTACACACTAAACCCCTCACAATTTATCTCTTTTAAAGACATATTTATATATAACATAAAATATAATATAACCTGTAACCCTTTCCCCTACAAGGAATTTTCACTCGAGTTAAAATTCAGTTATAATAAACTGATTCAACAATCACTAGTGATAACAATACAAAATATATCACATTATAACAAAATATCCGAATGTTGAGAGTTTATATTTCTTCACATGTTCAATTTTAAAATCTTGACAAACAATCCGCTATTAGATTATTTGTACCTTTGATATGATTAATTTGAGGATTATATTCTTGCAATATTAAACTCCAGTTTAACAATCTTCTGTTTTTATTCTTCATTTTATTCAAAAACACCAGAGGATTGTGGTCAGTCAATATCACAGTTGGTTCATGAATGGTACCCAGATACACATTAAAATTCTGCAGAGCAAGTATTATAGAGAACAATTCCTTCTCAATAGTGGAATAGTTCCCTTGATGAACATTGAATTTATTTGAAAAGTAGGCATCTGGATGGTCAATTTCATCATGTTTTTGTAATAAAACTGCACCTGCTGCTCTCTCACTGGTGTCCACTGCTAAAGAAAATGATCTGTCAAAATCAGGAGGTTTTAAAACAGAGTGATGGTATAGCATCTCCTTGAAATTTTCTAAAGCTCTGAAAAACTTTCATCCACACAATTTTCTCCCCTTTCTCAAAAGGATGGTTAAAGAAAGAGAACTTCAGCAAAATTTCCTGCCATTCCTAAAAACCTTCTCACTGCTTTCTTGCCATTGGGAGTAGGAAACTCAGAAATTGCATTCACCTTAGCTTGAATAGGTGCAACTTTGCCATGGCCAACTACATGACCTAAATATGTCACAGTCGCATGTCCAAATTCATTTTTAGCTAAATTGACAGTTAAGTTTACTTTGGATAATCTTGCAAACAATTTGTCCATTTCCCTCAGATGTTCTTGCCATGTGTCACTCTTTGTGAGCAAGTCATCAATATAAGCATCTGTATGTGTTAACCCTTGGATAACCAAATTAATCATCCTTTGGAATATTGCAGGGGCATTTTTCATGCCAAAATGTAACAGATTATACTTCTATAAACTGGATGGAGTTACAAAAGCTGAAATATTCTTTCCTCGCACAGGTAGAAGTACACACCAGTAACCCTTCAACAAATCCATCTTAGTAAGAAATTTAGCTTTGCCAATTTTATAAATACAAGCATCTATTCTCAGAATAGAATAATCATCTGTTTTAGTTACTGAATTAACCTTCCTGTAATCTGTACAGAACCTAACAGTTCCATCTGGTTTCAGTACGAGAATATAAGGAGAACTCCAATATGAGTTGGAAGGTCTAATAATATCATTTCTCAAAATATATTCCACCTCCTGATCCATGTTTCTACTCTTCTGCTTGTTTATTCTATATGGGTGATGTTTTATGGGATTTGCTTCTCCTACATCTACATCATGATAAATCACTGATGTCCTTTTTGGCACATCAGGAAACAAAATTGCATGTTTCAAAAGTACCTACTTTAATTGCTTCTGTTGTGATTTAAGATGGTCTAACTTTTCATTCAGATTTTCCAAAATTATTGGGTTAGACAGGTGCACAGGAACCATGGTTTCTTTCAGGTTACCCTCACAAGATTCTGTTTCCATAATCTCATGATCCATAACTTATTCAACCCTGCCAACATCTCTGATACAGACTGTTCTCCATTATCCTTATCCTCATAATAATGTTTCAACATCTTTATATGACAAACCTGAGTTTTATTTCTTCGATCTGGAGCATTAACAACATAGTTAACATCATTCAGTTTTGATTTCACTTTGTATGGTCCAGAGAAATTTGCTCTAAGAGGATTTGTCGTGTTAGAAAAAAAATTAAAACTTTACTTCCCATCTTAAAACTTCTTAATTGAGCTTTCCTGTCAAATAAACAGTTTGACGTTGAATCATTTTTTCATAATTAAAAGTTTGCATAGTATTATAACGTACCTTCAATTTAGATAATTGTACCTTACCTCTGTTGAATTTTTCTGTAATTTTTTCTCTAATATTGCAATTTCTTTTTCTAAATTCTGACTTTCTACCATGTACTGTTTCTTCACTTTCACTGTATAACTAATAATCTGACCCCTCAAATACACCTCCCATAAAGTGAACTTACTCTGAACTGAACCTTCATTCATTTCTTAAAAAAGTTAATTTAATCTCTAACAAATTTAATAAATACAGGCTTCTTTAACAACATTTCATTAAATCTTCAATGGTAAGTCATTTCTGCCACCTCAGCTCCACGACATGAAATTAACAATAGTGAAAGATCAGACAAAATCCTGCTCTTATATTAATTGACTAATTCTACCTTGCAAATGTGCCGATACCAAAAAGAGGTTGATTCTTGAGAATGTATCATGATGGGCAGAGTAAAATGAAAAATCTTTTTCAGTCAGATTCATCCACCTCCATATTTCCATTAAATTTAAATCTCTCATCAACTCAGTTATTCTTTTAGCCATTTTAGCTTTCTTCACAATTTTTGGAGATTTATCCAACAATGGATCCAAACAGCAATTAAAATCCTCTCCTACTATAATATTATCATTTGGTTGGTTCAATTTCAAAAATTCTTCTATAACAAATTCTGCATCATCTTCATTCGTCAAAGTCCAAGCTTCTGAAAATATTTTACAATTAACCTTAAACACTCTACCTGTGTTAGTAGAAAAAAATTCCAACATGAAAGGCACTTTTATATGTATCAAAATCACTACTCCTCATGCTTTAGAATTAAAAGAAGATGCTATCACATGACCAACCCAATCTTGTTTCAACTTCAAATCTTCTTTCTCAGTCAGATGGGTCTCTTTTAAAAATGTAATGTCCACCTTCATCTTCTTAATATAATCCAGTGTTCATTTCCAATTTATCGGATGATTAATCCTTTTAACATTAAATGTCGCAAAATTCAAATTACTCATTATTCCCCTTAAAGTGGCACCCAACACAACTAACCCTTACATGAAATTAAAAAGCTCCTAAAAAAAACCTTTAAAACTACCTGTATAAAAATATATAAAGTAAACAAATTAAGTTAAAAAGAATCTCTTTACAAAAAAATAAATTAAACAAAAACACCTAAGTGGTACCCCCCTCTATAAACCATATGTGGTCAATACCACTAATGGCAGACGACTTTGGAAGTTTCAGAGTCGCCCACCCCCCTCAGCTGATAGTCCAAAAGAAAACTTTTCCACATTAAGACATTCATCCCACGGACTCCATGCCACCAACAGCTTGATCGTCTTCTCCAGTCTCAATCAATTGCTGCTCTTCCGAAGTCTACCTTCCATTTCCATTCCCATTGTTCTTCGAGGATGCCTGCAATTTCAACTGTCTCTGCAACTCAGAACTATGTGGATTATTTGGTAGAGAATGAGCAAACGTCAAAGCTTCAGTCTCATCCTCAAAAAACTGAGCCTGAAAATTACCGTAAAACATTTTCAGTACAGCTGGATATCTGAAAGCAAGTCTGTATCCCTTCTTCCATAAAACCGCCTTCGCTGGATTAAATTCCTTACGTCTCCTTATAACATCCTGACTCAAATCGGCATAAAAAAGCACTTTATAACCCTGGACCACCAAAGGTCCCTGATTTTGGCGAGCCTTTTGCAGTGCAAGACGTAAAATCATCTCGCGATCTTGATACCACAAACACCGAATAAGAACCGCTCTAGGGGGCTGGTCCGGAAAAGGTTTTCACCTTATCGTCCTGTGTGCTCCAACCCATCTGGGAACGCATCTTCTCCCAACATTTTGGGTATCCATTTCCAAAAAAACTTCACTGGGTCTGTTCCATCTATATCTTCCGGCAGTCCTACTATCTTAACATTATTGCACCAACTCTGATTTTCCAAGGAGTCAGTCTTCTTCAAAAACTCTCATTTTGGTATATCCCAACCAGTAATACAGTGTTAAACATAGTCCATCCTTCCAGAATATCTTTCCACTTTATCACTGCAGTCACAAAATCCCCTTTTAATTTCTTTAAATTCATCTTGCTCCGTTTCCACCGCTCTCAGACATTTATTAACGTCTGTTTTAATTGTAGACACTTCTTCATATATATTGGCCATTTTCCCTCTTAATTCAGCTAATTGAGTCCTTATTGGCCAGAAAGCCTTGAGTTACTTGCACTGTCAATAATATCCATTCTTCACATAAAATCTTCTGATAAAGATACAGTAGCATCCCCTTCAGCAACTGAGGTTTTAAAAGTTTGTAGTGGAATAGATTTAAATCTTTGAGGCCGATCTTCAATAATTCTGGCTGCTTGTAATATTGTTGCTGATGCTTTCACTTGCTTCATCATCGTCACCAGTTCTTCTTCTTGTTCCACAGCCACCATCTCAGCCCTTGCCACTTTGCTGCGGCTCTGAACACCCCCCCCCCCAACCGAGCCGACATAATTGGCCGGTCATCCCCGCAGCTTGGGTCCGATCGGGCGTAGTGTGCGCTTCACCGCGCATACCCAGTTCAGTCAGGGCCTGGAGGCGTAGTTCCTCCAACCCTGCACTTGCAGCCAGCCACGCACACGTGCTCGTGATCAGGGCGCTCACCCTCCCCGACATCTAGTGTCGCACTTGCACACCCCCCCCCCCCCACTCCGAGATGGGACTCACCGCACCGGCGGCATCTTGCATCCCTGAACGCAAGGAGGCCGCCGGTGTAGTAGATAACTTGGTCTGAAGACTTCGGGGCTTCAGTAATCAACTCTCGTGGATCCTTCTGAAAGGTGGGTCTCAGTTCCTCCGCACTTTCAGCTCTTTTAAAATGTAATTTCTTCACCAATTGGCCTCTTTTTTCCCTCATTTTTTACTGTAGTTAACACTTTAACCTTTTCAGAAAAAGTTTTAAATATATTGAATGTCTTTACTTTTCGAGCATTAATTATTCAGCTGGGGAGAGGCGGTTTCACATGTCTTCTTCCTATGCCATCTTGCTCGTTTTGATTTCACTTTGTACGGTCCAGAGAATTTCGCTCCAAGAGGATTGTCATGTGTTGGAAACAAAATTAAAACTTTACTTCTCATCTTAAAACTCCATACTTGAGCTTTCCTGTCAAATAAACACAATTTTACCCTGAGCCATTTCTACATTCGCTTGAGCCAAAGTTCACCTACTTTTAACCAATCTTTAAGTTTAGAAACATAATCCAACAAGTCCAACTGTACATCCTCATTAACCCACTGTTCTGTTAACAACATTAAAGGTCCTCTAACCTGATGTTCAAACACAATTTCAAAGGGGCTGAAACCTAATGACTCCTGCACAGACTCTCTTCCTACAAATAACAGTAAGTGAATACCTTCACCCCAATCTTTTCCATTCTCCATTCAGTAAACTCTCATCATACATTTAATAGAATGAAATCTTTCCAAAGCTCCCCGAGTTTCTGAATGGTACACAGATAAAATGATCTGTTTTATTCCCAATTTATAAACCAACTGTTGAAACAACCCAGACATAAAGTTAGTTCCTTGATCACTCTGGATTTATTTAGGTAATCCAAAAACTGAAAAATTTTTCCAAAGCCTTTACCATTGTTTTGGCTTTAATATTTCTCAGTGGTATAGCTTCTGGAAATCTTGATGCAGTACACATAATTGTTAACAAGTACCGATTCCCAGCTTTTGTTTTAGACAAGGGACCCACACAATCCACAATAACCTTAGTGAAAGGTTCCCCAACAACAGGAATAGGTTGTAATGGAGCCACTGGAGGACCCTGGTTAGGTTTCCCCACAACCTGACAAATGTGACATGTCCTGCACCAATTTACAACATCCTTCCTCAAACCAGGTCAGAAAAATGGTCTCAAAATCTTATTCATGGTTTTCTTTACACCAAGATGACCACCCAAAGGTGTACTGTGGGCTAGATTAAAAATTTCCTTCTGGTAATTTCTAGGAACAACCAGCTGATGAATCACACCCCCCCCCCCCCCACCACCCCCGCCCCCTTAGGATGTTAGGAACATCTAGAGGTCTCCATTTCCTCATTAACAATTCATCTTTCAAGTAATAATCCACAGGCTAATTCTTTAATCTCTTCCTCATTTACAGATTTGTCCCTTAAGATCAGCTTCTGTCTTTTGCTGCTCAATTAACTCTTTCCTTGACAAAGACAAATCCAGACTCTCACTTTTAACCTGCTCCTTCTGGATGATTTCAGAAATACTGGGCAAGTCTCTATCAACTGGATCCTCCTCTGCTCTCATCATTTTCTTAGACAAAGACCTTGTTACAGCACATGCAGGATATATCTCACCATCCTCTTTAACCTCATCCTTACTAGGCTGATTTGTTAATCTCAAAGCTGACCCAACTTTATCTTCTGCCAAATCATTCCCTAATAAAAATGGTTAACTTTGAAATAACTCCTACAACTAATTCTGAATTTAACACTATTTTGTGAATAAATATGTTTCTACCTGACCAACACCTCTAATCAAAGTCATCTCTCCTGTGTCCGTCTTTTGATCAAGAGTTAAAACATTCCCCAACGACAGTGACTGGGCCGCCACAGTATCTGTAAGAATCTTATTTAGAACCTGTGATTTTCCATCCTCCACTGAAACCAAGCCCTCTGACACAAAAGGTTTGGAACATCTGCTCTCATTAAATTCAACTTTTCTCATTTCTTTTTCCAACACTAAACAATTGGCAAGAACATGATCAGGTTTCTTACAAAAATGATGTTCAAATCCAGAGGTTCTGTCCTTTCCAACCTTACCTTCATCTTTTTCTAACATTCTCCCCAGTCTTAATTTCAGGCTTACTAATCTGTTCCACATTAAACTTCTGAAAAGGCTCACTATACTGAAATTTGTTTTTGTGATTCAGGGCATTTTCATCTGCTAACCTAGCCATTTGTTGCCACGTCCCCACGTCTCTCTCATCCAGGTATAACTTAATCTCCTTTGGGACACACCTTTTCCTTTCCTCAATTAATAACAATTCTTTCAATCTGTCAAAATCATTATTTATTCTTTTTGAAGTGCACCAACGGTCAAAACATACAAATTTTTCCAGACCAACATCCATATAAGATTGGTTCTATGTTTTCACCATACTCCTAAATTTTTGTCTATGTGCTTCTGGAACCAACTCAGAAGCTTTCAATACTGCTTGTTTAACAGTATCGTAATTTGCCTCTTGCTCTGCAGTCAAACTAGAGGATGCAATTTGTGCTTTTTTCCTTCAATGCACTTTAAAGCATTAGAGACCATTTTTCTCTTGGCCATCTTGAGCTCTCAGCAACCTTTTCAAAAAGCTGAAAATAGGGATCTATATCTCCCTCAATACCTCTACTAGCCAAAAACCTTTCCCCAAGAGTTACTGCCTCAGTTCTCTTACCTCCCTCCATCTCAATTTTTAACTTTTCTAATTGAAACCGTCCAACTCTTTCAATTTTCCATTTCTTTTTTTGTCTTTCATTATCCTCCCTCCATTTCTCAGCTCTTTCTAACTCATATTTCCTCTGTTTTTCAACTTCCTCTGCTTCATTTTTTTGCCTCCTGTTTCTCTCTTTCTTCTACCACCCTCAATTTCTTCAATTCCAATTGTAATTCTCCAGAAAATTGCCTGTCTTTCTCAACAAAGTTTACCTCACCTATATGATATTTCACTATAATCCTCACCCAATGCTTGGCTTCAGTCAGCTTTAATGACCATCTTTTCCTTTTCTCTGCAGCTCCGCAGGTGATGGTTGTAACAAAAATGTACTAACATCCATTGCTGCTATTTTCCACACACACAAGTTTTACATTAGCTTAGAAAAACCAATTAAAAATAAATCACAAAAACTCCAAAAGTTTAAGATCCCAAAACTCCAAATATTTCAGTCCAAAAAAAGGACGATCCCCCAATTTTGTAACGAGACCTTGCTTGTGCATGAATCGCAAAAAGTTAGGTTGCAGGTGCAGCAGGTTATTAAGAAGGCAAATGGAATGTTGGCCTTCATCGCTAGAGGAATTGAATTCAGGAGTAGGGAGGTCATGTTGCAACTGTATAAGGTACTGGTGAGACCGCACCTGGAGTACTGTGTCCAGTTCTGGTCTCCATATTTGAGGAAAGATATACTGGCTTTGGAGACGGTCCAGAGGAGGTTGATCCCTGGGATGAAGGGGTTGACTTATGATGAAAGATTAAATCGTCTAGGATTGTATCGCTCGAGTTCAGAAGAATGAGAGGAGATCTTATAGAAACATATAGGATTATGAAGGGTATGGATAGGATAGATGTAGGAAGGTTTTTTGAGCTGGCCGGGGAAACTAAAACGAGAGGACACAGTCTCAAGATTCGGGGGAGTAGATTTAGGACAGAGATGAGGAAAAATAATTTTTCCCAGAGAATAGTGAATGTTTGGAATTCTCTAACCAGGGAAGTGGTTGAGGCTGCCTCATTAAACATATTTAAAATTCGGTTAGATAAATTTTTACATGATAGAGGAATTAGGGGATATGGGGAGAAGGCAGGTAGGTGGAGTTAGGTCATAAATTAGATCAGCCATGATCGTATTTTATGGCGGAGCAGCCTCGATGGGCCATTTTTGGCCAACTCCTGTTCCTACTTCCTATATTCCTATGTTCCTACGTTCCAGAGGATCGCAAAACACAGCAGCAATAGAAATTCACTAAGACAAATGATTACTTAAACAAAAGTTTAATTTTCTTTAAAAATAAAAATAGGATCAAATTTTAACTTATTTCTATAAATTCAACCTCCTAATTCTCAGCAAACATGTATGTAATGTGTGTATATATTCAGGGACATTCTTTAATTCACAGACCAATCTCACTTCTCATTCCTCACCGGTATCAGGCAATTCTTACACTGTGCCAGAAATTAACAATTATGAATCTTCACCAGGCTCTAGTGTTTAAAGATAAATGGTTACCACTCTGGAAGGTTCTAGTTGGTTTCAGAGGGAGACATGTTGCTCATTGGACACACGCACAAACTGATTTCCTCCGATCAGTCGCTTCATTGTCTTGCTGAAGAAATTTACCCCTTCAAGGGTTTTCCAAATGATAACCTCTTCTTCTAGGTCACCACAGACTTCCTCTTGTTTCCCTTATTTCAGGCAAAACACTCCAGCCAGCCATTTCCTCTTGTAAGGACCACAAGGGTTTTGAACAGGCTGAACTCAGAACTCACAACCATTCTTCAAAATGCGATTTCAACAAGCTGCCAGCTTGCCATGTTGAAGCTTCCCAAAAGCCACTGCAGGTCTTTCAACTGAATTCTCTCTATATATAGGTGAAAGCCTGTTTGGTATTTTCTCTCTCACCGCTTGCAAAACCTCATGACCTGCCTTAGAACAGCAAACTGCAACCAGACAGATGGCTGCACCAGAATCAAATTCTGCCTGGCCATCTGTGGCTTTAAGGACAATAGTCCATTTACTCCTCAGCATCAGTCCAATTAACACCTCCTTGTGAAGTCTCCATAGGCATTCTTCATTTTATCTGTAAAGTCACTGTGGACATGATGTCTCTCTTCCAGAAAAGCTCTTGCATTTCAAATAAGATGTCTATTGTGAAATGTTAATATCTGTTTGTGAAGTGACCAACACTAATCCCCCTCCCCACCCACAATTTATCTCTTTTAAAGACATACTTATAGATAATATAACTCATAACAGAGCCAAGATGGAAGCTGCCGCCGTAGATGATGCCACGGTAGTGGGTTGTATAAAGGACGGGGATGAGGACAGAGATTGAAAACATGGCTGAATGGTACACCAACAGCAACCTCACACTCAATGTCACCAAAACTAAGGAGCTGATTGTTGACTTCAGGAAGGGAAAACCAGAGGTTTACAATCCAGTGATCACTGGGGGATCAGAGGCGGAGAGGGTGAGCACATTTAAGTACTTGGGAGTCACTATTTCAGAGGATCTTTCCTGGCCCAACACAGTAATGACATCGTGAAGAAAGCACATCAGCGCCTCTACTTCCTCAGGAGTTTGTAAGGGCTTGGTATGACACCAGAAACCATGGCAAATTTTTACAGAGGTGTGGTGGAAAGTGTGCTGACCGGCTGCAACATGGCCTGGTGTGGAGACTCCATTATCCTAGAGTGTAAAGCCCTCCAAAAGGTAGTGGACACAACCCAGGATATAACAGGCAAAATCCTCCCCACTATCGAGAACATCTACAGGGAATGCTGCCATCGGAGAACAGCAGCAAACATCAAGGATCCACACCACCCAGCACACACTCTGTTCTCACTCCTGCCATCAGAAAAGAGATATTAGTGCCACAAGACTCACACAACCAGGTTCAGGAACAGCTGCCTCCCCCTCCACCATCAGACTCCTCAACGACAGACTCAATCAGGGACTCATTTACGGACTCTTACAAGTGCACTTTATTGATTTTCTTTTTGTTCTCTCTGTATTGCACAGTTTGTTTACATTTTTATCCATTTACAGTTCATTGTTCATTTTCATGTTTAGGCAGGGTGCAATTTATTTTCTGCCGCACCCACAGGAAAAAAGAATCTCAGGGTGGTATGTGATATCATGTCTGTAATCTGACAATAATTCTGAATCTTTGACCACCTTCTCCTTCACCATACCCAGGAAGTCCCGATCTGCCTCACCACAGGGACACCATTGAGGTGAAGTTAATCCAACAGCCAACTAGCACACAGCAAGATCCCCGCTGTGATGATAATGATCTTTTGGATATTGGGAAAAACAAATTACAAATAAAGGCAATGAAGGAGAAAAGGTTTAGGAGACAAATTCCCAAGGATCTAGTCTGGAATCCCAATCCTTTCCAATATAGTATTCAAAGTTCCTATTTACTGTCAGACGATGGACATCACATACAACGTTGAGATTCTTTTACCTGCGGGCCAGACAGAATTTCTACTTATCAGCACTACCGAAAAACTACTCAAGATACGTATATGGAGAGAAATGTTATCAATAAGGCAGTGCAAACTACTCAAGATACGTATATGGAGAGAAATGTTATCAATAAGGCAGTGCAAACTACTCAAGATACGTATATGGAGAGAAATGTTATCAATAAGGCAGTGCAAACTACTCAAGATACGTATATGGAGAGAAATGTTATCAATAAGGCAGTGCAAACTACTCAAGATACGTATATGGAGAGAAATGTTATCAATAAGGCAGTGCAAACTACTCAAGATACGTATATGGAGAGAAATGTTATCAATAAGTTCAATACAGAAATATTCTCTGTGAATTAATCTGATCTTCCAGGGCAATTTGTGTAGCAGTTAGCGCAGCAACTTTACAGCGCCAGTGATCGGGACCGGGGTTCAAATCCCACGCTCTCTGTAAGGTGTTTGTGCGTTCTCCCTGCGTCTCCGTGTGTTTCCCCCGGGGACTCCAGTTTCATCCCACCATCTGAAAACAAACCTGGGGTGTAAGTTAAAAAAAATTGGTTCTGAATTGGGCGGCATGGACTCATGGGCCAAAATGGTCTGTCACTGTGCTGAATGTCTAAATTTTAAAAATTAATTTAATTTAATTTTTTTTTAATTAATTTAAATTTTTCCGCTTTCACCCTTAACCCATGTCCTCTGGTTTGTATCTCACCCACCCTCAGTGGAAAAAGCCTGTCTACATTTACTGTCTATGCCCCTCATAATTTTAAATTCCTCGATCAAATCTCCCTTCATTCTTCTACGCCCAGGGAATAAAGTCCGAACCTGTTGAACCTTTCCCTGTAACTCAGTTCCTGAAGTCCAGGCAACATCCCAATAAATCTTCTCTTGGGTGTAAATTGGGTGGAACGGACTCATCAGCCAAAAGGGCCTGTTGCCGTGCAGTACGTTTCCACTTAAAATTTAAATTTTAAATCTGCCTGTTGTGGTCAAATATAAGATGCTCAGTTGAAATATCATGAATAACCTTGTCACTTTGATTTTCCCACATTTTTTCTGAGATGTTTTAAATCCACATTCACAGGAATGTTACCAGGACTCGGAGGGGAGGGTGGGGGAGGTCTTGAATTATAAGGAGAGGCTGGGATTTTTTCTCCCTGGAGAATAGGAGGCTGGGTGGGGGGGGGGGGGGGCTAAGGGAGATCGATGAAATCATGAGGGGCACTGATAAGAGAAATTTAATTTAGAGATACAGCATGATAACAGGCCCTTCCAACCCGTGCCACCCAATACACCCACGTGACCTGTACATTTTTGAAGGGTGGGAGAAAACCTGAGCATCCGGAAGAAAGGAGAGAATGTACAGACGATGGCAGATTTGAACCCGGGCTACTGGCCCTTTAATAGTGTCACGCAAACAATGCTGCCCCAATATTTATTTTAAACATTTTACTGAAGAATTTTAAAGCCACATCCATACTTTCCCCCATTGAATAAAAGTAAACATACAAAAAACACGTGGAATAAATATGAAAAAGAAAACAAACCCCCCCCCCACCCCTCCCACCCACTAATCCTGAACTAATAAAAGAAACTAGGGGAATGTCAGTAACAATTATTAAATCAATGCACATATTAAGGGTTACCAGCAAGACAGACCCCCAAGAGTCTTCTACGCCTTCAAGCCAACATGTTGTAAATATGGGCTCCATACTTAAAAGAAAAAATGATATTTATTACATAGATTATGTAATTTTCTCAAGTAGAAAATGTGAACGTAAATTGGCACGCCACCTCTCCATCCTTAAGTCCACATCTGATTTCCAAGTGATGGCTATACATTTCCAAGAAACAGACCCTCCTGTCTCTCTCACACAGCCAGGAAACTTATCACTGAGCCTTCCTCCAGCAAGGTGACCTTGGGGAAATCCATGCAGAATGTGCTTGATCACAGCGCGCAAGATCAATTCTGGGCTGACATACCTCGAAGTTAGGAACCCAACTGGTCGTGAAGCTGTACCTTGCTTGTCCAGTTTTGTTGAGACATCATGCCAGCCTGTGACACGGTGTGAGTCACTATTTCCCCATCATCTGGAATCCATGGTCCACAGATTCCACCTTTTTTCTGAAACAGAACATATGAATTACAGGCAACTGATGACACAGCGCTGTGAATAGTGTAGCAGGTTACAACAGGATGCAGAGTCTGGCGGAGAAGTGGGAACAGCTCTGTTCGAGATCAGGAGAAGCTGCAGAAGGTGGTGAATGCAGCTCAGAACAACATACAAACTTCCCTCCCCTCCACGGACTCCATCGACACCTCCCGCTGCCCAGAAAAGGCAGTCGACCCACTGAAGGACCCATCACAGCCTGGACACACTCTATTCCCCCTTCTCCCATCGGGAAGAAGGCTCAAGAGTGTGAAAGTGCCCACCAACAAGCTGATAAACATTTTCTTCCCCACAGCCATCAGCTCTTGAATGGACCCCACACCTGTGCTCTCACACTGCCCTTGTTTTGTGCGAACTAATCTTTTTCCATTGTAACTCTCTACTCTGTAAATTGTGCACTTGTTCTACTTTATTCAGCTGTGTAAATGCTGGAGTTAACCTTTTAGACTACCAGGCAAATGTGAGAAATGAACTTAAATTTAACCTTGAACATAGAACTATCAGGGCAAGGTAACTGCACTCAGACATTTGATTGACCACCAAACAGACGTAGTTGGAAACCTAACCCTGAAACTAATGTGGGCGACACAGTTGGTGTGGCAGTTAGCTCCAGCAATCAGTGTCTGCGCGGATTTTCCCTGGTGCTCCAGTTTTCTCCCACTATTTGAAACGTACCAGGAGTTGTAGATCATTGGGTGTAATTGGGTCCCGCTGTTCGAAAAGTACCAGGAGTTGTAGATCATTGAGTGTAATTGGATCCCACTGTATGAAACGTACCAGGAGTTGTAGATCATTTGGTTGTAATTGGGTCCCGCTGTTCGAAACGTACCAGGAGTTGTAGATCATTTGGGTGTAATTGGGTCCCACCATTTGAAATATACCAAGAGTTGTAGATCACTGGGTGTAATTGGGTGGCATGGGCTTGTGGGTTGAAAGGCCTGTTACCGTGCTGTATGTCTAAATTTAAGGTTACAAAGTTCACTCGGCCCTCTTCCTTCTCCAGCAGTTCAGGTGTTTATAACCAGAGGATGTAGGTTTAGGGTATGGCGGTGGGAGATTTAGTGGAAACCAGAGGAGGTCGGAATCCCGATTTCCCAGTCCGAGAGATGGGGTGGGACGGAGGTAGTCTCACATTTATCCAGACAAAGCTCACAGTGAACAAATGCATGATAATTTTTCGAACAAAGCACGTACCATGAACAGCATGGGACACGAATGGATGTTTGCGTGGTAAATACAACAGTTGTTCTCTGTCGCATGCTTCCAGTTCGAAGGGCACTCCTTCTCCTCGCAGAATCGCCTTGCCTCACTTGCGTTGCTGAGTCAAAGCCAAGGAACCAGATGTGTGTAAAACAGAGGAGTGAAAACATGAAAATCTGTAGACACAGTGATTGTAGTAAAAACATAAACACTGGAGAAACTCAACAGGTCAAACAGTTTCCTTTATGTAGCAAAGATAAAAACACAGAACTGATGTTTCGGGCTTGTGTCCTTCATCAAAGTATGGACAAAATGTAGGCAGGCGTCGGAATAAAATGGTGGGGGGGGGAGAGGCAAGGGGAGGAGCACCGGCCTACAGGCAGGAGGTAACAGGTGGATAAGGGAGGGAGGGCACACCAGCAAACAGGAGGAAAGGGGAATATGAAAAACATAAGGAAGTGTTGGTGAGGAAAACAAATGCAGACATTTCACCGTAAGATAGACTTGTTTAAAATCCCATCACCGCACAAATTAAAGTATTATCTGTGTCCAGCCAACTCCCCGACCCCTGCTGCAACTACCAGGAAAGAGGTCATTAATTTGGAGAGAGTGGAGAAAGATGTTCCAGTGTGTGGGAAACCACTGTTACGTTATGATCGGCTGCTGTCGGCTGGACACACCTCATGAGACTATTTTGACCCATAGCCTCTTTTGCATGCTCCCCATTCCACTCTGACTCGATCAGTCAATGAGGGTGATGGCTGTTCCAGTCCATAGTTAATAAAAGCCTGTCAGTTTCACAACTTTGGTCTTTTGTGATTATTGACGGTGTGTCAATGGGGCTTGAGTTATAAAGAGAGGTTGGAAAGGCTGGGACATTCTCCCTGGAGGCTGGGGTTGGTGGGGGTGGGGGGGGGTGGCCTTATCATGTTTTATGATGTCATGGGGAATAAAAATAAGATAAAAAACAAAGTCTTTTTCCTGGGGTAGGGATGTTGAAAAGCAGAGGATATAGATTTAAGCTGAATGGAAAAGTTTTAAAAAGGGGACCTTCTCCCTTTGGAGGCCGATGGGTGTGGGGTATAAGCTGCCAGAGGAAGTGGTAGAGGTGGGGACTGTTGTGTAGTTGAGTGTTAAAACTGGACAGGTTCATGAAAGGAAAACAAGTCCTATGAGGCAAGGTTAGCAGAGCTGGGACTTTTCTCTTTGGAGCGTAGAAGGATGAGAGGAGGTTTGATAGAGGTCTACAAGATTCTGAGAGGCATAGATAGGGTGGACGGCCAGTGCCTTTATCCCAGGGTGGGAGTAGCAAATACCAGAGGACGTCCGTACAAGTGAAGGGAGGGAAGTTTAGAGGAGACGTCAGGGTAAGGTCTTTTTTTATAAGGCAGAGAGTTGTGGGAGCCTGGAAGGCCTTGGCAGGGGTGATGGTGGAGGCTGGAACATTAGAGGCATTCATACGACAGGTACATGAATGGAAGGAAAATAGAGGGTTATGGGGTAGGAGGAGTAGATTTTTTTGGTAGGAATATGTAGGTTGGTGAAACATCGAGGATCAAAGGCCCTGTACTGTGCTGAATAGTTAGGCAGGTAAATGGGACTAGCTAGCACAGACAAGTTGGTCTGAAGGGCTTGTTCCCTGCTGTAAAACACTATGGCTCCTGAACTTTCTCAATCCGAGATGAATGGTGTCGGGAACTGGCAACACTTTCTTTGGCCTTCAGGAGAGTGGGGGGATGGGGGGGCCATTCTTGTGGTAGCTCACACTCACATCTCAACACTCACACCTCCGGCTACATCACACAGTCATCCTTCCTGGCTATTCAGTCGCACCTCCTCACACCAGCAGGGACCTTACCTTGCCCTTGGTTCACTCTGCTCTCTGGACCTTCATGCCCCAACATCTCCCACCTTTCCCATCTCCGACGCAACCCCATCAACCTGAAACAAACCGTCTGGGGAATAGCAGCATTGATTTTGGATTTCGAGCAATGAGAGAGCTCCCTGCTGACTCCTACCTGTACTTCAAGATCCCCTTTGAGACGGCCATCTGGTAGAATCCGTCTGATGCAACAACAGAGTAGGTAACATTGAATTCCTCGCCACTCCGCACCTTCTCCGGGGGCCTGTGCACCCAGCTCATCTCCAATCCTGAAAGGAAATCACAGTGAGACCAGCGCACTAGGATTAAATAAAGGGCGTCTCCAAAACTGCAGAGCTCTCGGAGGCCATTCTGCCCACCATACACAGGGTAGCCAATAAAAGAGGTACCAAGGATCGACAGAGATATTTAAAATTATGAGTGGGACAGACAGAGGAAATGTAGATAGGCTTTTTCCACTGAGGGTGGGTGAGATACCGAACAGAGGACATGGGTTAAGGGGGGGGGGGAAGGGGAAAAGTTTGGGGGAACTTCTCCACACAGAGAATGTGGAATGAGCTGATGGTTGAGGTGGTGAATGGGCACCCTTCAATGCTGAGTTTGTGCCCTCTTGTCCGAGACTCCCCGACCATGGAAAACAACTTTACCACATTGACTTGATCCAGGTCTTTCAACATTTGAAATGCTTCTTTGAGATGTTTCCTCCCCTCTCCCCCCCACCCCTCACTTTCATTCTTCTGAACTTTTCATTCTTCTGAACTCCAAGGAGTACAGTCCAAGAGACATCAAACATTAAAGAAGAATTTTGACAGGTACATGGATGGGAGGGGTATGGGGAGGCTGAAGATGCAGGTCTGTGGGACTAGGCAGAAAAATGGTGCGGCACAGAGTAGAAGGGCCGAAGGGCCTGTTTCTATGCTGTAATGGTCTGTAGCTCAATGGTTCCTTTGACTGTCAAATTTAAAAATGTAACATACTGATATACCTCAACATTTGCCTGCCACAGGGCAAACAACAAGATGCCATGAGAGTTGCCCTGCACCCCTAACAATAGGAGAAATTGAAGCTTCCACATCCCTGCTTTTATCACAGTCTTAAGGATCCAATTGTAACTGCAGAGGGTGGAGAACATGGCTCAGACCATCACACACTCTCTGCCACTTCAACAACTCCATCTATAACTGCTTCTTCCTTGGAGAAGCAGCCAATACATTACAAAACATCCACCCCAGCCACTCTCCCTCACCCTCCGCCCCCCCCCACCCCCCACCCAAGGGTGTGAATATTGGCCTTCCTATCGAGAGGAATAAGATACAAGAGCAGGGATGAGAGGATGAGATGATAAGGCTCTGGTGAATCTTCACTTGGAATGTGGGAAACAGTTTTGGCCTCCTTATTTAAGAAGTTGACATCAGAGAAGATTCACAAGAATGAATAAAGGGATTAGCATATGAGGAACATTTGACATTTTTTGGACTGTACTCCTTGGAATTCAGAAGAATTGTGGGGGGGGGCCCACAATAAGGTCCCCCATCCTTATAAAAGCATTTCAAATGTTGAAAGATCTGGACAGAGTCCCATGGTAGGGGAGTCTCGGACAAGAGGGCACAACTTCAGGATTGAAGGGGGCCTATTTAAAACTGAGATGCGGTAGAATTTCTTTAGCCAGAGGGCAGTGAACCTCTGGAATTTGCTACCACGGATGGCTATGAGGCTAGATCGTTGGGTGTATTTAAGGCACAGATTGATAATCAGGGTATCAAAGGTTATGGGGGAGAAGGCAGGGGAGTGGGGCTGGATGGGAAAATGGATCAGCTCATGATGGAATACCAGAGCCATTCATTGGAGACATTCACCACATGCTCCTGTATCTTATGGGCTTATCACACACCACCAGATTCCACAACACCTTCTTCCCTGCAGTTATTAGACTCATGAATGAACTCATATCTTTGCTCTCTACAAGGCTGCCATGGCCTTACCAGAGCAGTCGATCATGTTGTGTTCATCTGGACTCTCCATCGGCCAGCAGTCATATTCAGTGTTGTCCAGATCATGCCAGCTCTGTGTAACCTTAGGAGAGAGAGATTACAGTCATACCCATCACAGCGGCGAATCCCACACAGCCATGGATGAGGCACAGGTGGTTGGTCAGCAATATTCTTGCATGCAACAGGGTTAGACCTGAAAAGAAATTGGCACCGAAGGAGACCACCTTCAGCAAAATCTTCTGTCCAGCTGGGTTCTCTTGGGTAACTAAAACCCAGCTTGAAATTCTCAACAGACCCCTGCCTCAACAGCTGTTTGGGTGATCGAGCTCAAGATACCCATCAAACTTCGTGGGATGGAGAGCTTTCAGACCACCAACCTGAACCTCTGATTTGAAGAATCATTTGTTCTGGAAAGAAATAGCATCTTCTTCCCCATCAGTTCCCTTAAACAACTCAATTACATCACAGTTGTATACAGTAAAACCCACGGAGTCTGGCATCTATGAGGGTTGGTGATGCCAGATAAGTGAACTTGCCGGTTGCTTGAGAGTGCATGCTGCATGACCTGTCAGAGTAGCAGCTAGGGGGCTGTCTTAAACTTTCAGATCTTTTACCTATTTATTTTCTGCATTTTTTTTTGCCAGTTGCTTGAGTTTGGTATAGAGTGCATCAAGGAGGAGGTACAGGGGCATCAAAATCAGGACAGCCAGGCTGGAAAATAGCTTCTTCCCACAGGCTGTGAGATTGATGATCGGTATCCCATAAGCCATCCCAAAATACATGTATTTATTTTAAATTATATCTTTTTTGTATATATGTGATTATTCCGTACTGTGTATTGTGTGCACTGTGCTTCGGAGAAACACTGGTTGTGTATGTACAGTCAGATGATTGTTGTTTGTCATCTTTATCAATGATCTGGATGATAATGCGGTCAATTGGATCAGCAAGTTTCCAGATGGCACTAAGATTGGAGGCGTTGTGGACAGCGAAGGAGGTTTTCAAAGCTTGCAGAGGGATCTGGATCAGCTGGGAAAATGGGCTGAAAAATGGCAAATGGAGTTTAATGCAGACAAGTGTGAGGTGTTACATTTTGGTAGGACAAACCAAGAAAAGACGTACACAGTAAATGGTCGGGCCCTGAGGAGTGCGGAGGAGCAGAGGGATCTGGGAATACAGATATATTGTTCCCTGAAGGTGGCATCACAGGTGGATAGGGTTGTAAAGAGAGCCTTTAGCATATTGGCCTTCATAAATCAAAATATTAAGTACAGTAGTTGGGATGTTATGGTAAAGTTTTACAAGACATTGGAGAGGCCAAATTTGGAATATTGTGTGCAGTTTTGGTCACCGAACTACAGAAAAGATATCAATAAGATAGAAAGAGTGCAGAGAAGATTTGCTAGGATGTTGCCCAAACTTCAGGAACTGAGTTACAAGATCACATAATAAAGGAATAGAAGTAGGCCATTTGGCCCATGGAGTCTGCCCTGCAACTCCTCCCTGAGCTAAACTGTTCTAGTTCCAATTTCCAGCCTTTTCCCCATATCCCTTGATACCCTGACTAATTAAATACCTGTCAATCACCCCTTTAAACTCCCCCAATGATTGGGCCTCCACGGCTGTAGGTGGCAATGAATTCCACAAATTCACGGTAAGGTTAAACAGGTTAGGACTTTATTCCGTGGAGCGGAGAAGAATGAGGGAGATTTGATCCAGGAAGGCTATCAACAAGGTAGAGAGAGTGGAGAGAAAATTTACGAAACTGTTACCTGGGTTTCAGCATCTAGATTACAAAGAAAGATTGAGCAAATTAGGACTTTATTCTTCGGAGCGTAGAAAGTTGAGGGGAGATTTGATGGAGGTATTTAAGATTATGAGGGGGGTAGATAGTGTTGTTGTGGTTAGACTTTTTCCCTTGAGGGTAGGAGAGATTGAAACAAGAGGTCATGAGTTAAGAGTTAAAGGGCAAAAGTTTAGAAGTAACATGAGGGGGAACTTCTTCACTCAGAGAATGAGGCTGAGTGGAATGGGCTTCCAGGAGAAGTAGTGGCGGCAGGGTCCATTTTGTCATTTAAGGAAAAATTGGATTGATATATGGATGGGAGGGGAATGGAGGGTTATGGGCAGGGTGCAGGTAGGTGGGACTAGAGGAGAGGACTTGTTTTGAAGCGGACTGGAAGGGCTGAGATAGCCTGTTTCCGTGCTGTATTATTATATGATTATTTAAAATTATGAGGGGGTTAGACAGAGTAAATGTCGATAGGCTTTTTCCACTGAGGGCTGGTGAGATCCAAAGCAGAGGACATGGGTTAAGGGTGAAAGGGGCAAAGTTTAGGGGGAGCATGAGGGGGAACTTCTTCACACAGAGAGGGGTGGGAGTGTGGAATGACCTGCCAGCTGAGGTGGTGAATGTGGGCTCAGTTTTAACAATTAAGAGGAATTTGGACAGGTCCATGGATGGGAGGGGTATGGAAGGATATGGACGGGGTGCAGGTCAGTGGGACGAGGCAAAAAAAATGATTCGGCACAGACTAGAAGGGCCAAAGGGGCTGTAATGTTCTATGGTTATGATGATAAACGAACTTGAACAAGCCCTTCACCACATCCATACTGTACAAGATGGCATTCTGGGATTGTCCCATTCACCTGCATTTGGCCCACAATTTTCTAAACCTGTCTTATCTATATATGGAGTTAAACAGGAGCGCCTGCATATACTGTGATTGCATTGCAATACTGTACACAAAAAAAAGAAAATCTCTCCACAGCAGATGCAACATCACTGACTCTCCCCTCAGCCATGAAAAACAACAACACAGTTAGCGTAGTGGTTTGCGCCACGCTGTTACAGCGCCAACGATCGGCACCGGGGTTTGAATCCCACACGGCCTGTAAGGAGTTTGTATGTTCTCCTCGTGTCTGTGTGGGTTTTTCCCGGGGGCTTCGGTTTCCTCCCACCATTCAAAACGTACCGGGGAGTGTAGGTTAATTGGGCAGCACGAGTTCATGGGGCGAAATGGCCTGTTACTGTGGTGCATGTCTATATTTTTTTTTAAATCAAAAACTTGAAATACATACATCATTCATCGACCAGAGCTCAGCCTTGAATACAAACATTCCCTCAGTTCTGGTCAATAAGCCACAAACCCTGGACCTCTGTACCACCCTCTGCAACTGGATCCTTGATTTCCTCAATGGATGATCACGGTCAGTACGCATCGGAAACAACGTCTCCTCCTCAGTAACGATCAACATGGGTGCACCCCAAGGATGCGTGCTTAGCCCTCTGCTCTACTCGCTCTAAACCAATGTCGCCAGGCACAATTCCAATACTATCTACAAATATGCCAGTGACACAACAGTCGAGAGCAGAATTGCAGGCAGTAATGAGGGAGGGGGATAGATCAGCTAATTGAGTGGTGTCACAGCAACAGACCTGCACTCAACATGAGCAAAACCAAGGAGCTGATTGCGGACTTCAGCAGGAAATCAGGAGAACACGAGGGGTTTGCTGTGGAGAGGGTCAAGAAATTCTAATTCCTGGATGTCGAAATATCTGATGACCTGTCCTGGATGCATTCACAAAGAAGACTCGTCAGCAGCTATACTTTGTGAGGAGATTTGATATAACACCAAAGATTAAATTTACATTTTTAATTTAGACCTACAGCAGGGCAACAGACCATTTCAGCCCACGAGTCTGTTCTGCCAAATTTACACCCTACTAACCTATACTCCCGGTACATTTCGAAAAGTGAGAGGAAGCCGGAGCCCCGGGGAAAACCCACGCAGACACGGAGAGGATGTACAAACTCCTTACAGAGAGTGTTGGATTCGAACCCCCCATCCTGATCGCTGGCGCTGTAAAGGTGTTGTGCCAACCGTAATTCTCAAAAATTTCTACAGTTGTACCACGGAGAGCTTTCTGTCAGGTTGCGTCGCTGTCTGGTATGGAGGTACCAACGCTCAGGACAGGAAAAAAAACTCCAGAGAATTATTAAATCGGCCAGCGATATCACAGGCCCAAACTTCACTCCATCAAGAGACAGTGTCTTAAGAAATCAGGCTCTATCCTCAAGCCTTCTTCACTCTGCTACCATCAGGAAGGAGGTGCAGGAGCCTGAAGATGAACACCCAACGGCACAAGGACAGCTTCTTCCCCTCTGCCATCAGATTCCTGAATGGAAAATGAACCACGGACACTGCCACACTTTCTCCTGTATTCTTGCACTGTTTCTTTAGTTTTGAAATGTAATTTAAAGCAGTATTTATACCTCTAAACGCTGCCACAAAACAGGGAACTTAATGACATGTTCGTGACAATAAATTCTGAAAAGTGCTGGAGAAACTCAGCCAGTCACACAATGTCTATCAGAAGTAAAGGGTTTCTCCAGCCTCCCTGCACTGAGCAACAAACTACTTCACAATCTCCATCACAGTACATGCCTGCATTGTTGAAATGGGACATTCCTTGTTGACCGGAAACACCCAGGTCAGGCAGCATTCAAAATACAAAGTTCAAAGTTCAGGCTTAGTGTCTAAGTGCATACATGATATCACATACAACCCTGAGATTCCTTTTCCTGGGGGCCAGGAAGAATTACCACTTAATGGCAGTGCAAAAAAAAACCTGTACTCAAGAAAAGATATATCGACAGAAGAAAGAAATGTGAACAAGAAAGCAATGCAAACAAACTGTACAACACAGGAAATAAATATTCAATTGTAAATAATGTGCGAGCTGAGAGCCCTTCAATGAGTCTCCAATTGTTGTTGAGGAGTCTGATGGTGGTGGGGTGACTGTTGCTGTTCTCTGATGACGGCATTTCCGTGAAGTGGGACAAAAGATTCAACGCCTCAGAGGATCTTTAACCCGAAATGTTACCCATGTTTCTGCCTCTGTAGATACTTCCCGACCTGCTGAGTGTTTCCAGTATTTTCCATTTTCACGTCTCGTGTTTATTTTGCATTGACTGGCTAATCCCCTCAAATTGACTCCATCCCCCCGACACATTGCAATCACAAATCATCCGTGCAGCAGAACGATGAGCTCACCATTTGAGAAACTAGAACTTGCATTTGGGATTATCCTGTCCCCTGTGTTCATCTGATGTTGATTGACAATTCAAATTCTCCGATTTTCTCGGGAATGAGCATTTCTGACAGTCTGACCTGGGACAACCCCATCAACATGATGGTCAAGAGAGCACCAGCACCTCGACTTCCTCAGAAGGAAATTTGGCATGTTCTACCCCCCAATCTACTAGGGGCACCATCAAGACTTGCTGGATGCATCAGGGCACAGGATGAGAGATGCTCTGCGGAAAAAGCTGCAGGTGATGACTGCAGCTCAGAACATCACACAAACCTCCCTCCCCTCCATGGACTCCTCTACACCCCCCCCACTCCGCTGCCTGGAAAAGGCAGCCGACACACTGAAGGACCCACCACACCCAGGACACACCCTCTTCTCCCTCCTCATGAGTGTGAAAGCACACACCAACAGGCTTAAAGAGTTTCCTCCGCCACAGCCATCAGGCTCCTGAGTGAACCCCACAACAGTCCTCTCAATGTGGGCGCTAATTGATCTTTCTTTTCATTGCAGGTCTCTGCTCTGAAAATTATGCTGTACAAATGTTAGAAATAACCTATTAGTCTGCTCACAGAAGAGCCCTTCTTACTGTCCTGGGTATTTAGTGACAAATCAACTTATTCTCACCGTTGGCAAGTATTCAGAAGCAAAAACGGGACATTTACCCAGCAAGATCAACCGTAAGAGTCCTGTCCGAATGACTTACCACAAGGAAGAAGGGCAAGATTTGTAAAAGAGCCGTGTGTTTCTGACGCCCCATCGCCGGATTGTCTGGATCCACCGGTGACCTGCTCTGGATTTTCTTGCCTGGATTGTCGCAGGGACTTTAAGATGTTTTTCCTCAGCACGACAGGTACGATGGGGATTGATTAATCACTGCCTCTGGTGACCATGTTTATAACCCCTTGCAAAGAGCCACTTTGGCACTGAAATGGCTCTGATGAGCTAATCAACAAGAATTGTTCTCTCCCTCCTCTGGGCTGGTGCCAACCTGAAGTACATAATATTTCCCATCGGTGTAGCTCCAACATCACAAAAACTTGGAAGAAACATGAATGATCGGGAACCACGGTGGAGAGGAACATTCTTCGCTGGCTTGAGGGTATACGAGGATGGGGTCTGGAACATAGGGCCCTGTTTAAGAAGGGATAGCGGACTGTATTGGCCAGGAGATGCACTACTTTTCCATGGAACCCTGCGACTCACTGTAACTGCACACCCCGCACTCTGCAACTGTAACAGCACACCGTGACATGAACACCACACCCTGTGCCCCGTGGCTCACTGTAACACCCCGCCCTGCTTTCTGGCTCACTGAAACACCCCCACCCTGCTCTCTGCGGCCCACTGTAACAACCCACCCCGCACTCTGTGACTCACTGTAACACCACGCCCCGCACTCTGTGACCCACTGTAACACTGCACCCCGCACCCTGTGACCACTGAGACACCCCACCCCACACTCTGTGACTCACTGTAACACCCACCCTGCACTCTGTGACTCACTGTAGCACCCCACCCTCCACCCTGTGACTCATTGTAACTGCATCTGCATTCCTTGACTCACTTGAACATCACACCCTACATGCAGATAGTCCATCACAGGCTGCAACCTCCCATCCATCGAAGACATCTTTGTGAGGCTCTACCTCAGGATGGAACCCATCACCCTGGTCAGATCCTCTTTTCACTGAAGGGCAAACTAGTGGAAAGGATTCTGAGGGCCAGGAATTTCGAGCAGGGATGCCAGGCATAGCTCGTTGAAGGGATGGTCATGTCTCACAAGCCTAATTGAGCTTTTTGGGATGGTGACAAAAGAATGATGAAGGTAGGGTGGTAAATGTGGTGAATGTGGGCTTTAGTACAGCATTTGACAATGACTCATTCAGAAGCATGGGATACATGGAACCTTGGCTCTTTGGATTCACAATTGGCTTGCCTGAAGAAAGCAGAGTACTAGTGGGAGGAAAGTATTCTGCCTGGAGGACGCTGACTAATGGTGTTCCGCAGGGATCTGTTCTGCGACCCCTGCTTTTGACAAAGAAGTAGAGGAATGGGCCAGTTAGTCTGCAGGTGATACGAAGGTTAGAGCTGTGAATATAGTCCTAAGTTGTAACAGGATATTGTGACAGAATATATAGATATACATATAGAAATGTTTTTGGGAGATAAATTGGGAAAGGTTAGTTTGAGTAGATCACATACAAACACTTTAAAGCAGATCTTATTTGAAATATTGGAGTCATAGAGGCTTCTTACACCTTTTTGCAAGAGCTTTGAAGAGTCCTCAAGAGATGTCACTAATGGATTCTTGTTTACCCAAAGCAACAGACGAAAATGAATCCTGGCTCCGCTGTTGTCTGCAGGATACTTGCTGTTGTAAGAAGGTCATGTGGTTTTGCAAACAGAGAGAGTCAAAGAGTATTTCTCTCAGTCTCAGTGTGTGTGTGTGTGTGTGTGTGTGTGTGAGAGAGAGAGAGAGAGAGAGAGAGAGAAGCAAAGATCACATGACAAGAGGAGAGGACTGGCTGTCTCATGTTTCACTTGGAATAAGAGAAACAGAAAGGAGTTCTGTGGTGACCTGAAAGAAAAAGGTTATCATCTGGAGAACCCTGATGGGGCAAGTTTCTTCGGCAAGACATTGAAGTGGCTGATTAAATAAGGAATCATTTGTGGGTGACAACATACAATGAATCTCTCTCTGAAAACTGACAAGAACCTTCCTGAGCAGTAACCATTTACCTTTCAAGCACCAAAGCCTGGTGAACTTTATAAATGTTGAATTCTATGCACAGTATAAGAATTGCCTGCAATCAGTTAACTTGGAGGAATGAGAAGTGAGATTGGACTGTGAACCAAAGAACTTTTCTGAACTTACACACACATTACATACATGTGTGCTTAGAGAAGGGGGTTAAGTTAGATTAGTTAAGTCAATAGTGATAAGTTAAAGTGTGATTCTGTTTTCATGTTTAAAGATAATTAAAAGCAATTTTTGTTTAAATAACCATTTGTCTTGGTGAAAATCAACTGCTGCTGGGTTTATGGGTCCTCTGGGCTTGTAACAATATAGACAGGATGCAGAGTTGGGTGGAGAAGTGGCAGATGGCGTTCAATCTGGATAAATGGGAGGTGATGTATTTTGGAAGGTCAAACTTGAAGGCAAAGTGCAGGGTTAATGGAAGGGTTCTTAACAGTATGGAAGAATAGAGGGACTTTCAGATCAGGTCCATAGCTTACTCTGGTTTGCTGTACAAGTTGATAGGGTGGTTAAGGCGAGTGGCGGGTTGGTCTTCATTCATCATAGGGTTGAATTTAAGAGCCATGAGATAATGTTACCTCTCTGTAAATGTCTGGTCAGACCACACTTGGAAAATTCTATTCTGATGAGCACATTAAGGAAGGGTGGAGGTCAGTGTTTCTCAACCTTTATCTTTCCACTCAGATCCCACTTTAAGTATTCCCAATGCCATTGGTGCTCTGTGATTAGTAAAGGATTGGTTAAGGTGGGATGTGAGTGGATGAGTGGGAAAGGAAGGTTGAAAATCACTGCTCGAGACCCAATTGTTATTGAAATATTTTGCTTGAGAAAAATTGTAATTGGCCCATTTCCTTTGGCGTTCTGAAACCATGCACATAACGAGTCAATGAGGGACGATTAAAACAGTGGTTTTCAAACTTTTTCTTAAGCAATCCCTTATTTTGGAGAGGGTGCAGAGGAGATTTACCAGAATAATACCAGGAGTGGAGAACATGTCTTATGAAGCAATTTGATAGAGTTTCCTGTTTTGGAGTGAAGAAGGACAAGAGGTGATGTAATAGAGGTACATAAGATTTTGAGGGGCTTAAATCTAATTCATAAATTAGATCAGCAATGATCGTATTGAATGGCGGAGCAGGCTCGATGGGCCATTTTTGGCCTACTCCTGTTCCTACTTCCTGTGTTCCTATGTTCCTATGTTTAAATAGGGTGGGCATGGGACAACAGTAAATACCAGAGGAAATCTGTTTGAGATGAGTGGAGAAACGTTTAGAGGAGATGCCATCATTTTTACACAGAGAGTAGTGGGTGCCTGGAATGCATTGCCAGAACCGGAGGCCGGAACAACAGGGACATTTCAAAGACTCTTCGATAGGCACATGGATGTAAGAAGGTTGTGGGTGTGAGGTAGGGAAGGATTAGATTGTTGAGGAGCAGGTCGGCACAACCTTGTGGGCTGAAGGGCCTGAACAGTGCTGAAAGATTCCATGTAAAAAAAAACTAGTGGTAGACACCGTGGATGAAGTTAAAAACTCAGCAGGTCAAACAGATCATCAAACATGTCCTTCAAACGTACCTGGGGAGGGGCTCAAGCCCGAGATGTTGCTTATTTTTGCTGAATAAATACACGGTTTGACCTGCTGAGTTTCTCCAGCCTTGTGTTTTTACTGAAGTGGTCTATGATCTGTGTAGCATCTGAGCAGTTGAACCCTTGTAATAAGCTGAAGGATGAAGAGTAGAAAGTAGAAGGTTGACTGATAATTAGAAGCAACCAACGTTCCCTGAGAATAGCGGCACGGGACAATGGGCAGAAGCGGTGTTTGTAGCACCTGCCTTCATCAGGAGCAGGGATGTCACAACTGCTACTGTACAAGACGTGGGGGAGACCATACTTGGAACATTGCACTCAGATCTCATCACCCAGCTGAAGGAACGATGCATTAAGGTGGAGGAGGTGCAGAAAAGATTCACCAGGATGTTACTAGATGGCTCTAGTTGTAAGGAGAGGCTGGGCCTTTTCTCTCTGAAGATTGGGAGGCTGAGGAGGGGATCTTGCAGAGGTACCGAATTTTTATGTTAAAATTTAGACATACAGCACAGTTACAGGCCCTATCGGCCCATGAGACTGTGCTGCCCAGTTGCACTCAATTGACCTACAACCCCAAGTACTTTTCTAACAGTGGGAGGAAACCGGAGCTCCCGGAGAAAGCCCACGCAGACACGGGGAGAACATACAAATACCTCACAGACAGCGTGGGATTCGAACCCCAGTCCTGGTCGCTGGCGCTGTAAAGGCATTGCACTAACCACTACGGCAACCATGCTGCCCAAAATCAGGAGGAGAATGTCTCTCCCCACAGGGCAGGGAAGCCTAAAACTAGAGGCCATAGATTTAAAGTGAGGGGGGAAAGAGGGATACCAGGTGGCATGGTGAGCATAGCAGTTAACGCAACACTGTTAAAGGGCCAGCGATCAGGACAGGGGTTCGAATCCCGCGCTGTCTGTAAGGAGATTGTGCATTCTCCCAGTGTCTGCGTGGGTTTTCCCCAGGGCCTCCAGTTTCCTCCCACCATTCAAAGTGTACCCAGGGCTGTTGGTCAATTGGGCTGCACGAGCTTGAGGGCTGAAGGAGACTTACTGTGCTTTGTGTCTAAATTTTTTTAATTTAAATTTCTGTACCTCTGCAAGGTCCCCACCCCCCAAGCTACAAACCTTCGGGAAGAAAAGGCCCACCTCTCCTGACAACTCAAGACCTCATGGACCAAACATGGGTGAATGGGACCATTTCAGAGGAGTTCATGGCTGACACAGAAGAGCTGGGCTGAAGGGCCTGTTCCCCTCCCCCCCACCCCCCACCCCCAGTCCAACTCTATGGACTCCATGTCCAATAATGGGAAGAGGAAGCTCTGCATGTTGACAGCAACAGGAGCACTGAGTGCAGATTTAATTCATGGGGGAAGGCGAAGGTTTATGTTTCACTGCACGTAAGAACATCTATAATTGAAATGATCCTTCCCCACGGGGGACATAATTACACGTGAAGCTGATCTCAGGTCATGAAGGCGCACAAGATGTTGTGTAGAGCTTATCTTGAGAAGCAGGATTCCTCCCTCCATCCAGATGCTATTAACATCAACTTCTCTATTTCTATGCGTCCCCCCCACCCCCCATGTTACCTTCCCTCCAGCTCTGCATTCAGAGCCTGCCCCCTCCCCCAACTCACCTTTCCTCTTCAGCCCTCCTCTCCATGTCCATTGATGGCCTTTTGCCTGCGCTTCGCCCCCTGCCCCTTCTTTCCTCCCTCCTCCAGCCTTTTAATCCAGCCGCCTGCCTGCTTTTTGCTCGTCCCTTGACGAGGGGATCGGGCTCAAGACATCGGTAATATACATTTACCTCCAGTGGACGCAGCCAGACCTGTTGAGTTCCACCAGCGTCTCTGTGTTTTTACGACAATGCCCGTTTCACTGCCGATACCAACTTTGTCTCTCTGTGATGCTGCACACTTGCACTGGGACTTCCTTGTGAAAGTAGGAGATATCCACTGGTCTGCTCGCAAAACCAGGGCCCATGTTTGCCTGGGTTTCCTCTCACTGATCAAAACGTACCAGGAGCTGTAGGTCATTGGCGGCACGGGCTCGAGGGCCGAAAGGGCCTGTTACCATGCTGTATGTCTACATTTTAAAATAAAAACCAACACTAGAGGATGTCTGTACAAGGTGAAAGGAGGGAAGTTTAGGAGAGATGTTAGGAGTAAGTTTATTTTTACACAAAGGGTAGTGCAGTGGTTGTCAACCTTTTCTTTCTACCCACATCCCACTTTAAGTAATCCCTCTGCCATTGGTGCTCTGTGATTAGTAAGGGATTGCTTAAGGTGGGATGTGGGTAGGAAGAAAAAGTTTGGAAACCACTGTTTTAATCGTCCCTCATTGACTCGTTATGTGCATGGTTTCAGATCTCCCAAGGAAATGGGCCAATGACCATTTTTCTTAAGCCAAATATTTCAGTAACAATTGGGTCTCGAGCAGTGATTCTCAACCTTCCTTTCCCACCCACATCCCACCTTAAGCCATCCCTTACTGATCACAGGGTACCGATGGCACAGGGATTACTTAAAGTGGGATGTGAGTGGAAAGTCAAAAGTTGAGAACCACTGGGGTAGTGGGTACCTGGAATGCCTTGCCAGGGATGGTGGTGGAGGCTGAAACATTAGGGGGATTTAAGAGACTCTTAGACAGGCACATGGATGAAAGGAAAATAGAGGTTAGGGGGTAGGGAGGGGTTAGTAATTTTTTTGGTAGGGGTATATTGGTCAGCACAACATTGAGGGCCAAAGGGCCTGCAGTGTTATATGAAAAACCACCTCTCTCACTGATTTTTCGTTGTCTCCAAACCAACCACGGGTCTTGGGAACAGCAGAAAGAGTTGTCAAGCACAGACCCCAATCAAGGCGACTTCAAGCCCCATTCCAACCTGGAATGTGGATGAGTTTATTGTCATGCACACGAGTACAGTGAACACACACAGACACACACACACACACCCCAAAACTCTTTGTTAAATGGTTTTAAATGATCCTACAGTTAAATGCCGGTATTGCAGGAGCTGATGCGGACCTGGGACAGCGGGAAGACAGCACTGTTTTGAAGGGTTCAACTATCTGGCAACTCCCTACAGGTCTTAAATGGCCTGTTAAAGGAGCCATCTGTATTTTATTTTAAAATGGGCCCAAGATGGCAGCACCTGTGCTGAGCAGCAACCAGGAGAGGTTGTCAGCATGGCACCAGAAGCAGGGCGAACACCTTCCCTGTGGAGGAGAATCAGCACAGGATATGACCCTACAGGGTGGTGAGGGGCTCAGTGGCTGAGAAACCCACATGGGCCGCAGGCAACTCGCGGTCGGGAGACCCACGTGGGTTTGCGGGCCACTGGAGACGGGCACGTGGGCACCAGGTATCGGAGCCAGGATTCGAGAGGGTGCTGAGGGCAAGAAGGGCTCCCAAGGGGCCTCGGGCACAGAAGGCTTCCTGATCATGTCGTGGATTCAGACCTGGAGCTTGGGTGGCCAATAGATCGAAGGGGAGTCTGCATGGCTGGGTCGCATTCTCACCAGAGATCGCCAAATCAGAGAAGAAATGGATCAGAGCTGCTCATGTGAATGTTCACCCCACTGCCAGATCAAACTGGTGTATGGTCATTGAAACTGTGTGGGATCTTGCTGTTCTGCCTACATTTACCACAGGGGCTACACATTGAAGCAAGGCCATTCCAAGAAGAACTTTGGACGTGATTTCAAAGGGCAGAGAAAGGTGCTGTAGAAAGGCACTCCTCCTACAGTAGCGCCCCCCCCCCATCCAGGGGGTGAGGTTCCAAGACCCCCAGTGGATGCCTGTACCTGCGGATAGTACAGAACCCCACACAGGGGTACACGATACTTTCTGTGACATTTGGGCATTATGCGATGTAGAAGATGTGTAAACACCATGTTATATACGTTGTAAAGCTACATGGGACACTGTTGTGTACCTGTTAACTTTTTATTTGTAACTAGGGACCGACACGGAACAGTGGGAGAGAGCAGGGCCGTGGGGATCATCATGGGGACCGACACAGGGCTGTCGGGAGAGAGCGGGGCAGTGGGATCAGTGTGGGGACTGATACAGGCTGTGGGGAGAGAGTGGGGCAGTGGGGTCAGTGTGGGGTCTGATACACTGATGTGGGGAGAGAGTGGGGCAGTGGGGTCAGTGTGGGGTCTGATACACTGATGTGGGGAGAGAGTGGGGCAATGGGATCAATGTGGGGTCTGATACACTGATGTGGGGAGAGAGTGGGGCAATGGGGTCAGTGTGGGGACTGATACAGGGGTGTGGGGAGAGAGCGGGCCAGTGGGGTCAGCGTGGGGACTGATACAGGGGTGTGGAGAGAAAGTGGGGCAGTGGGATCAGTGTGGGGACTGATACAACACTGTGGGGAGAGAGTGGGGCAGTGGGGTCAGTGTGGAGAGAGAGAAACAGGTCTGTGGGGAGAGAGTGGGGCAGTGGGGTCAGTGTGGGGACTGATACAGGCTGTGGGGAGAGAGTGGGGCAGTGGGGTCAGTGTGGGGTCTGATACACTGATGTGGGGAGAGAGCGGGGCAATGGGGACAGTGTGGGGACTGATACAGGCTGTGGGACAGAGCAGGGCAGTGGGGTCAGTGTGGGGACTGATACAGGCTGTGGGGAGAGAGTGGGGCAGTGGGGTCAGTGTGGGGTCTGATACACTGATGTGGGGAGAGAGTGGGGCAATGGGATCAATGTGGGGTCTGATACACTGATGTGGGGAGAGAGTGGGGCAATGGGGTCAGTGTGGGGACTGATACAGGGGTGTGGGGAGAGAGCGGGCCAGTGGGGTCAGCGTGGGGACTGATACAGGGGTGTGGAGAGAAAGTGGGGCAGTGGGATCAGTGTGGGGACTGATACAACACTGTGGGGAGAGAGTTGGGCAGTGGGGTCAGTGTGGAGAGAGAGAAACAGGTTTGTGGGGAGAGAGTGGGGCAGTGGGGTCAGTGTGGGGACTGATACAGGCTGTGGGGAGAGAGTGGGGCAATGGGATCAATGTGGGGTCTGATACACTGATGTGGGGAGAGAGTGGGGCAATGGGGTCAGTGTGGGGACTGATACAGGCTGTGGGACAGAGCAGTGCAGTGGGGTCAGTGTGGGGACTGATACAGGCTGTGGGGAGAGAGTGGGGCAGTGGGGTCAGTGTGGGGTCTGATACACTGATGTGGGGAGAGAGTGGGGCAATGGGATCAATGTGGGGTCTGATACACTGATGTGGGGAGAGAGTGGGGCAATGGGGTCAATGTGGGGTCTGATACACTGATGTGGGGAGAGAGTGGGGCAATGGGGTCAGTGTGGGGACTGATACAGGGGTGTGGGGAGAGAGCGGGGCAGTGGGGTCAGCGTGGGGACTGATACAGGGGTGTGGAGAGAAAGTGGGGCAGTGGGATCAGTGTGGGGACTGATACAACACTGTGGGGAGAGAGTGGGGCAGTGGGGTCAGTGTGGGGTCTGATACACTGATGTGAAGAGAGAGTGGGGCATTGGGGTCAGTGTGGGGTCTGATACACTAATGTGCGGAGAGAGTGGAGCAGTGGGGTCAGTGTGGGAAGAGAGAAACAGCAATGTGGGGAGAGAGCGGGGCAGTGGGGTCAGTTTCGGTAATCGGTTGACCGCGGGTAACTGAAACTGTGGAAAACATCCCTGTGTTTAAGGGGGAACCACTGTGCTGAGAAGTGTAGCAAGATCTCAGCCAGTCCCACTTGATGTGAAGATTTTAACCAACGTTTCAGGCACAGGTTCAAGACCGTCACCTCCTCTGGGCGCTGCCTTTCTCCAGCATTTCTGTGTGTTGGAGAATCACAGACTCTCGCCTTTCACTTCCAGACTCGTTTATCATTTCTGCGGAAACCCCTTTCTCACCTGGTCTCTGTGTGTCTGCAGGGGGTTGTGGGGCAACTCGCTCTGATCCCACAAGCCCCCCAACCCCTTATCCCACCTCCCCAACCCCTCAGCCCACCCCCACCTCCACCCTACCCTCCCCCAAACCCACCCTCCACCAACCCTACACCCCCTTCCCCTTCCACCCCCTTCCCCTTCCCCTTCCACCACCTCCCCCTTCCACCTCTTCCTCCTTCCACCCATCGAGTTTATAGCAGCTGCAGTCCTGGTCCTTGTCCTCTGTGACCTTGAGGCTCTCCGCGGTGAGAGGATGATGTGAGCTCCTCTGTCCCAGAGATCAACAGCATAATCACCACACTAAGAGCTGGTCAAATCACCGCCCTCTGTCAGAGGGTGAATTAGGAAGCTCCTTAATCATTGTGGCGAGGAGACTCAACTCTCCAGCTGCACCTCGGGGATACGAAAGGAGGGGGGAGCAGAAAGGGAAGAGAGAAAGGAGAGAGGGGTGAGGAAGAGTGCGGAGAGAAAGAGTGCGGAGAGGGGGACAGAAAGGGGAGGGGAGAAAGAAAGAGAGGGAGAGGGCAGAAAGGGGGTGAGAGAGGAAGGAGGAAGATAGGGAGAGGGGAAAGGGGAGGGGAGAAAGGGGAAATGTGGAGAGGAGAGGGGAGAAAGAGGAAGAGAGAGAGGGGATGGAGTGGGGAGAAGGTTAAGAGTGGGGGAGGGGAGGGGAGAGAGAGGCAAAAAGGGGGGGTTAAGAGAGGGGGAGGGAGGGGGAAAGAGGAAAGAAAGGGGAGAGAGGGAGAGGGGTGAGAGAGGAGGAAGAGAGGGGAGAAGAGTGAGAGAGGGGAGGGGAGAGAGAGGGGAGTTAGGGAGTTGGGGAGAGAGGTGAGAGGAAAAAGAGAGAGGGGAAAGGGGGGTTAAGAGAGGGGGATAGAAGGGGAGGGAGGGTGGGAGAGAGGAAAGAAAGGTGAGAGCAAGGGGGAAAGTGGGCAAAAAGGGGGAGAGAGAGGGGAGGGGGAGAGAGAGGGGAGGGGGAGAAGGGGAAAGGAAAGGAAGAGGGGAGGGGGTGAAGGGGAAAGGGAGGAAGAGGAAAGGGGGAGGGGGAAAGGGGAGGAAGAGGGGAGGGGAGGGAGATGGTGAGAGAGGAGGAAGAGAGAGGGGGGAAGGGGGGTTAAGAGACGGGGAAGGAGGCGAGAGAGGGAGAGGAGTGGGAAGGAGTGGGGACTCCATTTACCAGGATCATTTCTGGAGAGTTCACACAAAATCATTGAGGACCCCTTCAACCCCACACACGGCATCTTCCAGCTGCTCCCATGGGGGAAGAGATACAGGATCAGAGCCAGCTCCACGAGGCTGAGGAACTGCTTCTTCCCAAAGGCAGTGAGAATGCTGAACGACCAAAGGGGCTGCTCGCACAGTCCATCCAAGATTCTACTATCTATTAAACAATATTTCTTTATTTTATATATCTGTGTTATGTGTTGCATAACTGTATGTATCGTTTGTCTGTATTTATGCTATGTCTGGCTGTGAGTTTTGCATCGAGGACCGGAGAACACTGTTTTGGTGGGTTGTACTTGTACAATCAGATGACAATGAACTTGAACATGAACTTGCGTCACTGTCTGGTACGGAGGTGCCAATGCAACAGGACAGAAACAGGCTACAGTGGGTTGAAAACTCAGCCAGTGCCATCACGGGCATCAGACTTCACTCCCTTTAAGGACATCTTTATAGGCAGTGCCTCAAGAAAGCAGCCTCTATCCTCAAGAACACTCAACCCCCCCCCCCCACCGCCCTCCAGGCCATGCCCTTCACACTGCTGCCATTGGGGAAGGAGCCTGAATTCGAACACTTAACGGCACAAAACCAGCTTCTTCCCCTGCACCATCACATCTCTGAACGGACCATGAACCACGGACACTTTCCCTTCTTTTTGCTAATTATTTACTTTTAATCTTGTATTTGTAGAATTGTAATTTATACCCTATTCTACACAATCCTGCAGCCGCAAAACAACCACTTTTTCTATACACGTTCATGCGAATAGACCTGATTCTAACTCATGGGCCATTGCCTGTGTATATGTGTACAATACTGCCATCTAATGGACCTGTCACATCACTAGTTTCACTTGTGAATCTGCAGGGGACATCTACTACATCTGGTGCTCCTGTTGTGGTCTCCTCTACCGGGAGATTGCTTTGTTGGGCACCTCGGCTCTGTCCACCGTAATGGCCTGGATCTCCCAGTGGCCACCCATTTCAACTCTCCATCCCACCCCCTTGCTGGCATGTCTGTCCGTGGCCTCGTGCACTGCCAGACCGAGACCACCTAGAAATTGGAGGAACCACACCTCATCTTCTGACTGGGGCCCTCCAACCAGACGGCAGTAATGTTGACTTCTCTAGCTTTAATTAAACACACACCCCCTTCCTTCCCCTGCTGCTTTTCACAATCTCTGTCTCTTCCTTTTCCCTGTCTCCTTTTGAACAGACATGATAAATTCTCAGCCTCATCCCTTATCCTATTCAATGAACACCTTTTGCGGGTCTGGATTCCTGCCCCCCAGCCGACACCGTCTGAATTCTGAGATTTCCTGCTTCTCACTTATTCTGCTTATTCCTTGAAGAAGGGCTCAGGCCCGAAACGTCGGCGATATATATTTGCTTTTTATGGAAGCTGATGAGACTGAGTTCTTCCAGCGTTTCAGTGTGTTTTTGTTATGTCTACAGGGTTTTGTGTTTCGTATCACTACATCACACATGTCAAACTCTGGCCCGCGGGCCAAATTTGGCCCGTGATATAATTATATTTGGCCCGCAAGATCATTTCAAAAATGTATTAGAGGTGGCCCGCCGTGCAGCGAGAGCCGATGCTGTTTTTTGGTAATGTCACCCCCACCATCCTCCCCCTTCATTGCACATCCTTCCTCATTGTAACACGAGAAATTGTAACACGAGAAGTCTGTCGATGTCATCAGCCGGCAAGCTGGTTGGAAGGCTCCCCGCACAACCAGTCACTTCTCCCACTTGTCGAGCGGTGCGGCGGATGGGCGAGCGCCTGTGATTGCCTGTCAGCGCGACGGGCATGGCAGGTTGCATACGGCCCCCGGGCAGCACGAGCCCCGCGCGACTGGCACCGGACGGCCCTTCCACAGCGCGAGCGCACTTCTCCCGGTCGCCACGGCTTTCAGCGCTTGCACCCGCGCGGACCCCAGGGACGGCTGGTTCGGCCCTGCACGTGAAGAGAGAGATCGTGGCTGTCCGCAAAGGCTGATCGGCAGCACGTTGGGCCTGAGTGGGTGGGTAAGCAGAGGTGTGCAGAGGGTGTAGGTGAGGAGTAATGGGCAGGGGAAGTTATGGTGGTGCAAGGGGCAGTTAGAGGGAGGGATGAGTAGAAGGAGGGGTGGATAGGGAAGAGGTAAAAGGGGAGGGGCAGGGCGAGTAGGGGAGGGGTGATTAGAGGGTGAGAGACGGGTAGAGGGAGGAACAGGTTGAGGGGAGAGGCAGTAGAGGGGCGTGTATAGGATGGGGTGGGTAGAGGCAGAGCGAGTGGAGTGAGGGGCGAGTAGAGGTTGGGTAAAGGACTGGTCATGTAGAGGGATGGTGGGTCAAGGGTGATTAGAGGCCTAGAGCCTGAGGAGTGAGCAGGAAATGCTGAGTCCTGATGCAGGCCAAAATGGACACAGCCTGTGAATGCTGGCTACATCTCCACAGGGACCAAATAGGTTTCCCTCAGGTCAAGCAAAGGGTGAACTTGAGCTACCTACTCCTGACCTGCAACATTATCCTCCTAAAGTTATATCCTAAAGTTTAACATTACATATGTTGAAAGAAGAGAAAACATGCAGATGTTGTTGAAAATTTTCAATAAATATTTAGTTCGGCCCTCGACTTAGTCCAAGTTTTTAATTTTGGCCCTCTGTGAATTTGAGTTTGACACCCCTGCACTACATTGTCCAAGTCTTAACTCATTCATTCACGGAGCCACACAGCATGGAAACAGGCCCTTCGGCCAACCTCTCCGTGCCTATCCCAATCACCCACGTTTTCCCCACATCCCTCGAAGTATCTATCAAGAACAGATCCTTTCCAAACAGCTATCAGGCTCTTGAATTTCCCCCTTTCTAACAAATCCTAAACTAATCCAGCCCCATAAAAAATCCCGTCTGCTCGACGGAGCACCAGCAGTGGCCGAGAGCAAAACACAAATGGTTTAACTGAGTGTACACATGCATATTTTAGATGATATTTTAGGGATTTGTTTTAATACCTGGAATATTACAAATACTGCTTTGCTTTCTAAATTAGGCCCCAAACATAAACATTTAGAAGTAATGCTTGTAGGACTTTGTACTGCAGCCATGAGCTTGTGTTTACCATGAGGATACTAATACTTTGCAAGCTGGCGTTAACATATCTTAGAAGGATTGTGACTTGGGCTGCATTCACGATGCTGTGTTCAGGTGCAACGGAGGATGCTCTGAGCCGGAGTATATACCTACCCGAAGAGGGTTAGGTAAATGCTCCTCGGGACCAGGTTCTCCATTTTCAGTTGGCCACCCAACAGCTGCATTGGGGTAGAATAGGCGGCTTTACAGTCAGGTATTCTGGCCACCTGAAAGCAGCTTTAGACAGGCCCATGGATGGAAGTAAAATCGAGGGTTACAGGGTAGGGAGTGTTTCGATTTCTCGGTTGGGATATATGGGTCGGCACAACATGGTGGGCCAAAGGGCCTGTACTGTGTTCTATATTCCATGTTTTTCCCCAGGAAAGTCTTCCAGGTCCCAGGACATGCAGGGATGGATTCAAGATTCAACTTACTGTTATGGTCTTAAAACAGGGTTTGATTCAGCACTGGCAGGGATGGCCTGAGTGCCTCTTACAGTCAGTCAGAGAGAAGCAAATGAGAGATATTCCACTCCCCCCCCCCCACCAAGGACTTCCAGTGAACTCGCATCCCGGTTCTGATCCCCTCCGGCCAGTTCGAGCCAGTCTCCAGCAGCTTCCGCAGGGCTCCTCGCCCCAGGACCGGCAGCCGGCCGAAGAGGCCCCCCACTGGTCCGTCAACGTGGTCACCCTCCCCGCGGGTCATCTCCACTGCTTCTCCCTTTCAGACAGGAGGGGTGTGTGGTGGGGGGGGGGGGGTCTTACCATCCTCAGGTGCCTGGAGTCTGCAACCCCTTGTGGCTGCTACCGATGAATTAAATGAGTGCAGACCCGCGTTCAAACGGGCAGTCAACTGGGCGGCTGGACCCCTGCGGGAGCGCTGCCTCTCCACTCCACCGCTCCTCAGGGTCCACACCAGCGACATTGGCTTCGGCACCACCCCCATCTTCCTCTCGATGGATAAGATCATTACAGAACGGTAGCTCCCAGGGGGACAAGAATGTCATCAGAGCCCATCCCCTCCTCAGAGGTTTCTGATGAAGCTCACAGAGAGATGCATGCACGTACAACCAATGTTGAACGCAACAATGTATGAAATTAAATCCATGGCATTGTATTTTACAGGGGCTCCCCTAGTCGGATGGTCCGACTTTCAATTTTTTCGTTACGATGGTACAATCGCGTGACTGTCTTTATTTATGTTCATGTCATATGTTCAAGTAAGGTCATCGCAGACATCGTTGATTTTTCCAAAAAACATTGATAATTCCTCTATAGTGAATTCTTTGTAGCCTCCTTGGCCAATCACTTTTAGTCCAGTTGGAAAGCTTGCAGGGACTGATACAGCACTGTGGGGAGAGAGGGGGGTAGAGGGATCAGTGTGGGGACTGATACAGGGCTGTCGGGAAAGAGGGGGCAATGGGATCAATGAGGGGAATGATACAGTGCTGTCAGGACTGAGTGGGGCAGTGGGATCAGTGTGGGGACTGATACAGGGCTGTCGGGAAAGAGGGGGCAATGGGATCAATGTGGGGACTGATAGAACGCTGTCGGGAGAGAGTGGGGCAGCGGGATCAGTGTGGGGACTGATACAGGGCTGTTGGGAAAGAGGGGGCAATGGGATCAATGTGGGGAATGATACAGTGCTGTCAGGACTGAGTGGGGCAGTGGGATCAGTGTGGGGACTGATACAGGGCTGTCGGGAAAGAGGGGGCAATGGGATCAATGTGGGGACTGATAAAACGCTGTTGGGAGAGAGTGGGGCAGCGGGATCTGTTTGGTGACTGATACAATGCTCTCGGAGGGGCAGTGAGATCAGTGTTGGGACTAATACAGCACTGTCGGGAGAGAGGGGGGTAGTGGGATCAGTGTGGGGACTGATACAGGGCTGTCGGGAAAGAGGGGGCAATGGGATCAATGTGGGGACTGATAGAACGCTGTCGGGAGAGAGTGGGGCAGCGGGATCTGTTTGGTGACTGATACAATGCTCTCGGAGGGGCAGTGAGATCAGTGTTGGGACTAATACAGCACTGTCAGGAGAGATGGGGGTAGTGGAATCAGTGTGGGGACTGATTCAGGACTGTGGAGAGAGCAGGCCAGTGGGATCAATGTGGGGAGTGATACAGTGATGTGGGGAGAGAGCGGGGCAGTGGAATCAGTGTGGGGACTGATACAGGGCTGTCGGGAAAGAGGGGGCAATGGGATCAATGTGGGGACTGATAGAACGCTGTCGGGAGAGAGTGGGGCAGCGGGATCAGTGTGGGGACTGATACAGGGCTGTTGGGAAAGAGGGGGCAATGGGATCAATGTGGGGAATGATACAGTGCTGTCAGGACTGAGTGGGGCAGTGGGATCAGTGTGGGGACTGATAGAACGCTGTCGGGAGAGAGTGGGGCAGCGGGATCTGTTTGGTGACTGATACAATGCTCTCGGAGGGGCAGTGAGATCAGTGTTGGGACTAATACAGCACTGTCGGGAGAGAGGAGGGTAGTGGGATCAGTGTGGGGACTGATACAGGACTGTGGAGAGAGAGCAGGCCAATGGGATCAATGTGGGGAGTGATACAGTGATGTGGGGAGAGAGCAGGGCAGTGGGATCAGTGTGGTGACTGATACAGGGCTGTCGGGAAAGAGGGGGCAATGGGATCAATGTGGGGACTGATAGAACGCTGTCGGGAGAGAGTGCGGCAGCGGGATCTGTTTGGTGACTGATACAATGCTCTCGGAGGGGCAGTGAGATCAGTGTTGGGACTAATACAGCACTGTTGGGAGAGAGGGGGGGAGTGGGATCAGTGTGGGGACTGATACAGGACTGTGGAGAGAGAGCAGGCCAGTGGGATCAATGTGGGGAGTGATAGAGTGATGTGGGGAGAGAGCGGGGCAGTGAGATCAGTGTTGGGACTAATACAGCACTGTCGGGAGAGAGGGGGTAGTGGGATCAGTGTGGGGACTGATACAGGACTGTGGAGAGAGAGCAGGCCAATGGGATCAATGTGGGGAGTGATACAGTGATGTGGGGAGAGAGCAGGGCAGTGGGATCAGTGTGGGGACTGATACAGGGCTGTCGGGAAAGAGGGGGCAATGGGATCAATGAGGGGAATGATACAGTGCTGTTAGGACTGAGTGGGGCAGTGGGATCTGTGTGGGGACTGATACAGGGGTGCGGGGAGAGAGCAGGCCAGTGGGATCAATGTGGGGAGTGATACAGGGGTGTGGGGAGAGAGCGGGGCAGTGGGATCAGTGTGGGGACTGATACAGGGCTGTCAGGACTGAGTGGGGTAGTGGGATCTGTGTGAGGACTGATACAGGGATGTGGGGAGAGAGCGGGGCAGTGGGATCATTGTGGGGACTGATACAGGGATGTGGGGAGAGAGCGGGGCAGTGGGATCAGTGTGGGGACTGACACAGGGCTGTGGGGGAGAGCGGGGCAGTAGGATCAGTGTGGGGACTGACACGGCGCTGTCAGTGTTATACAAGATATAGCTATATTTTTTGATTTACAATGGGCTTGCCGGAACATAACCCCATCGTAAGTTGAGGAGCACCTGAATATAGCAAAGATAAAAATACATAAGCAACGTTTTGGGTTTGAACCCTCCATCAAGGTATGAATAAATGTCGACTGGCCCCTGAAGTAAATGGTGGAGAGGACAGGCGATTGCATTGATTTTGCTCATCCCTTTGATGACGGATTCCAGCCCGAAACGTCGGTTCTGTATCTTTACCTTTGCTACATAAAGGACACTGTTTGACCTGCTGAGTTTCTCCAGCGTTAACCTTTGCGTTTTACTCGTTGCATTGTTTACCTGTGGTAAAGAGGGCAGATCTTCACACAGTTGAGAAACATGGGAGACTGCAGATGCTGGAATCTGCTGGAAGAACTGAGCGATTCAACACCGTGTCCCTCCAGCAGGCTGTGTTTGGCTCTGCCGGAGAGGGAATCTGGCAGACAATAATTATAGCCTCAACCATGACATCCAGATTCTTGGAAACCAACTGAAAGGAATTGTTTTCACAGACACAGAGGCAACATTGAGAACATCGTGTCTTTTACAGGACCAACGAAAGTTAAATAATTGACAGTGGTGAGAAGGATCTGATGGATCTGAGCAGAAAACATGTTTTGTTTTTAATGTTTAACTCCCTTCGGGGTGAAATTGTAGTTTCCCAGAAACCTCGTAATCCAGGGCTTCTGAGAAAGGGTTATCGCGGGCTACATTCGAATGCAGGAAGGGTTGAAAGTGGCCAAAGCCTGGCCTTCCCTCCAATGACACAGTGGTGAGCGCCCACTACCGAAGGTCACGCCACCACATGATGGCCGTGAGTCTGGAGATGGGATTATGCTAGCTTTCAAAGACGCTGTTGCCATTAACCCTGGTGAAGGCCAGGGCCTTTGGACATTACGAGAAATGACCAGCATTGAAGTAAATAATTGGAAAGTACAAGTTTATTGTCCTATACACAAGTACGATGCACCAAGATTCTTCCTCACTGCATTCTTACAGCTTTGTAAAGCCCCTTTCACACTCGCAACCCAGTAAATCGAACAGTTGGTGTCCCGGGGTAGGATTGGGGGCTTGGCTTTTCACACTTGACCACTCCTAACTGGGACACTGAACGCTTTCACACTTGCAAGGAGCCATCCCCAGCATTAGCTCTGTTCTACCTTCAATCGGAAGTGCCCGAACGGCACGACACCCAAAAGGCAGACGTGAGATCATCTCATTCTGTACAATGGCAGACATCAGACGGATCCCTTCAGGCGTCATGAAAATTTTCCTATCTATCACTGGGCAATCAAGTCTTATCTGGAAGTTGATGCAAAGAGTAACCGCTTCTAAAAGCAGCGGACACCTGACCTTAGGTGGCAGAATTTTAATGGCGCCTTGCGCATAACCTCTGATGTGTTTGGGGATGAGAGTGTGGCTGAACAGAGAGTGAGACATAACAAACGTTTGGTTGTAATGAGGTATCTTGAAAAGTTGCATAAGAGTAGAAGGAAGTGGAAGAGGTAGAGACCTCAGGGACCCATATTCTGGAATGAAGTCTTCGGAAAATATGATGATGATGTAAGAGTCTACGAGCATCTCGCACTGCGTTTGTTTTCATTGCTGGGATACGGAGCCACACCTGAGGCGTAAGGACACGAAATTCAGAAGTGCGCTGGAACCCCAGGTCAGACATGCAGTTGTCTTGTGGTGGGACACCACTCCCGGCGAGTCTCATTCTATCCACTGGTGTTGGTATCTCCACTGCATTCACGGTGGTGAGGCAGGTGACCGCCATGGTGGAAAAAGGACCTCGTGCCTCGTTGCATCAGGCCACCAACTAGAGGAGACAATGGAGGCCCTTGAATGGGGGGGGGCGAGTATCCGAGGTGTGCCGTTGCCATCGATGGAACGCACATTCCAATAATCGCCCCACAGGATGATCCAGCATCCTAACACAATCGAAAAGAGTGGCACTCCATCATTCTGCAAGCTGTGGCCGACCACAACTACTGGCAAGGATGATTTATCTATTAATGTCACTTGTCCTCACCTGAAATTGTTGCTCTAGCTCTCACCCTCTGTGTTTCAGCTTCACCGACGTGTATGTGCGATGGGCAGGTCGCACCCAGGATACTCACGTTCTTCTCAACTCTCCCATTTACAGAATGGCTGAGGGTGCAGGCGGTTGTCTATTCCCCAGAAACGCAAGTGAATATGACATAGTGTATAATGGTGCACATTATCATTTAGACCAGTGCTTCTCAACCTTTTTCGCTCACATCCCACTTTAAGTAATCCCTATGCCATGTGCTCTGTGTTTGTATGTGACCTACACTAAAATACCTGCCCTAATTTATCTCCCAAAAATATATCTATATTCTGTCACATTATTGATATAGCCTTTGACTCAGGTTGTTGCTGCCTGCTGGGCCTTGCACAATATCTGCGAGCTTAACAAGGAGCACTTCCTGGAAGAGTAGAGGGCTGAGGCATCTGATGTCCCTCCTCCAGAGAGGATCTCTTACAGAGGCGCTACAGGCCGTGGTCCGCTGGTCGTACGCGAGGCAATTATGACAGTCCTGTGTGGAAGTGAAGATAATAACTGACTCATTAAAAGCCAATAAAATATTATTCCTCGTCTTGGAACATAGCGCCATTGTAAAATCTCAACTTTATAACAAAATCCATTTAATAACATCATGTGTGACCATAGACAAAAATTGTCAAAAATGGGGCAAACATTTCTTCAATAAAACTTTAACATTTAGATAAAACATTTTTGATATTTCTTGTCTCTCAAAAACCTTTAACTTTAGTTAAAGGTGAACAGATCGACTTCAGAGATGAACGAACTGTAAGAAAACTTTCATTGGGTGGTCTCATCCTCCGCTTCCAGCTGGTGAATGTAGGAGCTGGGAGAATGAGGGGCTGATCAACTAGACCCTCCACACCAACACGTGGCAAGAGTGCCCCGCTTCAGGGGGTGGTGACGGTTGGCATGTAGGCGGGATTCATTATGGGAGATGGGGGACGGCAGTGGGAGGGGAAAAGCTGTGTAGGGTGGTAGGAGGGAGGAGAATGGAGTGGGGAGGGAGGGGTAAACAATGAGGCTTGTGGCATCATTAGTGGCAGAGGATGGAGGGGGGGAGGCTGGTGGGAGGGAGGAGGCAGGAGGCCTGCCAATGGAAGAAGGAGGCTGAATGGTGCAGGATTCGTGCAACTACTCCGCTGGATAAGGCAAGTCTCGTTATCACTGCAGCCTGCGCCTGCATCTCCTGCCTTGTGTCAGTTATCAATCATGCAAATCCATCATTGTCAGCCTAGTGCTCCTGTCTGTCGGTGACACATTCCTGACTTGCGGTCCATGGCTGAGCTAGCTGTTGCCCCAGGATCAGACCCTGGAATATCACCGCAAGCCTCTCCCTCTGGTCCCGTTCCCTTTCCTGTTTCATCATGTCGATTTCCAGGCCTGGCAGCTGTCTCATCCTGCCTTTTTGTGGGCTTCTTAAGTTTCTCCCCCGCTGGGGAGCGGTGAGACACAAATGTGAATTAAATGCCACGTCTTGGCCATTGATTCAATCCAGAATTGACATTGGAATAACAAGTGAATTCAGCTCCCAGTGCAGTAGTCGGTGAGACTTCGCCTGTTGTCGTCTGGTTAGTTGCGGTCGGCTGGTCAGCTGAGGTAATGACGGGGGAGAGGCTGAGGTATGGGGGTGGGGGAGGGGGGAAGGCTGAGGTAATGCCAGGGGACAGGTTGAGGAACAGGGGTGGGGTGGGGAGGAAGGCAGCAGGAGTGGATGAGGGGCCAGGGGTGGTTGCTGGATCTGCGGCAGACGAGGTACAAGGGGCATCCGGTTATTTTAACTTCCTCCTCCTCAGTTTGCAAACTGGGTTGAGGGGATTATGCAGCCCCCCACTCGTAGCCTGCAGGTTGCCTACAAGGGCGAGTGGTGCCTGGTTAAAATTAGGTCTGTCCCAACGGTCTGCATCACTCCTCCCATTATGGTCCACGACCTGGTGAAGCCTCTTCTTAAAGACACTGGTTAATGGCCTGTTTTTTATCCCATTGTCCTGAGCTTCGATGAAATGCCCTCAGAAATTCACCCCTCTTTAATTCTGCCCATTAACTCATATCCAGCTCCCTCCTCCAGCCTTAGGGAGAGGAATTGTTGCACCTCCTTGCACCCACCCCCCCCCCACAGTGTGCAGAAGACATTTTGTGTGTGAGACATTTTCCACTGATTTGACCTCTTTTTCTTCTTTGGCTTGGCTTCGCGGACGAAGATTTATGGAGGGGGTAAAAAGTCCACGTCAGCTGCAGACTCGTTTGTGGCTGACAAGTCCGATGCGGGACAGGCAGACACGATTGCAGCGGTTGCAGGGGAAAATTGGTTGGTTGGGGATGGGTGTTGGGTTTTTCCTCCTTTGCCTTTTGTCAGTGAGGTAGGCTCTGCGGTCTTCTTCAAAGGAGGTTGCTGCCCGCCAAACTGTGAGGCGCCAAGATGCACGGTTTGAGGCGATATCAGCCCACTGGCGGTGGTCAATGTGGCAGGCACCAAGAGATTTCTTTAGGCAGTCCTTGTACCTTTTCTTTGGTGCACCTCTGTCACGGTGGCCAGTGGAGAGCTCGCCATATAACACGATCTTGGGAAGGCGATGGTCCTCCATTCTGGAGACGTGACCCATCCAGCGCAGCTGGATCTTCAGCAGCGTGGACTCGATGCTGTCGACCTCTGCCATCTCGAGTACTTCGACGTTAGGGATGTAAGCGCTCCAATGGATGTTGAGGATGGAGCGGAGACAACGCTGGTGGAAGCGTTCTAGGAGCCGTAGGTGGTGCCGGTAGAGGACCCATGATTCGGAGCCGAACAGGAGTTTAGCTCGCTCTCCCAATGTGCCTGCTATTTCAATGTAATACTGACTTCACAGGAGGAGGGTCTACATTATCCTCCGTCTCCAGCATGTCTGGAGCAATGTCTCCCCTTAGGATTTAACATGCTCACGCAAAAGAGAGTGCGATTTGAATCCCACAATGCAATTGCCCGTTCTACACTTGTCAGATTGTTTCGCTGGCGTCTGCAGTCACCGGGGGTTGTGCTGGAGATCGAGGTTGTCAATCCCCAGCGTGACGTCATCTGACACCGGCATTGCCTTTCACACTAGACACTTTAAAGGCCGATTGGCTGTAAGTTCCTGGGATCTCTTGCAAGTGTGATACACAAATAATGAAACAAATTAAATTACCAACAGAGGCTAAGACAGAGAAAGATAATGTATGTGTGTGAGTGAGTGAGTGAGTGTGTGTGTGAGTGAGTGTGTGTGGGTAAGTGAGTGTGCACAGCCCCTCTGGCTGAAAAAATTCCTCTGCATCTCTGTTTTAAGCGGACACCCCTTCCATCCTGAGGTTGTGCTCCTCTAGTCCCAGACACTCCCACCATTGATGCCAGAAGACAGGAAAGTGTTCTTGAATCTGGAAACTGGTGTTCTTAACTTGATGGCCATCTGCCTGATGGAAGGGAGGAGAAGGGAGTGTGACCTTACATTTCTCTTTGATGTACTCCCAAATTCCCGGTGAGGGTTTGTACAGCTCTGTCAACACTGCGACACAAAGAGGATCTGATGTGCTCGAACCAGGAGCCGATGTTTATTTGCTTGCCGTCGAGCAGAGTGTTTTCATATGCAGCGTTGCAGAGGGCAGTGTTGGACCTGTGTCAACCACTCACTGCCCAGTCAAGAGGAAGAAACAGGGGAGACCGATCACGTGCAAATCAACTTAAATACGTGAAATCAGTGGGCATCTGCCACAGATCAGCGACGGACAGAATGTACCGGGGGCAGGCTTTGGCGTTGGTGGTTCTTGCGGTGTGGCCGGGCGGAGATTCAGTGACAAAATCCCCCGTCTGTAAGTGCCCCGAGGCAACACTGTGCCGACCCTTGGATCAAAGCCCCCAGTTCGCAGTGGAGGTGGGTGATGCAAACTATTCTGCTTGAAGTTAGAGGGGTAGGTGGTGTAGCCCACGGGGTTACAGAGCAAGGAAGAAGACCCTTTGGCCCAACTCATTTGTACTAGCCAAACCAGAATCCACCAGAGTTACTCACCTGGTCTGTGGGAGAAAAAAAATTTTATGTAGACCTACAGCACCGTAACAGCCCCTTTCAGCCCATGAGCTCACGCTGCTCAATTACACCTGGTTGACCTACAACCTCCGGTATGCTTGGAACAGTGGGAGGAAACAGAGCCCATGCAGACGTGGGGAGAACGTACAAACTCCTTCCAAACAGCGTGGGGTTCGATCCCTGTTCCCGGTCGGTGGACCTGTAACAGCTCACCGCTTCGCTGACGGTGCCGCCATGGTTAGCGTCTTTTGTCTGGAACTTTAAGCTCCAACAGGTGACTGTTCTTTCTTTCCCATGGATGCTACTTGACCCTCTGAGCTCTTGAAGCAGACTCAGATCCCAGAGTCAGCTGGCTCCTGTATGTCAACTCTACTGGCCACGTGGTCCATCCCAGTTGCCCACTTCTCCTTGGAAAACTTTCCTATCCAGGTCTCTTTTCAACATTGTCATTTTTCCCCTTTTTGTTAGACATACAGCATGGTAACGGGCCCTATCAGCCATGAGTCCGTGCCGCCCAATTTACACCCAATTAACCTACATCCCTGGCAGCTTGTTCCGCACATCCACCACCCTCTGTGTGAAAAATGTTGCCCCTTAGATCTTTTTAAAATTTTTCCCCCTTTCACCTGAAACCTGTCCCCTCTGGTTTAGACCCCCCCCCACCCTGGGACAATGAAAGTGATCATACACCTCACCCACCCCCGCATGAATTCATAATCTTCCTTAAGGTCACCCCAACCTCCTCTGCTCCAGGAAGAAAGGTCCCCTGCAGCCATTGGAACCTTGAGCAGACAGTGGGAAGCTGGAGGGGCTCAGAGGGTCAGACACCATCCGTGGGGAGAGGAAAACCGCCTGGGTTTGGGGTTGTGAGCCTTCATTGAAACTGGGGTGAGAAGGAGGGGTGATTTTATTCCCTGTAGCGTAGAAGAACAAGGGGAGATTTGATAGAAGTATTTAAAATTGAGTAAATGTAAGGTCGGATTTTTCCACTGAGGGTAGGTGAGATACAAACGAGAGGAAGAGGGAAATAGTTTAGGTGGGAACTTCCTCACACAGAGAGTGGTGGGGGTGTGGAATGAGCTGAAGTGGTGATTGTGGGCTCAATTTTAACAATGAAGAAGAATTTGGACAAGTACGTGGATGGGAGGGGAATGAAGGGATATGGACTGGGGGCAGGTCAGTGGAACGAGGCACAAAAACAGTTTGGCACAGACTCAATGGGCTAAAGGGGCCTGTTTCTGGGCTGTAACGTTTTATGGTTCTAAATCGGGGATAAGAGTCCCTTTTCCCCTTTTTATACTTCCCATCTCCTCCTTCCAGCCCCAGTCTTGAAGCAAGGATGCAACCCGGAACAGTGAATGTCTATTTCTCTCTCCATCAGACCATAAGAGATAGGAACAGAAACAGGCCATTCAGCCCATCAAGTCTGCCCCACTATTTAATCGAGCTCTTCCATTTTCCCACTTGACCCCACTGCCTGGCCTTCTCCCCATAACCTTAGATGCCCTAGGTAATCAAGAACCTGTCAGTCTCACCCTTCAATGCACCCAATGACATAAAGGGGGTGTAGATTAACTGGGTATAAATTGGGCGGCACAAGCTTGTGGGCCAAAATGACCTGTTACCATGCCGTATAATTAAATTTAGCTAAAGTGAGTGTCTGTGTGCACGTGCACATGCAGGCGGGCGGGCGGGCGGGCGGTCGGTCGGTCTGTCTGTAGGCACTTTCAGGTGGCCAAAATACCCTGATATAAAGCCACATATTCTGCCCCAATGCGACTGTCGGGAGGCCACCTAAAAGTGGAGAACCTTGCCCCAAAGAGCACTTAGATAAGTGCTCCTCCTGTAGGTTTAATCTCTGGTTCCGAGAATCCCCCGTTGCACCTGAATGCAGCAGTGGGACTACAGCCACAGCCCACAGGAGCCTGCATTTGCTTGGACGCGGCTCTCCTTCAGCTGGCTCATTCAGGTGACAGAGAGGCGTCTTCTCCGCGACCACCTGAACACCCCAGCCGCATCTGTCGGCGCATTATCTGCGTCAGAGCACCTGAAAGCGGCTTGTGTGTGCATGTGATGTGTCTGTAATTGTGTGTCTGTGTGTGTATGTTGGTGTGTGTATGCATATGTGTCTGATGTGTGTGTGTGTGTGTGTGTGTGTGTGTGTGTGTGTGTGTGTGTGTGTGTGTGTGTGTGTGTGTGTGTGTGTGTGTGAGTGAGTGAGTGATGTGTCTGTGTGTGAAGTGTGTGTGTGTGTGTGTGAGTGAGTGATGTGTCTGTGAGTGGGATGTGTGTGTATGTTGGTGTGTGTATGTGTGTGAGTGATGTGTGTGTGGGGGGTGTGTGTGTATGTTGGGGTGTGTGTGTGAGTGATGTGTCTGTGTGGGGTGTGTGTGTATGTGTGTGTGTGTGTGTGTGTGTGTGAGTGATGTATCTATGTGTGGAGGGGTGTGTGTGTGTGTGAGTGATGTGACTGTGTATGTGGGGGGTGTGTATGTTGGTGTGTGTATGTGTGTGAGTGATGTGTCTGTGTGTGGTGTGTGTGTGTGTGTGTGAGTGAGTGATGTGTCTGTGTGTGGGGTGTGTGTGTATGTTGGTGTGTGTATGTGTGTGAGTGATGTGTGTGTGGGGGGTGTGTGTGTGTGTGAGTGATGTGTCTGTGTGTGGAGGGGTGTGTGTGTGTGTGTGAGTGAGTGATGTGTCTATGTGTGGGGTGTGTGTATGTTGGTGTGTGTATGTGTGTGAGTGATGTGTGTGTGGGGGGTGTGTGTATGTTGGGGTGTGTGTGTGTGTGAGTGATGTGTCTGTGTGGGGGGTGTGTGTGTATGTTGGTGTGTGTATGTGTGTGAGTGATGTTTCTTTGTGTGTATGTGGGTGTGTGTGTATGTTGGTGTGTGTGTGTGTGTGAGTGATGTGTCTGTGTGTGTGGGGGGGTGTGTATATGTTGGTGTATGTGTGTGTGTGTGTGTGTGAGAGTGATGTGTCTGTGTGTGTGGGGGGTGTATGTTGGTGTGTGTATGTCTGAGTGATGTATCTGTGTGTGGAGGGGTGTGTGTGTATGTTGGTGTGTGTATGTGTGTGAGTGATGTGTCTATGTGTGGGGTGTGTGTGTATGCTGGTGTGTGTATGTGTGTGAGTGATGTGTATGTGGGGGGTGTGTGTATGTTGGGGGGAGAGAGTGTGTGTGTGAGTGAGTGATGTGTCTGTGTGTGGGGTGTGTGTGTATGTTGGTGTGTGTATGTGTGTGAGTGATGTGTGTGTGGGGGGTGTGTGTGTATGTTGGGGGATGTGTGTGTGTGTGAGTGAGTGATGTGTCTGTGTGTGGGGTGTGTGTGTATGTTGGTGTGTGTATGTGTGTGAGTTATGTGTGTGTGGGGGGGGTGTGTGTATGTTGGGGTGTGTGTGTGTGAGTGATGTGTCTGTGTGGGGGCTGTGTGTGTATGTTGGTGTGTGTGTGGGGTGTGTGTGTGTGTGTGTGAGTGAGTGATGTGTCTGTGTGTGGGGTGTGTGTGTATGTTGGTGTGTGTATGTGTGTGAGTGATGTGTCTGTGTGTGGGGTGTGTGTGTGTGTGAGTGAGTGATGTGTCTGTGTGTGGGGTGTGTGTGTATGTTGGTGTGTGTATGTGTGTGAGTGATGTGTGTGTGGGGGGTGTGTGTATGTTGGGGTGTGTGTGTGTGTGTGAGTGATGTGTCTGTGTGTGGAGGGGTGTGTGTGTGTGTGTGAGTGAGTGATGTGTCTATGTGTGGGGTGTGTGTATGTTGGTGTGTGTATGTGTGTGAGTGATGTGTGTGTGGGGGGTGTGTGTATGTTGGGGTGTGTGTGTGTGTGAGTGATGTGTCTGTGTGGGGGGTGTGTGTGTATGTTGGTGTGTGTATGTGTGTGAGTGATGTGTGTGTGGGGGGTGTGTGTGTATGTTGGTGTGTGTATGTGTGTGAGTGATGTGTCTTTGTGGGGTGTGTGTGTGAGTGATGTATCTATGTGTGGAGGGGT